>NC_136984.1:877500-987500 GCF_032717465.1 Coenobita brevimanus | reverse complement strand
TTATTATTATTATTATTATTATTATTATGGTATTATTATTATTCATTATAGTTTTATATTATTATTATTTAGTTCTTATTAAAGGTAAATATTTCCTTTATTGCCGTTTCCTATGTTTTTTTTTTTTTGTAGTTTTTTTTAGTTCATTTGAGTTTTTTGAAGCCTCATGTGTTGTGCAAATGAATAATAACCCTAATATGACTGTGACAATGACTGGAAATATGACTGTGACAATGTGACTGGAAATATGACTGTGACAATCTGGAATATGACTGTGACAATGTGACTGGAAATATGACTGTGACAATCTGGAATATGACTGTGACAATGTGACTGGAAATATGACTGTGACAATGTGACTGGAAATATGACTGTGACAATGTGACTGGAAATATGACTGTGACAATGTGACTGGAAATATGACTGTGACAATGTGACTGGAAATATGACTGTGACAATGTGACTGGAAATATGACTGTGACAATGTGACTGGAAATATGACTGTGACAGTGTGACTGGAAATATGACTGTGACAGTGTGACTGGAAATATGACTGTGACAGTGTGACTGGAAATATGACTGTGACAATGTGACTGGAAATATGACTGTGACAATGTGACTGGAAATATGACTGTGACAATGTGACTGGAAATATGACTGTGACAATGTGACTGGAAATATGACTGTGACAATGTGACTGGAAATATGACTGTGACAATGACTGGAAATATGACTGTGACAATGTGACTGGAAATATGACTGTGACAATCTGGAATATGACTGTGACAATCTGACTGGAAATGTGACTGTGACAATGTGACTGGAAATATGACTGTGACAATGTGACTGGAAATATGACTGTGACAATGACTGGAAATGTGACTGTGACAATGTGACTGGAAATATGACTGTGACAGTGTGACTGGAAGTATGACTGTGACAATGTGACTGGAAATATGACTGTGACAATCTGGAATATGACTGTGACAATGTGACTGGAAATATGACTGTGACAATCTAACCTAACCTAGCTAAACTGTACCTAATAATTTAATCTGTCCTAACCTAACCTAAGTTGGGAAGCGAATCCACGTGTTAGTGTGTTGAGCAAGATTGGATGGTCATTTGCACACATAGAATACGTCAGGCATTCACTAGATGTGTTGGCGTCAATCCTGCCCGCTAAAGACGCACCAGTAAAGGAAATCCATCCATCCATCCATTGCCAGACGCCATGTATCCCAAACGGGGTGGTCAAGGGCTTAGAGTTAATTGTTTTACAGGGAGGGGCACTAATCCTCCATTATATCTCGCCGGATCCCATTGTCGTGGTGCTCGTGGGTCCCTACCTGGGGCTGCCCTACTTGATGAACTTTTGAACATTCCCAGTTCTGGCCTGTATTGGGGACACAGGGATCCAGTGGCATGTACAGTATTTGTTTATTACAGTATTATTATTACTATTATTTATTACTATTATTATTTTTTACTATTATTATTTATTACTGTTATTTATCATTATTATTTATTACTATATTTATCATTATTTACTATTTATTATTATTACTATTATTTACTATTTGTTATTGCTACTATTTATTACTTATTTATTATTATTATTATTATTATTATTATTATTTAGTGTCAAGTTAAGTACCTTCCTTTGCCTGGCTGTGTTGCTATTTCCACCATAATTGTGAGAAATGGCAAATGACTTAACTACCCAATTTTATATGTGGGAAAGAAGGTGGCTTTGGAATTGTTTGAAGCCACTCTCTCTCTCTCTCTCACCTTCTGGTATAATCTCATGCGTCATAAAGATTTTCCGTTATACCACGTTTCCTTGTATTGATATTCTTTATAAATGTAATTCTTTGTGTCCTTCTGTTATATTTCCCCGTTATACCTCACCATATCGCGTAACATACCCGTGAAAAGACCATCAATCCTATCTGTCTTATTACTCTCCTTTCACCTTAACTTGGCCCAGATTTTCGTCCTTTCGCAGCTTATTTCACGTAGCTCAGTGGCAGAAAGACAGTGCTACGGCTCTACATCCTTTCCATAGCACTTCCTCGTGACTATACTCCTTTCACCTTAACTTGGCCTAGATGTTCGTCCTTTCGCAGCTTATTTCACGTAGCTCAGTGGCAGAAAGACAGTGCTACTGCTCTACATACTTTCCATAGCACTTCTTCGTGACTAGCAGTAGCAGAAAAATACTACGGCTAATCATCCTTTCCAATTCTTCGTGACTATACTCCTTTCACCTTAACTTGGCCCAGATTTTCGTCCTTTCGCAGTTTATTTCACGTAGCTCAGTGGCAGAAAAAGACAATACTACGGCTCTACATCCTTTCCGTAGCACTTCTTCGTGACTATACTCCTTTCACCTTAACTTGGCCAAGATTTTCGTCCTTTCGCCGCTTATTTCACGTAGCTCAGTGGCAGAAAGACAGTGCTACGGCTCTACATCCTTTCCATAGCACTTCTTCGTGACTATACTCCTTTTACCTTAACTTGGCCCAGATTTTCGTCCTTTGGCAGCTTATTTCACGTAGCTCAGTGGCAGAAAGACAATAGTACGGCTCCACGTCCTTTCCGTAGCACTTCTTCGTGACTAGCATCATATTCTAGTGTTAATCTCTCCATATCTAATTCTCTCTCTCTCTCTCTCTCTCTCTCTCTCTCTCAGTACAGGCGTCTAAATCTCCCTCCGTTTTTTACATTAACTGTTCTGTACAATGCCGTTTCTGTTATTTTTACTCCTACCTTCTCATGCATATTTCATTCATTTATTTCTCACAATAATATCTCTTTCTCCTTCCCTCCCCCCCCCTCTTTTTTCCCCTCCTAGTCCAATGTAGTTTCAGTGTGCGTCGTTTTTTGTTCATGGATTTTTTTTTCGATATATTGAAGTGTTTATTATTTTTTCCTTGCCTTCTCGTGTCATATAGTTTCTTTTTTCGTAACGTCTTGATATATCTTTACCTGGTGTGTGTGTGTGTGTGTGTGTGTGTGTGTGTGTGTGTGTGTGTGTGTGTTTGTGTGTGTGTTGTGTGTGTGTGTGTGTGTGTGTGTGTGTTTGTGTGTGTGTGTGTGTGTGTGTGTGTGTGTGTGTGTGTGTGTGTGTGTTTAAGATGGGGACTTCTGCTTTCCTGATTCTGCCTGATACTAAAGTCGCTTCACCTCTATATAAGTCTCTCTAGTTGTATTGTGTTTAGGATCTTCCATGCGTCGGCCTTGGTCACCTCATGGCAGCTGTCCACGCTTCTTGATCTCTGGCAGCCTCCCTGTTCAGTCCCTTATTCCTGAGGTCACACTCTTTTGACCTCGTCCCGGGTCTTTTCGGTCTGCCTCACGCAACCCTACCCCCACTGTTCACACTTCTCCATTTCCACACCCAGTTGTTATCCTCCCTCCTCTCCACATGGCCAAACCATCTCAGTCTACCCCTTCCCACTACAACACCAATATACTCGAGTACCATCCTTCCTCTTAACCCTTCCATCATAAACCTAGTACCCTCCAGACCTTGCATTCAAGGACGCACTGCACATCCACCTAATCATTGTCATTTCTGTACGTTTGAGCCTGTGAATATCCTCTTCAAAGCTTTACTGCCCAGGTCTCACTACCATACAGCATTACACTCCTAACACATGCTGCATACAAAGACCCCTTAGCATGGAGGGAGAGCCCTCTCAGTGTCAGGAGAGGCAACAGCTCCCTGAACTTCTTCCAACCACTCCTCACTCTAGCCACAGAGCTGCTCCAGCCCCATCTCCAGCACATAACATGTCTCCCAAATAACAAAACTCTTCCACACACTCAAGAGACTCACCAGCAAGTTCAATCCTTTCACACCTGACAATATCCACCTGCTCTCCCCAACACATCGCACACATGAAATCAGCATTATCTTGCAGTCTACCTCTAATACCACTACATCTCTTATGCACCCACTTATCACAAACACTGCATTATCTTGCAGTCTACCTCTAATACCACTACATCTCTTATGTACCCACTTATCACAAACACTGCATTATCTTGCAGTCTACCTCTAATACCACTACATCTCTTATGCACCCACTTATCACAAACACTGCATTATCTTACAGTCTACCTCTAATACCACTACATCTCTTATGCACCCACTTATCACAAACACTGCATTATCTTAGTCTACCTCTAATACCACTACATCTCTTATGCACCCACTTATCACAAACACTGCATTATCTTACAGTCTACCTCTAATACCACTACATCTCTTATGCACCCACTTATCACAAACACTGCATTATCTTAGTCTACCTCTAATACCACTACATCTCTTATGCACCCAATTATCACAAACACTGCATTATCTCACAGTCTACCTCTAATACCACTACATCTCTTATGCACCCACTTATCACAAACACTGCATTATCTTGCAGTCTACCTCTAATACCACTACATCTCTTATGCACCCACTTATCACAAACACTGCACAAGATGGAATTACTTCCCACGCCCTTGTGGCAAATCACACATGGCCACTCTCCCTCTTCTTTGACAGTACTGCCACCAGCCCTAGATACCATCACTTTTGTTTTATCTGCATTTACTCTTGAGCCCTTGTGACCCATACCATCTCTCCACTTCCTAAATCTTTCCTCTGCCTCCCTTTCATTCTCTGCAATCAACACCAAATCATCAGTATACATCATCTCCCACGGGAGTCCATTTCTGAAGTCACATGAGAGGGCTTCAGGTACCATGATAAACAACAAGGGGCTCAAGACTGACCCCTGATGCACACCAACATTCACGGAAAACTCATCACTCAAATCTCCATTCACTCTTACCTGGGTGTGAGCACCCACATACATGGCCATAACCACCCTAACCAGCCACTCCTCCACCCCAAGCTTTCTCATCGCCCACTTCACCACCTCTCTAGGGACTCTGTCAAAGGCCTTCTCCAAATCAACAAAAACAAGTACTGATCTCTTTTCTTTCCTGTATATTTTTCCTGAAGCTGTTGAACAATGAATTTGGCATCAGTGGTCTCCCTACCTGGCATAAACCCAAACTGCATCTCATCAATATTCACTCTTTCTCTAATCATACCTTCTAAAACTCTCCATTACCTTCATTAACTGGTCCAAAAGTTTTATGCCTGTATCATATCCTCTTAACAGGGCGTCACCCTTCCCCTTGTACACATTTACAAATACACTCTTCAGCCAATCATCTGGGTAGTGTATGAGGTAGAGAAAAGTGTTTGGGAGAGTATGCAGGCCTACTCTGCGTGTTGGTGTCACACTGAAAAGGTCACCAAAGAGGGATGGTTAGGATATTCTGGTGGCTAGTGAAACAGGAACCGTAGCTCTTCCTATCACCAGCATTACCACCCTCCTCGGAAGTATTGCCCTGACACTGCAAGGGAGCTCCCTACATCGAATTTGTAATAGTATTTTTTCTCCTTGGTAAACGATAAGGTGTATATTGTTGTCAGAGATTGAAGAAGTTGCAGAGAAGCGTAATTTTGAAGCTGTCAACTCAACAATATTAGTTTTACACAGGCACGTGACCACCTGCTATGATGGACTTTCAGGTTGATTAGACTTCAAAGACAATTCGTCTCTAATCGTTCGTCTTACGTAACCTAATATGGACCAGTCTAACGTAGCACAACGTAGCCTAACAACACAAATTAACCCAACGAAATTTAACCAAATCTAACCAAGTTTTAACCCAGCGTTACTTATTTCTAGCTAACCTGAACGATAAAGGGACGATTGAGTTTCAGGTCTGACTCAGCCTAATAGCCACCGCCAGTGTCAACAAACCTGCCTTGGTGATCTTTGGTAACAAATGATAATGTTTCTGAATTTGGGTGTCCAATAAATTATACAGTGATAAAGGTAATGCATGTCTGAAAATATTCATCGCTTGTGCATGGGAGTTCTTTTGCAGTGTGACATTTTTTGTGTATTTCTCCCCCCCCACACACACACCTTTTTCGAAACTGCATTTTTCTTTATAAACACCACTTTTTCTTATATATATTTTTCACTATAGATACAAGTGGTGTTTTTATGCCCCCTCCCCCCCCAATCTATTTATAGCCAGACGCCTTAATCCTGTAAGGGGTGGCACAAACAGTAGGCCTCCATGTCGCCCTGTTCCCTGTCATTTCGCTGTCCTCCCTCCAGCTCACCCCCCCTCCCTCATATAGGCTACCTCTCCATTCCATCCCCCCCATTTCGTCCTCGGTCTCCCCCTCCCTCCACTTCACTCACACTCCTCGTTAGTCTCTCACTCTCCATCCTCTCCACATGGCCAAACCACCTCAGTGTGTTTCTCCTAACGCTTCCTATCACATCCACATCCACACCACAACGCTCCTTCACTTCCTCATTTGTCAGTCTGTCTCTCCATCTAACTCCACATCCACCTCACTCACATACACTCTCCTCATCAGTCTCTCACTCTCCATCCTCTCCACATGGCCAAACCACCTCAGTGTGTTTCTCCTAACGCTTCCTATCACATCCACATCCACACCACAACGCTCCTTCACTTCCTCATTTGTCAGTCTGTCTCTCCCTGTAACTCCACATCCACCTCACTCACATACACTCTCCTCGTCAGTCTCTCACTCTCCATCCTCTCCACATGGCCAAACCACCTCAGTGTGTTTCTCCTAACGCTTCCTATCACATCCACATCCACACCACAACGCTCCTTCACTTCCTCATTTGTCAGTCTGTCTCTCCCTGTAACTCCACATCCACCTCACTCACATACACTCTCCTCGTCAGTCTCTCACTCTCCATCCTCTCCACATGGCCAAACCACCTCAGTGTGTTTCTAACGCTTCCCATCACATCCACATCCACACTTCCTCACATGTCAGCCTGTCCACGTGTCGCCACATACTCCTATCAGATAACTAATTTACACTGGTCTCACTCTTGTGTGCCTCCAACAAGGTGCAGATTTCCATACATTGATATCACTACTGTCAGGCAATGTTTATTTTTTTTCTTCACCACGTCTTGTCACTTTTTGCACAAGTGTTTTTATCTTGCCTTTTTGTATATAGTTTTTTTTAGCTCATCCCCAATTAATGCTTTTTCCAGTGCAGTTGCCTTTTTACAAGACCCTGTCATTTTATAGATATTTATTACAGCAATGGCGGTTTTGTCTTCTCCCTCTTAAGTTATATTTACAGTGTCCACAGCAATGTCTCCCGTACGTTAATTCACAGCTGCATTTTTCGACACCTCCTCTTTTCACTGCAATGCATTTTTTCGCTTTCTCTCTTCCTCTTGGTCTACGTTGCAGTCTTCGTCACTTCTCCATACCACAATGCATTTTTTGGGTCCCCCTCACTTTTTCCTTTCATTATTTTTTTTTTACAATGGTGTTTTTGTTCCATCCATATAACTTTTTTAATTACGTGACATCATTATTATTATCCATCCATCCATCATCCACCCATCAGTCTTTTTTAATTACGTGACATCATTATTATTATCCATCCATTCATCATCCACCCATCAATCTTTTTTAATTACATGACATCATTATTATTATCCATCCATTCATCATCCACCCATTAGTCTTTTTTAATTACATGATATCATTACTATTATCCATCCATTCATCATCCACCCATCAATCTTTTTTAATTACATGACATCATTATTATTATCCATCCATTCATCATCCACCCATCAATCTTTTTTAATTACATGACATCATTATTATTATCCATCCATCCATCATCCACCCATCAATCTTTTTTAATTACATGACATCATTATTATTATCCATCCATTCATCATCCACCCATCAGTCTTTTTTAATTACATGACATCATTATTATTATCCATCCATTCATCATCCACCCATCAATCTTTTAATTACATGATATCATTATTATTATCCATCCATCCATCATCCACCCATCAGTCTTTTTTAATTACATGACATCATTATTATTATCCATCCATTCATCATCCACCCATCAATCTTTTTTAATTACATGACATCATTACTATTATCCATCCACTCATCATCCAGTCCTCTGCCGCCCCATGAGGAGCGTAGGAACCCCGGGCTAGGCTAGTTGGTCCTGATTATTATTATTATTATTATTATTATTATTATTATTTGTCCCTTCTTTGGTGCTTATTTTGTCCCCCCCCCCTCTCTCTCTCTCTCTCTCTCTCTCCTGCGTTATAACTGAACGACCTTAATTCATTTATTACCAAACCAGTGATGAGGTAATAACTGGTTAGACATTTTTTTATTCATTATAATACCTGAATAACGCCGATCCATTTATTACTGAAAGACACTGATGAGGGTATAACACATCGCTGTTTATATTGTTTTATTAATTATTAGAATTAAATGACGCTAAATTATACTACGGGGACTACAGGTTTGCGCGGTTACGTCAGTCCGTCTGCTATTTCGTGTCTGTAACTTGCGCATGTATGGACAGATTTTGATATAACTTCATACAATTGTTGCCCATACATTGACGGTGTGTGGCGTGCAACAACCAACCATCTACTCCCAAGGTCAAGGTCATACGCGAGGCTCAAACCAGGTCGTCCGCTATTTCGTGTCTGTAACTGTCACATACATGGACAGATTTTTATATAACTTCATACAGCTGTTGCCCATACATTGACGGTGTGTGGCGTGCAACAACCAGCCATCTACTCCCAAGGTCAAGGTCACAGTTGGGGCTCAAACCAGGTCGTCTGCAATTCCGTGTCTGTAACGGTCACATACATGGTCAGATATTGATGTAACTTGACACAATTATTCTCCATACATTGACGGTGTGTGGCACGTAACTACCAGCCATCTACTTCCAAGGTCAAGGTCACACTGGGGGCTCAAACCAGGTCGAGTGCTGTCATAGCTAACCATACGTACTTTCGTGTCCGCTACGTACCTTCCGCATGCATGGACATACATTGATATAACTTCACACGCCATGAGGGTGTGTGGAGTGCAACAGCCAGCCATCTACTCCCGAAGGTTAATTACATATGTGTGGTTAGCATCTGGTAGGACACTGTATTGAATGCCAAGACTGAAGGCATCTGCTACCGTATCAATTAACTATCTGTCTATTGCAGACGCCGTAATCCCGTAAGGAGTGGCCAAAAACAAATCGCCTCCATGTCACCCTGTCCCCTGCCGTTTCACTGCCCTGCTCCCAGCTCCCCCCCCCCCCCCGTCTCATACCTCTCCACTCGATTCCTACATCTCATTCTTGGCCTTCCCCTCCACCTCACACACACTCTCCTCGTCAGTCTCTCCCCATCCTCTCCACATGTACACGCTGATGTATAATTTTGCTGTGTATAATATTTAGCGATTATTATACCTGCATGACGCTTATTCATTTATTACAGAAAGACTCCGATGAGGTGTAACACATTTCTCTTTATATTTCTTTTCCTCATCCTGCCCTAGGGTGGGAAAGGAGGTCCGTATGATGATGATAGACGTGAATGGGGTTTATAGTTTTGAGTGGCTTTACTTTATTGTATTACACACACACACACACACACACACACACACACACACACACACACACACACACACACACACATTGGATTAGGTATATTGCAGGACGTACTTAAATTGCATTACTTACTGGCATTGTAGGGGAGCGCGGTAGCTCAGTGGTAGGGTGTCGGGCTCGTAATGGTGAGGTTGCGAGTTCGCGCCCCGCCCGGTGGTTGCTGTGCTGGGAGGGGTAGCGCTCTCCTGTAACCCTAGCAGGGCTATATGATCTGATGAGGTGTAACTCGGGGATTAATCCTTACTGGCATTGCGTTATATATATATATTGCATGAGACATATACTGTGATTGGTATATACATTGCATTAGGTGTATATGTATAGTGAAAGCCTATACAAATACACTATTTTGAGCATTAAAGATGGTGAAGGGAGGATCAGCGTTACAGAAGGCTTCGTAACTTATTTTCCTTGGTGATTTCCCTGTTTGTGGTGGCCATCAATGGTATTCTCAACACCATGCCTGCTGGGGTATCCTCATCCCTTTATGTGGATGACATAGCTATATGGTTTTCTGATTCCTACATGTCTGCTATTGAGTGGCATGTGCAACTTGCCTTGGACAAGATTTCTGCCTGGGCCACCTCCAATGGTTTTCAGTATTCCCCATCTAAGACCGTGGCTATGCACTTTTGTAGGATGAGAGGGGTACACCTGGACCCTGATCTCCAGCTTTGTGTCAGAGACGAACTTCTTGGGCCTGACGTTTTACTGCCGTTTGACTTGGGTTTCACACTTGACAAAGCTTAAAGCATCATGTATGAAGGCTGTCGATCTATTGAGGGTTCTGTCCCATATCTCTTGAGGTGCTTATCGAAATACATTCTTGCATTAGGTTTTTGTAACTTCCAAGTTGTCATATGACTGTGAGGTCTACTCCTCTGCCACAGAGTCCAGACTAAAAACTCAAGATGCTGTCTATCGTGGTGGTCTTCGCCTTGCAGCTGGGGCTTTTCAGTCATCTCCGATTCCCAGCCTGTTGGTGGAAGCTGGTATGGCTCCCTTAGATCTACGGTGTCAGTTTGTTGTACCACGGTGCTGGCTCCGGATTTGTCGCCTTCTAGACTCAATTGTTTGAGAGTGTGTGATGCAACAGTCTTGTTTTTTGTATTATAGTAGACACCCTCGCATGCCTCGTCCGTTTGGCTACAGGGTACAGGATGTCATGGAGGAGTCTGGTTTGTCGGCAGTACCTGTCAGTTCCATTCGAATCCCGAGGGTTGCGCCATGAATCTTGCCCAGGGTAACTTTGTGCAATTTTTTTTTTTTTTGCAGGCTCGAAGGATTCTGTCGCTCCTCAGTCCTTTTTACAGTTATTTTTAGAACATTCTTCGAGTCACGGTGGTTCTGTGCCTGTGTATACTGATGGCTCTAAATCCGCCTTTGGTGTTGGTTTTGGTGTGGTGTTTCCCAGTTCTAGCCATGTAGGTAGTCTTCCTTTGGCTGCCTCAGTTTTTAATGCAGAGTTGTCAGGTATTGTTTTAGCTCAGAAGTTGGCGTTTGTTCACCATGGCAATTATTTTATTATTTTTAGTGACTCAAGGGACACTTTTGGCCCTGGACTTTTAACTCTTCTCATCCTATAGTTGTAGCTGTTTTGGAGTGGCTTCCTCATTTGTCGTCGAGGGAAGAGAGTGGATTTCTGCTGAGTTACCGCACCTGTTGGTGGCATAGGTAATGCTAGGGTAGATGCACTAGCTAAGGCTGCAGCTTTGCGACCTGTACGTGCTCCTTGTCCTCTACCTGCTACTGATTTACGCACTCCATTCTTGTCTGCTGTTCGTGCTTGTTGGCAGTTGTGGTGGGATAGCGTTCCTGTCAACAAGCTAAAGGAAGTCATCAAATTTGTCTCGAAGAGAGTTTGCCCTACAATGCCTCGTAGATTGGAGACTGTTCTGGCTCGCCTTCGCATTGGACATAACAGGCTTTCACACGAGTTCCTCATGTGTGGAGGCGTGCAGCCATTCTGTGATGACTGTTTGGTTCATCTTACTGTCAGGCACTTGCTGGTTGAGTGTCCCAGTTTGGGCGAGTTAACGTAGGAGGCTGTTATTGAGGCATCGAGGGGAGGGTGGTGTTTACTGTCTCCCTTCGATGCTTGGGGCAGAGCCTGGTATCCCTGGAGACGATGTGTTTGTATTTCTGAAGGAGGCTGCATTGTTTTTACTTTCATGTCTAGCTTTCAGTATGGATGTGTGCTTTTTAATGTTTTTATGTTTTACCGCCTCTATTTTTGCTTATACGGCACCATGTCCTTGTTGTTGCGGTGCCATGTGTTCTGTCAGTCAATCAGTCAATTATTCTAAGGAAGACGCTATACAAAGCATTTTGTGTATTAAAAATGGTGAAGGGAGGATCCTTACTAGGCTCGATTCTGTATTATAGAGGGCTTCCTAACGCATTTCCCTAAGCGACTTATTATGAGGATATCGTTATAGAAAGCCTATGTTGAGAATAAGGTACCAACTTAAAACAACTAAGGATTAAAAATGGTTAAGGGAGGATCGATGCAAGACTCTAAATTTCGTATTATAGAAGGCTTCTCAACGCATTTTCCTAAGAGATTTATTCTAAGGAAGTAATAAAAAGCCTCGTGAAAATGACGCCATCTTGTGTTAAAAATGAAGGAGGGATCCAAAGCTGTCTAAAATTTTCGTATCAAGAGAGCTCCTTAACGCATTTTCCTAAGAGATTCATTCTAAGGAAGTAGTTATAGAAAGCCTGTGTGTTTAAAATGGTGAAGGGGGGTTCGATTCCAGACTGCTTTGCGCATTACCGGTATAAGAGGCTTCGTAATGTATTTGCCTAAGTGATTTATTCTATGGAAGTGATACAAAGCTTATGTAGAGAATGCAGAGCCATTCTTGAAAATACTGTTGGTTTATTGAATGGTTTGGCGGATGCACACTTTAATTTCCTCTGGTTTGTGTTTGCCTGGTGTTTGGATTATGTTTTGTCTGCTGTTTCTGCTGTTTTGTCTGCTGTTTCTGCTGTTTTGTCTGCTGTTTCTGCTGTTTTGTCTGCTGTTTCTGCTGTTTTGTCTGCTGTTTCTGCTGTTTTGTCTGCTGTTTCTGCTGTTTTGTCTGCTGTTTCTGCTGTTTTGTCTGCTGTTTCTCGTGTTTTGTCTGCTGTTTCTGCTGTTTTGTCTGCTGTTTCTCGTGTTTTGTCTGCTTTCTCGTGTTTTGTCTGCTGTTTCTGCTGTTTTGTCTGCTGTTCTGCCTGCTGTTTCTGCTGTTTTGCCTGCTGTTTTGTTGTTTTGCCTGCTGTTTTGTTTGTTTTGCCTGCTGTTTTGTTTGTTTTGCCTGCTGTTTTGTTGTTTTGCCTGCTGTTTTGTTTGTTTTGCCTGCTGTTTTGTTGTTTTGCCTGCTGTTTTGTTGTTTTGCCTGCTGTTTCTGCTGTTTTGCCTGCTGTTTTGTTGTTTTGCCTGCTGTTTTGTTTGTTTTGCCTGCTGTTTTGTTTGTTTTGCCTGCTGTTTTGTTTGTTTTGCCTGCTGTTTTGTTGTTTTGCCTGCTGTTTTGTTTGTTTTGCCTGCTGTTTTGTTGTTTTGCCTGCTGTTTTGTTGTTTTGCCTGCTGTTTTGTTTGTTTTGCCTGCTGTTTTGTTTGTTTTGCCTGCTGTTTTGTTGTTTTGCCTGCTGTTTTGTTTGTTTTGCCTGCTGTTTTGTTGTTTTGCCTGCTGTTTTGTTTGTTTTGCCTGCTGTTTTGTTTGTTTTGTCTGCTGTTTTGTTTGTTTTGCCTGCTGTTTTGTTTGTTTTGCCTGCTGTTTTGTTGTTTTGCCTGCTGTTTTGTTTGTTTTGTCTGCTGTTTTGTTTGTTTTGCCTGCTGTTTTGTTTGTTTTGCCTGCTGTTTTGTTTGTTTTGCCTGCTGTTTTGTTTGTTTTGCCTGCTGTTTTGTTGTTTTGCCTGCTGTTTTTTGTTTTGCCTGCTGTTTTTTGTTTTGCCTGCTGTTTTGTTTGTTTTGCCTGCTGTTTTGTTTGTTTTGCCTGCTGTTTTGTTTGTTTTGCCTGCTGTTTTGTTTGTTTTGCCTGCTGTTTTGTTTGTTTTGCCTGCTGTTTTGTTTGTTTTGCCTGCTGTTTTGTTTGTTTTGCCTGCTGTTTTGTTTGTTTTGCCTGCTGTTTTGTTTGTTTTGCCTGCTGTTTTGTTTGTTTTGCCTGCTGTTTTGTTTGTTTTGCCTGCTGTTTTGTTTGTTTTGCCTGCTGTTTTGTTTGTTTTGCCTGCTGTTTTGTTTGTTTTGCCTGCTGTTTTGTTTGTTTTGCCTGCTGTTTGTTTTGCCTGCTGTTTTGTTTGTTTTGCCTGCTGTTTTGTTTTTTTGTTTTTTTGCCTGCTGTTTGTTTTGCCTGCTTTTTTTGTTTTTGTTTTTTTGCCTGCTGTTTTTTTTGCCTGCTGTTTTTTTGTTTTGTTTTGCCTGCTGTTTTTTTGTTTTGCCTGCTGTTTTTTTGTTTTGCCTGCTGTTTTTTTTGTTTTGCCTGCTGTTTTTTTGTTTTGCCTGCTGTTTTTTTGTTTTGCCTGCTGTTTTTTTGTTTTGCCTGCTGTTTTTTTGTTTTGCCTGCTGTTTTTGTTTTGCCTGCTGTTTTTGTTTTGCCTGCTGTTGTTTTGTTTTGTCTGCTGTTTTTTTGTTTTGCCTGCTGTTTTGTCTGCTGGTTTATCGATCCGGGCAGCAGATGCACACGTCACTTCCCCTCGGTTTGTCTTCCCCTTCTGTTTTGTCTGCTGGTTCTCTCTCTCTCTCTCTCTCTCTCTCTCTTCATTTAAGCAAAGTTAAAATAGTTTAAGTTTTCAGTGGGTTATTTATTATTATTATTATTATTATTATTATTATTATTATTGTGTTTAGAATTATTGTAGAGGCATTGACATCAGTAGATTGTGTGTGTGTGTGCGTGTGTGTGTGTGCGTGTGTGTGTGTGTGCGTGCGCGTGTGTGCGTGCGCGTGTGTGTGTGCTTGTTTTAGGTGTTTGAGATGTTACACGTGTTAAGATATATTGATGCTTTGTGTTAGAGGCATAGTCTGTGTTAGGTGACAGGTGGTTAGGCTGTGTTAGGTGACAGGTGGTTAGGCTGTGTTAGGTGACAGGTGGTTAGGCTGTGTTAGGTGACAGGTGGTTAGTGTGTGTTAGGTGACAGGTGGTTAGTGTGTGTTAGGTGACAGGTGGTTAGTGTGTGTTAGGTGACAGGTGGTTAGGCTGTGTTAGGTGACAGGTGGTTAGGCTGTGTTAGGTGACAGGTGGTTAGGCTGTGTTAGGTGACAGGTGGTTAGGCTGTGTTAGGTGACAGGTGGTTAGGCTGTGTTAGGCGACAGGTGGTTAGTGTGTTAGGTGACAGGTGGTTAGTGTGTGTTAGGTGACAGGTGGTTAGTGTGTGTTAGGTGGTTAGTGTGTGTTAGGTGACAGGTGGTTAGTGTGTGTTAGGTGACAGGTGGTTAGTGTGTGTTAGGTGACAGGTGGTTAGTGTGTGTTAGGTGACAGGTGGTTAGTGTGTGTTAGGCGACAGGTGGTTAGTATGTTAGGTGTTATGGATAGTTAGGTTGTTGTAGCACTTCTTCATGACAAGCATGATATTGTTAATCTCACAACAACTCAGTATTGAAGGAGAGGGAGCTTTGTTTGGCCAAGTTAGAGTGAAAAAGAGTATTGAGTTCTGACTAATAGTGACTACGTCCATACCATAGCACTTCTTCTTGACTAGCATTTCTTCCCACATCTCGATATTGAAGGAGCTAGTCAAGTTAGAGTAGGAGTATAGACAAGGTGACTCTCAACACTCACCCTTCCAAAATAATAATAATAATAATAATAATAATGATAATAATAAGTTTGCTTAGGTGCCATTAATTTCAAGATGAGTTTTCGACATGGACGTGTTATATAGTTTCTGTCTGTCTGTCTGTCTGTCTGTCTGTCTGTCTGTCTCTCTCAGCACTTCCTTACCGTTTACTTTGCCAATATTTGCCACCCTTCGATCTTGAATGCTGGATTGTAACTAGAATATAGAAAATGATGCTAGTCACGAAGAAGTGCTCTGGAATGGCTATGGATTACTGCTCTATTTTACTCTCAACTTGCCCTGAAAATGTTATTCTCGTTTTCTAATGCTAAGTTCTGACTCTATATATAACAGTGGGATATGATGCTAGTCACGAAGAAGTGTTATGGCGAGGATGTGGAGCCGTATCATCGTCTTTTCCTGCCACTGAGCTACGTGAAATTATTATAATTGTTTATTGTGCTGCTGCTACTTTACTGCTACTACTGCACTATTACTATTACTGCTACTACTGCTACACTACCACTGTGCTGCTACGTCTGCACCAGTGGGAGAAGATTGTCTCTGTTGGGGCGCCTGGCCTTTTTCATCATAATTCATGGATGTGGACCATCTGTGACGTTTCTTCTTCATTACGGACCCTTGTGAATGGTTGGTGCATCAGCTGAAGGGAGTGCTTTATGAAGGATGTTGTTGTATACCACATATAAGTGGTTTATCGTCTGGAGTCGCCTGTGAATGTCTGCTGGACTAGCAAACGTGGTGCCACCCGGTGTTAATGCTTACCCAACTGTATTTTGTATCGCATCTGCTGTGTGGTGACGGGGGAGAAATGCATGGCACTGCTGCCTGTTGTACTGCACTGAGCCCTACCACGTGACTGACACTATTTGCTGTGGTAGTGAGGTACAACTATTACTACTATACTACTGCCGATAATGCAGCTGCTGCTGCTGCTGCTAATACTACTGCTGCTGTTGCAAATGGTACTGCTGCTGCTGCTAATACTACTGCTGCTGTTGCAGTGGCACTGCTGCTGCTGTTGTTGCAGTGGCACTGCTGCTGCTGTTGTTGCAAATGGTACTGCTGCTAATACTGCTACTGCTGCTGTTGCAAATGGTATTGCTGCTGCTAGTGCTATACTGCCACTACCGCTGCTAGTAGTAGTAGTAGTCAGGTTGGGTTTGGCTTGGTTCTGCTGGTTGGGTTGGGTTGTGCTCGGGCTGGTTGGCTTTCTTAGAATAGGTTTGGCTTGGTTGGTTTATGGTTTTGTTCTCGCATACAGGTAGGTTAGATTGTTTGCTTTGATTTTTTTTTTTCATTTTTTTTTGCTTAATTAGTATATATTTTTTCTTTGGCTACATTCGGAAGGGATTGGTAATGATTCTTGTTTTTGCTGTTTAGCTTAGGATTGTTAGATTAATCTCTCTCTCTCTCTCTCTCTCTCTCTCTCTCTCTCTCTCTCTCTCTCTCTCTCTCTCATTTACCCCTTCAGTGTCCCTCAACTCCCTCCCAATCCCACAAACGTTCCTCAATGTCCCTCAACTCCCTCCCAATCCCACAAACGTTCCTCAGTGTCCCTCAACTCCCTCCCAATCCCACAAACGTTCCACAGTGTCCCTCAACGCCCTCCCAATCCCACAAACGTTCCTCAGTGTCCCTCAACTCCCTCCCCATCCCTCAGAAGGAAGTGTGTGGTCTGCAGGGGAGGGCAGATCCAGCCTATAGTCCACAGGGTTCACATTTACATCCCCCTTCACTGCCACAAATTCCTTCTTGATTGAATAGTTGATCCTGTTTATCACATACCCCTTCTTGCTTCTCTAAATCATCAGTTTGTATTAGTAAGAAAACATATTGCAGAGATGAGCCTTGTTTGTATTGTTTTCTTTGCTTGGAATGTCCTGTTTGGTTTGCGTGAGGTGTTGCTTGGTTAGGAAGAATATGTAAAGACGTTTGATTACTTGGGTCTGTTTGTTTTGGTTGTTTTGGTTTGCTAGACGTGTTTGGTGATGCTGTTTGCTTTCGTTTTGTTTAGATGTGGAATAATGTACGTTGATTGGAGGCTAGTTTGTTTTGTTTGTTATGGTTGTTTTTGTTTGCTCGGAGTGTTTGGTGATGCTGTTTGCTTTCGTTTTTTAGTTCTGTTTAGGTGTGGCTGGGTTAGGAATGATGTACGTTGATTGGAGGCTAGCTTTTGTTTTGTTTTGGTGTTTGTTATGGTTGTTTTTGTTTGCTAGGAGTGTTTGGTGATGCTGTTTGCTTTCGTTTTGTGTAGATGTGCCTAGGTTAGGAATAATTTACACTGATTGGAGGCTGGTTTGTTTTGTTTTGGTGTTTGTTATGGTTGTTTTGTTTGCTAGGAGTGTTTGGTGATGTTGTTTGCTTTCTTTTTGCGTGTGTGTGTGTGTGTGTGTGTGTGTGTGTGTGTGTGGATGGATTAGGAATAATGTACGTTGATTGGAATCTGTTTTTTGTTTTGTTTTGGTTGTAAGATGAAGTTGTTTGCTTATTTTCCTTACATGTGGCTGGGTTAGATAAATAATACACTGGTCGATTTGGGAGTGTTGCTTGGTTGGATGATTTCTTTTTCCCTTTACTGTAGGTGTGGCTTGGTTGGGAGTAAAATAAGGAAATACGTATGGCAGTGAAGAGGCCAGTTGGCTGTGTTTGGTTTCCTTGGTTTGTTAGATTGTGTTTGTCAGGGTTTGGTTTACATTAGAGACGGTATATTTGGTTTGCCTGAGAGTTGACTTCTATGGGTCGTGTTAGTTCACTTGTGGTTAATCTCGTGGTCATAGATTATTTATATTAATTTCGTATGGATGTTTTCATTTACACAAACAGATATGGAGTTTGATTGAAGTGTTTGGTACATTTTGAAGGGGGTGCCTGGTTTTGTTTTAGTTTGGTATGGCTTTATTGGGTTTGTTTTTGTTGGTTGTTTCGCTTGGTTCTTCTCGGTTCTTCTTGTTTTTTGTTGATTGCTTTGTTTACTTTTGTTTGGTTATTTAGGTTTAATTTGCTTGCGGTGGCTAAAGGAAGCAGCAGTAATAGCAGTAGACTGCAAGGCACCGAAGCAATGGGATGCAGGGACCCGAGGCATTGGCGGCAGCAGCAGTGGATTGGAGGGTTCAGGGGCAGCAGTGGATTGCAGGTGCCTGGGGACAGTGGCAGCAGCAGAGGGTGGCAGGTGCCTGGGACAGCGGCAGCTGTAAGTGGAAGGTACTAAGAACAGTGGCAGCAGCAGTGTGTTGCAGAGAGTTGGGGCAGCAGCAGTGAGTTGCAGAGGCCTGTGGGAGCCGCAGCAGCAATGGGTTGCAGAGGCCTGTGGCAGTCGCAGCAGCAGTGAGTTGCAGAGGCCTGTGGCAGCCGCAGCAGCAGTGGGTTGCAGAGGCCTGTGGCAGCCGCAGCAGCAGTGAGTTGCAGAGGCCTGTGGCAGCCGCAGCAGCAGTGGGTTGCAGAGGCCTGTGGCAGCCGCAGCAGCAGTGGGTTGCAGAGGCCTGGGGCAGCGGCAGCAGCAGTGGGTTGCAGAGGCCTGGGGCAGCGGCAGCGGCAGGGGGCCTGGAGTCACAGCAACAGTGCACTGCTGCTGCTGTTGCCTTTGCTTCTGCCACTGCCATGGGCCCCTGCTGCTGTCCCTTGCCCCTGCAACTTCCTTCTCCCCTGCATCTCCTCTCCTCCCGCAGCTACCCCCACTGCTGCTGCCCCAGACCTGTGCAGCCTCCTGCTGCTGCCACTGCCCAAGACCCATGAACCCTCCTGCTGCTGCTGCCCCAGGCCCCTGCGGCCCCCTGTATCTGCTGCTCCCCCAAGCCACTGCATTCCCCCTGCTACTGCTGATGCCCCAAAGCCCCTGCAGCCCCGTTCTTCTGCTGTTCCCCCAGGCCTTTGCAGCCCCTGCTGCTGCACCTGCTGCTACCCCAGGCCCCTGCTGCTGCACCTGCTGCTACCCCAGGCCCCTGCTGCTGCTGCTGCTACCCCAGGCCCCTGCTGCTGCCGCTGCTACCTCAGGCTCTTGCATCCCCCTGCTGCTGCTGCTTCTGCTCCAAACCTGTGCAGCTTCGTGTTGCTGCTGCTGCCGCACCAGGCCCCTGGAGCCTGGGCTGCTGCCACTACCCAAGTACCCTGCAGCCTGGGCTGCTGCAACCCCCATGCTCTTGCAGCCTCTTGCTGCTGCTGCCCCAGGCCTCCACAGCCCCCTGCTACTGCCGCTGCCCCAGGCCCCTGCAGACCCCTGCTGCTGTTGCCCAAGGCCCCAGCAGCCCCCTGCTGCTGCTGCTGCCCCAGGCCCCTGCATCCCCCCTGCTGCTGCTGCCCCAGGCCTCTGCATCCCCCCTGCTGCTGCTGTTGACCCAGGCCTCTGCATCCCCCCTGCTGCTGCTGCCCCAGGCCCCAGCAGCCCCCTGCTGCTCCTGCTGCTGCCCCAGGCCCCTGCATCCCCCCTGTTGCTGCTCCTGCTGCTGCCCCAGGCCTCTGCATCCCCCCTGTTGCTGCTGTTGACCCAGGCCTCTGCGTCCCCCCTGCTGCTGCTGCCCCAGGCCTCTGCATCCCCCCTGCTGCTGCTGCTGCCCCAGGCCTCTGCATCCCCCCTGCTGCTGCTGCCCCAGGCCTCTGCATCCCCCCTGCTGCTGCTGCCCCAGGCCTCTGCATCCCCCCTGCTGCTGCTGCCCCAGGCCCCTGCAGCCCCTTGCTGCTGCTGCCCCAGGTCTCTGCATCCCTCCTGCTGTTGCAGCCCCAGGCCTCTACAGCCTTCCTGCTGCTGCTGTCTGCCACTGCCACAGCCCCCTGCTACTGCTGCTGCCCCAGCCCCCTGCCGCTGCTGCTGCTGCCCCAGCCCCCTGCCGCTGCTGCTGCTGCCCCAGCCCCCTGCCGCTGCTGCTGCTGCCCCAGCCCGCTGCCGCTGCTGCTGCTGCCCCAGCCCCCTGCCGCTGCTGCTGCTGCCCCAGCCCCCTGCTGCTGCTGCTGCCCCAGCCCCCTGCCGCTGCTGCTGCTGCCCCAGCCCCCTGCCGCTGCTGCTGCCCCAGCCCCCTGCCGCTGCTGCTACCCCAGCCCCCTGCCGCTGGTGCTGCCCCAAACCCCTGCTGCTGCCGCTGCTGCTGCTCCAGCCCCCTCCCGCTGCTGCTGCTGCCCCAGCCCCCTGCCGCTGCTGCTGCTGCCCCAGCCCCCTGCCGCTGCTGCTGCTGCCCCAGCCCCCTGCCGCTGCTGCTGCTGCCCCAGCCCCCTGCCGCTGCTGCTGCTGCCCCAGCCCCCTGCCGCTGCTGCTGCCCCAGCCCCCTGCCGCTGCTGCTGCCCCAGCCCCCTGCCGCTGCTGCTGCTGCCCCAGCCCCCTGCCGCTGCTGCTGCTGCCCCAGCCCCCTGCCGCGGCGGCTGCTGCCCCCTGCCGCTGCTGCTGCCCCAGCCCCCTGCCGCTGCTGCTGCCCCAGCCCCCTGCCGCTGCTGCTGCTGCCCCAGCCCCCTGCCGCTGCTGCTGCTGCCCCAGGCCTCTGCATCCCCCCTGCTGCTGCGGCTGCTGCTGCCCCAGGCCTCTGCATCCCCCATGCTGCTGCTGCTGCTGCTGCCCCAGGCCTCTGCATCCCCCCTGCTGCAGCTGCTGCTGCTGCTGCTCCAGGCCTCTGCTTCCCCCCTGCTGCTGCTGCTGCTGCTCCAGGCCTCTGCTTCCCCCCTGCTGCTGCTGCCCCAGGCCTCTGCATCCCCCCTGCTGCTGCTGCCCCGGGCCTCTGCATCCCTCCTGCTGCTGCTGCTGCCCCAGGCCTCTGCATCCCCCCTGCTGCTGCTGCTGCCCCAGGCCTCTGCATCCCCCCTGCTGCTGCTGCTGCCCCAGGCCTCTGCATCCCCCCTGCTGCTGCTGCTGCCCCAGGTCTCTGCATCCCCCCTGCTGCTTCTGCTGCTGTCCCTGGTCTCTGCATCCCCCCTGCTGCTGCTGCCCCAGGCCTCTACAGTCTCCCTGCTGCTGCTGCTGCCACTGCCCCAGGCCCCTGCAGTCCCATGCTATTGCTGCTACCCAAAGCCCCTGCAGCTTCCCTGCTGTTGCTGCTGCTGCTGCTGCCCCAGGCCCCTGCAGCTCCCCTGTTGCTGCTGCTCCAGACCCCATGCTGCCGCTGCTACCCAAGGTCCCTGCAGCCCACTGCTGCTGCTGCTGCCTCAGGCCACTGCAGCCCCCTGCTGCTGCCCCAGGCTCCTGCAGCCCCCTGCTGCTGCTCCAGGCCCCTGCAGTCCCCTGCTGCTGCCCAAGGCCCCTGCAGCCCAGCCTACTGCTGCTGCTTCTGCCCCACGCCCTTCAGGCCACTGCTACTGCTGCTGCTTCTGCCCCACGCCCTTCAGGCCACTGCTACTGCTGCTGCCCGAGGCCCCTGCAGCCCCCTGCTGCGCTGCTGCTGCTGCTGCTGCCCCAGGCTCCTGCAAGCCCCTGCTGCTGCTGCTGCCCCAGGCCCATGCAAGCCTTTGCTGCTGCTGGTGCCCCAAGCCCCTGCAAGCCCCTGCTGCTGCTGCTGCTGCCTCAGGCCCCTGCAAGCCCCTGCTGCTGCTGCTGCACCAGGCCTCTGCATCCCCCTGTTGCTGCTGCCCCAGGCCCCTGGAGCTCCCCTGCTGCTGCTGCTGCACCAGGCCTCAGCATCCCCCTGCTGCTGCTGCTGCCAAAGTACTCTGCAGCCCAAACTGCTGTGATCCCCCATGCCCCTGTAGCCTTCTGCAGCTGCCGCTGTTGACCAAGGCCCCTGCATCCCCCCTGCTGCTGCTGCCCCAGGCCTCTGGATCCCTCCTGGTGCTGTTGCTGCTTAGGTCCCTGCAGCCCCCTGCTGCTGCTACTGCTTCTGCCCCAGGCCTCTGCTTCCCTCCTGCTGTTGCTGCTGCCCCAGGCCTCTGCATCCCCCTTGCTGCTGCTGCTGCTGCCCCAGGCCTCTGCCTCCCCCTGTTGCTGCTGCTGCTGCTGCCCTAGGCCTCTGCATCCCCCTGCTGCTGCTGCTGCCGCCGCTGCCGCCGCCGCCCCAGGCCTCTGCATCCCCCCTGCTGCTGCTGCTGCTGCTGCTGCCTCAGGCTTCTGCATCTCTCCTGCTGCTGCTGCCCCAGGCCTCTTCATCCCCCCTGCTGCTGCTGCTGCTGCCCCAGGCTTCTTCATCCCCCCTGCTGCTGCTGCTGCTGCTGCCCCAGGCCTCTGCATCCCCCCTGCTGCTGCTGCTGCTGCTGCCCCAGGCCTCTGCATCCCCCCTGCTGCTGCTGCTGCTGCTGCTGCCCCAGACCCCTGCAGCCTCCCTGCTGCTACTGCTGCTGCTCCAGGCCTCTGCATCTCCCCTGCTGCTGCTGCTGCTGCTTCCCCAGGCCTCTGCATCCCCCCTGCTGCTGCTGCTGCCCCAGGCCCCTGCATCCCCCCTGCTGCTGCTGCTGCTGCCCCAGGCCCCTGCATCCCCCCCGCTGCTGCTGCTGCCTCAGGCCTCTGCATCCCCCCCGCTGCTGCTGCTGCTGCTGCCCCAGGCCTCTTCATCCCCCCTGCTGCTGCTGCTGCCCCAGGCCTCTTCATCCCCCTGCTGCTGCTGCTGCTGCCCCAGGCCCCTGCATCCCCCCTGCTGCTGCTGCCCCAGGCCCCTGCATCCCCCCTGCTGCTGCTGCTGCCCTAGGCCTCTTCATCCCCCCTGCTGCTGCTGCTGCTGCTGCCCCAGGCCTCTGTATCCCCCCTGCTGCTGCTGCTGCCCCAGGCCTCTGTATCCCCCCTGCTGCTGCTGCCTCAGGCCTCTGCATCCCCCCTGCTGCTGCTCCTGCTGCTGCCCCAGGCCTCTTTATCCCCCCTGCTGCTGCTCCTGCTGCTGCCCCAGGCCTCTTTATCCCCCCTGCTGCTGCCCCAGGCACCTGCAGGCTCCCTGCTGCTGCCGCTGCTGCCCCCCACCGCCCCCCTGCTGCTGCTGCTGCTGCTGCCCCAGGTCTCTGCATCCCCCATGCTGCTGTGCCGCCCCAGGCATCTACAGCCTTCCTGCTGCTGCTGCCTGCCACCGCCCCTCTGCTGCTGCTGCTGTCCCAGGCCCCTGCAGCTCCCCTGCTGCTGCTGCTGCTGTCCCAGGCCCTTGCAGCTCCCCTGCTGCTGCCCCAGGCCCCTGCAGCCCCCAGTTTCTGCTGCTGCCCCAGGCCCCTGCAGCCCCCCATTACTGCTGCTGTCCGAGCCCCCTGCTACTGCTGCTGCCCCAGGCCTCTGCATCTCCCCTGCTGCTGCCCCAGGCCCCTACAGCCTCCCAGCTGCTGCCCACCACCGCCCCTCTGCTGCTGCCACTGCCCACCACCGCCCCTCTGCTGCTGCCACTGCTCCTCTGCTGCTGCCACTGCCCCAGGTCCCTGCAGTCCCCAGGTACTGCTGCTGCCCAAGACCTCTGCAGTCCCCAGCTACTACTGCTGCCCAAGACCCCTGCAGCTCTGCTGCTGCTGCTGCTCCAGACCCCCCACAGCTCCCCTGCTGCTGCCATTGCCCCAGGTCTCTGCAGACCCCTGCTGCTGCTGTTGGCCCAAGTCCCTGCAACCCCCTGCTATTGCAACTGTTGCTGTTGCCCCAGGCCCCTGCTGCACCCTGCTACTGCTGATGTCCCAGACCCTTGCAGCCCTCTGTTACTGTTGCTGCCCCAGGCCCCTGCAGCACCCTACTAATGCTGCGCTCCAAGGCCCCTGCTACTGCTGCATCAGGCCTCTGCATCCTGCTACTGCTGCCTCCCACCACTCCCTTTTAATGCTGCCACTGGCCCAGGCCTCTGCAGCCCCCTGCACCAGCAGCTGCTGCTGCCGCCTCAGGCCCTTGCTGCTCCTGCTGCTGCCCAAGGTTTTGTTGCTCCTGCAGCACCAGGCCTTTGCAGCCCCCTGCTGCTGTCACTGCCCCAGGCCTCTGCAACCCCCTGCTGCTGTCACTGCCCCAGGCCTCTGCAACCCCCTGCTGCTGCTTCTCCTGCTGCCCCAGGCCCCCACAGCCCCCCTGCCGCTGCTACTGGCCCAGGCCACTGCAGCCCCCTGCTGCTGCTGTTGCTGCCCCAGGTTCTAGCAGCCTCTTCCAGCAGCTGCCCCAATGCTGATACTGCTTCTGCCCCGGACTAGTACAGCCTCCTGCTCCTGATGCTGCCGCTGCCCCCAGGCTCCTGCAGCCCGGGCCGCTGCCGCTGCCGTTGCCGTTGCCCCCAGGCCTCTGCATCTGCCCCTAGGCTCCTGCAGCCGCCCCTAGGCTCCTGCACTCCAGGCCGCTGCCGCTGCTGCTGCCCCCAGGCTGCTGCTGCTGCCCCCAGGCCGCTGCCGCTGCCCCCAGGCCGCTGCCGCTGCCCCCAGGCCCCTGCAGCCCAGGCCGCTGCCGCTGCCCCCAGGCCCCTGCAGCCCAGGCCGCTGCCGCTGCCCCCAGGCCCCTGCAGCCCAGGCCGCTGCCGCTGCCCCCAGGCCCATGCAGCCCAGGCTGCTGCCCTGCCCTGCAGCCCAGGCCGCTGCCCCAGGCCCCTGCAGCCCAGGCCGCTGCCCCAGGCCCCTGCAGCCCAGGCCGCTGCCCCAGGCCCCTGCAGCCCAGGCCGCTGCCCCAGGCCCCTGTAGCCCAGGCCGCTGCTGCTGCCCCCATGCCCATGCAGCCCAGGCTGCTGCCCCTGCCCCAGGCCCCTGCCCCAGGCCCCTGCAGCCCAGGCCCCTGCCCCAGGCCCCTGCAGCCCAGCCCGCTGCCCCAGGCCCCTGCAGCCCAGCCTGCTGCCGCTGCCCCCAGGCCCCTGCAGCCCAGCCCGCTGCTGCTGCCCCAGGCCCCTGCAGCCCAGCCCGCTGCCACTGCCCCCAGGCCCCTGCAGCCCAGCTCGCTGCCACTGCCCCCAGGCCCCTGCAGCCCTGGCCGCTGCCGCTGCCCCAGGCCCCTGCAGCCCAGCCCGCTGCCGCTGCCCCAGGCCCCTGCAGCCCAGCCTGCTGCCCCAGGCCCCTGCAGCCCAGCCTGCCGCCCCGCCTGCTGCCCCAGGCCCCTGCAGCCCAGCCTGCCGCCCCACCTGCTGCCCCGCCTGCTGCCCCAGGCCCCTGCAGCCCAGGCCGCTGCCGCTGCCCCAGGCCCCTGCAGCCCAGGCCGCTGCCGCTGCCCCAGGCCCCTGCAGCCCAGGCCGCTGCCGCTGCCCCAGGCTCCTGCAGCCCAGGCCGCTGCCGCTGCCCCAGGCCCCTGCAGCCCAGCCCGCTGCCGCTGCCCCAGGCCCCTGCAGCCCAGCCCGCTGCCGCTGCCCCAGGCCCCTGCAGCCCAGCCCGCTGCCGCTGCCCCAGGTCCCTGCAGCCCAGGCCGCTGCCCCTGCCCCTGCCCCTGCCCCAGGCCCCTGCAGCCCAGGCCGCCCCAGGCCCCTGCAGCCCAGGCCGCTGCCGCTGCCCCAGGCCCCTGCAGCCCAGGCCGGTGCCGCTGCCCCAGGCCCCTGCAGTCCAGGCCGCTGCCGCTGCCCCAGGCCCCTGCAGCCCGGGCCGCTGCCGCTGCCCCAGGCCCCTGCAGCCCAGGCCGCTGCCGCTGCCCCAGGCCCCTGCAGCCCAGGCCGCTGCCGCTGCCCCAGGCCCCTGCAGCCCAGGCCGCTGCCGCTGCCCCAGGCCCCTGCAGCCCAGGCCGCTGCCACTGCCCAAGGCCTCTGCAGCCCAGGCCGCTGCCGCTGCCCCAGGCCCCTGCAGCCCAGGCCGCTGCCGCTGCCCCAGGCCCCTGCAGCCCAGGCCGCTGCCTCTGCCCCCAGGCCCCTGCAGCCCAGGCCGCTGCCGCTGCCCCAGGCCCCTGCAGCCCAGCCCGCTGCCGCTGCCCCAGGCCCCTGCAGCCCAGGCCCCTGCAGCTGCCCCCAGGCCCCTGCAGCTGCCCCTGCAGCCCAGGCCGCTGCCCCAGGCCCCTGCAGCCCAGGCCGCTGCCGCTGCCCCAGGCCCCTGCAGCCCAGGCCGCTGCCGCTGCCCCAGGCCCCTGCAGCCCAGGCCGCTGCCGCTGCCCCAGGCCCCTGCAGCCCAGGCCGCTGCCGCTGCCCCCAGGCCCCTGCAGCTGCCCCTGCAGCCCAGGCCGCTGCCGCTGCCCCAGGCCCCTGCAGCCCAGCCCGCTGCCGCTGCCCCCAGGCCCCTGCAGCCCAGGCCGCTGCCGCTGCCCCAGGCCCCTGCAGCCCAGGCCGCTGCCGCTGCCCCAGGCCCCTGCAGCCCAGGCCGCTGCCGCTGCCCCAGGCCCCTGCAGCCCAGGCCGCTGCCGCTGCCCCCAGGCCCCTGCAGCCCAGGCCGCTGCCGCTGCCCCAGGCCCCTGCAGCCCAGCCCGCTGCCGCTGCCCCCAGGCCCCTGCAGCTGCCCCCAGGCCCCTGCAGCTGCCCCTGCAGCCCAGGCCGCTGCCCCAGGCCCCTGCAGTCTAGGCCGCTGCCGCTGCCCCAGGCCCCTGCAGCCCAGGCCGCTGCCGCTGCCCCAGGCCCCTGCAGCCCAGGCCGCTGCCGCTGCCCCAGGCCCCTGCAGCCCAGGCCGCTGCCGCTGCCCCAGGCCCCTGCAGCCCAGCCCGCTGCCGCTGCCCCAGGCCCCTGCAGCCCAGGCCGCTGCCGCTGCCCCCAGGCCCCTGCAGCCCGGGCCGCTGCCCCAGGCCCCTGCAGCCCAGGCCGCTGCCGCTGCCCCAGGCCCCTGCAGCCCAGCCCGCTGCCGCTGCCCCAGGCCCCTGCAGCCCAGCCCGCTGCCGCTGCCCCAGGCTCCTGCAGCCCAGCCCGCTGCTGCTGCCCCCAGGCCCCTGCAGCTGCCCCTGCAGCCCAGCCCGCTGCCGCTGCCCCAGGCCCCTGCAGCCCAGCCCGCTGCCGCTGCCCTCAGGCCCCTGCAGCTGCCCCTGCAGCCCAGGCCCCTGCAGCCCAGCCCGCTGCCGCTGCCCCCAGGCCCCTGCAGCTGCCCCTGCAGCCCAGGCCGCTGCCCCAGGCCCCTGCAGCCCAGGCCGCTGCCGCTGCCCCTGCAGCCCAGGCCGCTGCCGCTGCCCCTGCAGCCCAGGCCGCTGCCGCTGCCCCTGCAGCCCAGGCCGCTGCCGCTGCCCCTGCAGCCCAGGCCGCTGCCGCTGCCCCCAGGCCCCTGCAGCCCGGGCCGCTGCCCCTGCAGCCCAGGCCCCTGCAGCCCAGGCCGCTGCCGCTGCCCCAGGCCCCTGCAGCCCAGCCCGCTGCCGCTGCCCCTGCAGCCCAGGCCGCTGCCGCTGCCCCTGCAGCCCAGGCCGCTGCCCCAGGCCCCTGCAGCCCAGGCCGCTGCCGCTGCCCCAGGCCCCTGCAGCCCAGGCCGCTGCCGCTGCCCCAGGCCCCTGCAGCCCAGCCCGCTGCCGCTGCCCCAGGCCCCTGCAGCCCAGGCCGCTGCCGCTGCCCCCAGGCCGCTGCCGCTGCCCCTGCCGCTGCCCCAGGCCCCTGCAGCCCAGGTCGCTGCCGCTGCCCCAGGCCCCTGCAGCCCAGGCCGCTGCCGCTGCCCCAGGCCCCTGCAGCCCAGGCCGCTGCCGCTGCCCCCAGGCCCCTGCAGCCCAGGCCGCTGCCGCTGCCCCAGGCCGCTGCCGCTGCCCCAGGCCCCTGCAGCCCAGGCCGCTGCCGCTGCCCCAGGCCCCTGCAGCCCAGCCCGCTGCCGCTGCCCCAGGCCCCTGCAGCCCAGCCCGCTGCCGCTGCCCCAGGCCCCTGCAGCCCAGCCCGCTGCCGCTGCCCCCAGGCCCCTGCAGCTGCCCCTGCAGCCCAGGCCGCTGCCCCAGGCTCCTGCAGCCCAGCCCGCTGCCGCTGCCCCCAGGCCCCTGCAGCTGCCCCCAGGCCCCTGCCGCTGCCCCCAGGCCCCTGCCGCTGCCCCCAGGCCCCTGCCGCTGCCCCCAGGCCCCTGCCGCTGCCCCCAGGCCCCTGCAGCTGCCCCTGCAGCCCAGGCCGCTGCCCCAGGCCCCTGCAGCCCAGCCCGCTGCCGCTGCTGCTGTACGCTCCTATAGCCCGCTGCCGCTGCTGCTGTACGCTCCTATAGCCCGCTGCTGCATGCTCCTATAGCCCGCTGCTGCATGCTCCTATAGCCCGCTGCTGCATGCTCCTATAGCCCGCTGCTGCATGCTCCTATAGCCCGCTGCTGCATGCTCCTATAGCCCGCTGCTGCATGCTCCTATAGCCCGCTGCTGCATGCTCCCTATAGCCCGCTGCTGCATGCTCCTATAGCCCGCTGCTGCATGCTCCTATAGCCCGCTGCTGCATGCTCCGATAGCCCGCTGCCGCTGCATGCCCCTGCAGCCCAGGCCGCTGCCGCTGCCCCTGCAGCCCAGGCCGCTGCCGCTGCTGCTGCCGTACGCTCCTATAGCCCGCTGCTGCTGCTGCCGTACGCTCCTATAGCCCGCTCCTGCTGCCGCTGCCGTACGCTCCTATAGCCCGCTCCTGCTGCCGCTGCCGTACGCTCCTATAGCCCGCTGCTGCATGCTCCTATAGCCCGCTGCTGCATGCTCCTATAGCCCGCTGCTGCATGCTCCTATAGCCCGCTGCTGCATGCTCCTATAGCCCGCTGCTGCATGCTCCTATAGCCCGCTGCTGCATGCTCCTATAGCCCGCTGCTGCATGCTCCTATAGCCCGCTGCTGCTCCTGCCGTACGCTCCTATAGCCCGCTCCTGCTGCCGCTGCCGTACGCTCCTATAGCCCGCTCCTGCTGCCGCTGCCGTACGCTCCTATAGCCCGCCGCTGCCGTACGCTCCTATAGCCCGCCGCTGCCGTACGCTCCTATAGCCCGCCGCTGCCATACCTATAGCCCGCCGCTGCCATACCTATAGCCCGCCGCTGCCATACCTATAGCCCGCCGCTGCCATACCTATAGCCCGCCGCTGCCATACCTATAGCCCGCTCCTGCTGCTGCCGTACGCTCCTATAGCCCGCTCCTGCTGCTGCCGTACGCTCCTATAGCCCGCTCCTGCTGCTGCCGTACGCTCCTATAGCCCGCTCCTGCTGCTGCCGTACGCTCCTATAGCCCGCTCCTGCTGCTGCCGTACGCTCCTATAGCCCGCTCCTGCTGCTGCCGTACGCTCCTATAGCCCGCTCCTGCTGCTGCCGTACGCTCCTATAGCCCGCTCCTGCTGCTGCCGTACGCTCCTATAGCCCGCTCCTGCTGCTGCCGTACGCTCCTATAGCCCGCTGCTGCTGTACGCTCCTATAGCCCACTGCTGCTGCTGCCGCCGTACGCTCCTATAGCCCGCTGCTGCTGCTGCTGCTGCCGTACGCTCCTATAGCCCGCTGCTGCTGCTGCCGTACGCTCCTATAGCCCGCTCCTGCTGCTGCCGCACGCTCCTATAGCCCGCCGCTGCCGCACGCTCCTATAGCCCGCCGCTGGTGTATGCCCTTCTAGCCCCTGCTGCTGGTGTATGCCCTTCTAGCCCCTGCTGCTGCCACTGTCGCATGCTACTGCTGCTGGCACTGACTTTACAGCCTGCTGGTGTTGTTTTTGGACTTTATGTTGTCCGTCCAGCAGTCCACCGCTGATCATTTTGTTTGCAGGTCTGGATTGTGCTATTTTTCAGTCATGTTATTTGCTGTTGGTACACAAGACTTTTTCTGCTATTGCTAGCCAGTAATTAATCTTGAATATAGTTATGTGTCTAATACATCTCATCTTACCAGAGTATGAATAAAGGTACAAAGGTTATAAAACATAGTTATGTCACTTTGAATAAACAATACATATATTTTAGACAAATGTATAATTCACATTAAATAAAATATACAATCCCATCTTATGTACAAATGATATACTGTACAATATACTAATTTATAATGCAAATAAACCTGGGATTAAATGCATAGATATCACTGGTATATTATCATTAATATTAAAGCTCTTGTTGAGGTGTCCACTGACAACATCACAACATTTGTCTCCCTATGTGGTTATACACTTGTTTAATTTTTCATCCAAGGCATAAATTGTATTAACTGTCCAAGTGGCCATAAAACTCTTACTTTTTCATCCAAGGCATAAATTATATTAACTGTCCAAGTGGCCATGGAACTCTTACTGTAAGACATCATGAAAAATTACTATCTATCTATTGCCAGACGCCTTGATCCCGTAAGGGGTAGCTGCAGACAAATCACCTCAATGTCACCCAGTCCCCGGCTACTTCACTGTCCTCCCCTAAGCTCACACCTCCCCCTCTCATATACCTCTCCACTCCACTCCACTCCATCCCTTCACCTAACAAACTGTCCTTGTCAGTCTTTCATTCCATCTTCTCCATATGGCTAAACCCCCTCAGTGTATAAAGTTACAACCTATCTGAATAGACAACACAACAGATCAATTATTAAAAACTAATGCACTGAGAATTACAGAATATTGTCACAAATGAGATACTATTACAGTGGTGTCAAACTCAGTCCTTCCCAACGGCCACACTTCAGTTCTGTTGATCGTCTGAGGGCCAAGTCTTCCTAAACTATAATTTTTAATACAACAAAGCCGCAGCCTGTTCAAACGTGGCACTGTCTTCTGCTTCAAGTTATTGATAATATTTAAGTAAATGTTTTGTGACATTTGTTCAGCAATAAATCATTCAGATGGTATTTTTAATAATTTTAATAATCATCATTAAATATTCCATAACTGCTGAAATATTTGTTCACTTCATCATGTGAAAAATCTTAGAGATTTTCCGTTTGGTATTTCTCATTTTTTCTCAAGTTACTGCAGGCCACTCTTTTTCTCTTTGAGGGCCACATGTGGTCCTCGGGCCACCAGTTTGACGCCTCTGTACTATTACATAACCTCACCAGTGCACACTATTAACCTACAGTCTTTCATTCTGTATATACAGTACACCATGAAATGCCTCCATCACATTTCTGCTTAACCAATATTTGTGACTAGGGTGGCTTATAATACACAAATCTTGCCTTCTGGGAAATGAAGCTATATGAAATACCTTAAAAATCCTGTAATATGCTTATACAAGAGAAAATGAAAATAGTCCAAATGCTAAGTACCCTAATAAACGAATTGTGAATGGGGAGGAAAGGGCAGCAGTGTGAAGATGGGCATTAAACAGTGGATTGAGAAGCATCAAGTACATGGAGACACAGCAGGTGCAACAAACCTTAATATTATACATATGATTCAAGTAAATTTTGAGGGAGACATTGTACAGGAGATAAATATGTGAAAGGAGGTAATAAACATACAAAAAAGAAAAAAACACAAGAGAAGAGATAGTACACATAAGAGACAAGAGAGCAAGGATGGGGGCGTCCATCATCCACTCATTCAGTGTAGGGATGCCATATAATCTCTACACTGTGTGACAAGCCAAGTGGGGTTCCTGTACCCAGGAAACAATTTACTATGCTGGGTGGTAACCATATAACTGGGGTTTCTGGCAGGGTTAAGTGTCCCCCAGATTCCCCTGTCCACTTAATCATGGCAGTTGTTTCAGAGAGCCTGGGAGGGCCCAATACCTGCCCAGGGCCCCAACCAAATGGCCAGACTCCCTTGACCATGTGGAATATGAGAGGTGTGAATGAGGAGAGCAAGAGGGTGGAAGCGGTGAATGTGTTCAAGAGCGCGAGATATGCCGTGATGGCAGGGTGTAACGAAGATGAAAGGGTGTGAAGTGGAGTGGAAGGGTGTGAAGAGGTGGAGTGGAAGGGTGTGAAGAGGTGGAGTGGGAGGGTGTGAAGAGGTGGAGTGGGAGGGTGTGAAGAGGTGGAGTGGCAGGGTGTGAAATATGTAAGATGAAAAGGTGTGAAGTGGTGGAGTGGGAGGGTGTGAAATGTGTAAGGTTGGGAATGAATGGGCGAGGAAGATGCAAGGAAGGAGTTGCTCTGTTGATGAATGAGGTGTGGCCGAGTGGAATGAGAGACTACAAATGTGTCAGCTCGAGGTGTATGTATGTCATGTTTGAGAAGGTGAAAGTGGCGGTGATTGTAGCGTATGCACCATGCGAGGACAGGAGTGAGAAAGACAGGTTTTGGGATGAGCTGGGTGAAGTAGTGGGAGAAATGCCCAGGAGCTATAAAGTGATAGTAATGGGGGATATGAATGGAGGAGTAGGCACTGGTCCTGAGGATGACATAATGGGTTGTAATGGAGTACCAGGAGAAAATGATAATGGGAAGCAATTGAAGGATATGTGTCAGGAAAGGAGGTTGTGCATTTGTAACTTGTATTTCAAACACAAAGATGCACATAAATATACCTGGTGTAGAGGGAACGGGGATCGTGTTGAAAGAAGCCTGATTGATTACGTGCTCGTAGAGAGGTCGATGCTGGGAATGGCTGCTGATACGAGGGCCGTGAGAGGACGATGTGGAGGTCTGTCAGATCATATGATTGTGGTATGCAAGCTCAAGCTGAGAGGAGTGAGGTGGATCAGGAGAGAGAGCAGCAGTCAGGGAGAAAGACTGAAAGTTGAGAAGCTGAGGATCAAAGAAATGGCAGATGATTACAGGACCAAAGTAGAGGAGGAGTTAGAGTCAGTGAATTGGATTAAAGTGGATCTGGACAGCTTGTGGAATGCATATAGGGATGGCTTAGTTGGGAATGCTAAAGTGGTGTGTGGTGTGGCAAGAGTAACAACAGTGAAGAAAGGTACAGCATAGTGGGATGAGGAGGTAAAGAGAGCGGTGGAGGAAGAAGTGGCTAGAGTGGTTACAGGACAGGGGTTCAGTTGAAATAAGAACTGAATATATTGAGAGCAAGAAGCATATAAAGAGACTAGTGAACAGGAAAAAGGAGGTACATGATGACCTAGGAAGAAAAACGAAAGCAAGTTTGAAAATAGTAAGTTATTCCGGAAATGTATAAATGACACCAGAAAGAATTGTGAAAGTGTGAAGGATGTAAGTGGTAGATTATTAATATTGGGATGAAGTAAGGACCAGATGGAAAGAATATTTTGAAAGCCTGATGAATGGGAACAGAGGGAGCAGAGCGGCTGTAAACATGATTGGTTTTGGGGGTGTGCAGAGAAGGAATGCAGTGCCAGGAGACGTGACACTCGCACAGGTGAAGAGCGCTGTGAAGTGGCTGAAAAATGGGAAAGCAGCTGGGGTTGATGAGGTGTATGCAGAGATTCTTAAGTGTAGTGGGAAGAGGGGAATGAAGTGCTTGTTGGAGATATGTAAGAAGGCATGGATGAGTGAAACTGTGCCTGCAGAGTGGAAAAAGGCTGTGATTGTACCTCTGTACAAAAATAAAGGTGAGCGGAGTGAGTGCAAGAATTATCGTGGCATACGTTTACTGAGTGTGGTAGGGAAGGTATATGGAAGAATTATTAAAGAGAAAGTAAGAGAAATATCAGAAGTCTTAGTTGAGTGATGAACAGGGTGGCTTTAGGAGTGGCACAGGATGTGTGGATCAAATTTTTGTATTGAGACAGATAGCAGAGAAGGCTTGTGAGAGGGACCATAAGGTGTTTATCACATTCATGGATCAGGAAAAAGCATACGACAAAGTGGACAGAGAGCGATTGTGAAAAGTTTTGCGCATGTACGGTGTAGATGGTAAGCTGCTAGGTGCCGTCAAGAGTTTTTATGATGGTTGTGCAGCATGTGTAAGGGTTAATGGGCATCCAAGTGAATGGTTCACGATCGGTGTGGGCGTGCAACAAGGTTGTGTGATGTCTGGTTGTTCAATGTATATATGGATGGGGTGATGAGAGAAGTAAAAACACGAGTAATGGAGAGAGGGATGGCGTTGGTAATGAATGGTGATGGATAGAATATCTCAAATTTGTTGTAAGCTGATGATGCAGTACTGCTTGCAAATACCGGACAAGAACTTGGTAGGCTAGTGCAGAGTTTTGCTGATGTCTGTGAGCGTTGTGCCTTGAGAGTAAATGTAGAAAAGAGTAAAGTGATGGTTACTGAGAGAGAAGGTGACTCCCAGTGTGATGTTACAGTGAATGGAGAGAGACTGGAATCGGTGAGAGAGTTTAAGTACCTGGGTGGAGTGATAGAAAAGAGAGGAAAATGTGCAAAAAGTAGAGTGACACAAGGAAGAAAAGTAGCTGGTGCAATGAAGGGCTTGATAAGAAACAGAGGCTTGAGTGTTGCAGATGCACGAGGCTCACATGAAGGAGTATTATTGCCAACTTTAACATATGAATGTGAGACTATGGTGTGGCATGAAAATGAAAAGTCAAGCGTAAGAGTAGTGGAGATGGGACTGCTGAGGAATGTCTGTGGAGTACAGAGGGTGGATAGGATATGAAATAATGAGATTCGTGAAAGATGTGGAGTGAGGAAGTCTGTGGACACCAGAATCGAAGAGAGTGTCCTGAGATGGTATGATCATGTGGAGAGAATGGGTAACAACAGAGTGGTGAAAAAGGTATATCTGAGTAAATTTGATGGAGGGAGGAGGCGAGGTAGGCCAAGGAGAAGGTGGAGAGGTATGGTGTATGAGTGTGTGAGGAAGAGAGGTATGGAAGTTGGTGAGGCTAGGGAACTGACAAGAGATCGATCTGGCTGGATGAATGTTGTGAGGAGAAGTGCATGATAAGGGATTTGGCACCCCTTTTAATGTGGCAGCATCTGGATTGACTCTACTGGATGAGTTTATGTGATGCTACAGAACGTGATGAATGTTCTGGCACATCCAATAGAGCCAGGATTCTGGAGGTTGAATGACGAGTGAATGGAAGTATGGCCCATTTGATTGGTCTGGACATTGCTACTCCTCACCCTGGCCTAGGATGGGAAAGGAGGTCCGGATGATGATGACAAGAGATAATAAACATAGAGGTAAGAAACAAACATACAAGAGAATTATAAACAAGAGATAATAACCATAAGAAAAAAACATAAAAGAGAATTATAAACATACAAGAGACAAGAATATTAAACATACGAGCAATATAAAGATAAACATACAAGAGAATAATAAACATCCATGAGATAACATAAAAAATAAACACAGAAGATAAACACTGGAGAGAGAAGAGAATAATAAATATATGATAAACATACAAGAGAATAATAAACATATTAGAGATGATAAACATAAACGAAATAAATATCCGAGCTAATAAAAGGATAATGAACATTCAAGAAAACATACAAGAGAATAAACACTGAAGAGACAGGAGAATAATAAATGAACAAGAGATAAAGTAAACATACATGAGAATAAACACCCAACAGAGAAGCGAATTATAAACATACATGAGATTAGATAAACATACAAGAGATAATACACATAAGACATGAGAAAAACACTGAAGAGACGAGAATAATAAAACATTGAGGAGACAAGAGTATTAAACATAAGAAATAAATATCCAAGAGACAAGAGAATAATAGACATACAAGAGAATAAACACTGAAGAGACCAGAGAATAATAATCACACCAGAGATATACTGTAAAGGTAATATACACAGGAGAGAATAAACTAACATGACATAAACATACAAGAGATAAGACAATAAATAAACATATAAGAGATATAGAGATAAACATACGAGAGAGAATAAACCAATAAGAAATAAACATAGAAGAAATAATAAAGAAAAGATTATAAACACCAAAAAAACATAGCAGATAATAAATGTATGCATGATGAGATAAACAAAAAAATTAAACATACGTGATGAGATAATAGACACGAAAATAAACAAAAAAGATAATCAGGAATCCCCTTACTCTCATTTTTTTCCTCTGCTGAGAAATATAGTGCAGAGGCAGATATACCTTCAATGTACATGTCTGTCTGATATATTGCCAGATGCGTTAATCCCATAAGGGGTGGCCACAAACAAATCACCTCTATGTCGCCCTGTCCCCTGCCATTTCACTGCCCTGCTCCCAGCTCACATCCCCCTCTCTCATATACCTCTCCACTCCATCCCTGGCTGTCCCCTCCCTCTCCCCTCCTCCACCTCACTCACATACACTCTCCTCATCAGTCTCTCACTCTGCATCCTCCCCACATAGCCAGACCACCACTGTATTTCTCCAAACGTTTCCTGTCACATCCACACCGCAACGCTCCTTCATTTCCGCATTGTCAGTCTGTCTCTCCATGTGACTCCACATGCTTCTCATAAATAACTCATTTCCACTGCTCTCAGTCTTGACTTGTGTCCATCCAACAAGGTGTATGTGTCCAGACTAATTCAGTAATACAGGGTGCCCACTAATGAAACTTGAGGACTTTCTACATTACCCAAACATCAAAGACTGACACTACAGGGTGTGGGAAATGTGCGGAGGAAGGAAGGAATGATGAACTAGCACAAAGCCATAACATGACTGTGGCACTAAGGTAGAACAGAGTGGGAGAGAGAAATTTGTGACCCACTGGTAAAGTCTCCAGAAATGTAAACAGTTAAGGCAGATATAGTGACAAAAGCCAAGATTCGGTGCTGGAGAGTAGACAAGCAATCAAGAAAAAGATGATAGTCATGGGGCAGTTACAGTGGAACAGAGGGACTGATGGTCATGGTTCGTTAAATGACCACGAGCCAGGTGGATATGGCTCAAGTGAAGACAAGGATAGTCTCCCATTGACAACAGGGGTGCGTTGATGTATGCCAGGGAAGAACAGAAAGTTTGTTAACCTGCACATTCCACAAGTATTGCTAACTTTCAAGGAATAGGTGGGTCAGACGAGGAAAATCAAGAGCAGGAATGGGGAGGAGAGAGGATGCAAATGAGAGAGCAGCAAAGTGTGTCAGTGAGTCAGCTTGTTCATTACTGATATGGCTTGGGACCCAGCAGAGGTGCACTAGACTTTCTCTGAATAGAAAGACAGAAGATCCACCCTTGACTTTGGGTGATCAGTGTACAAAATGGCAGCAAGATGAGTAAGGTAGCAAGTTCATGGAGAGAATTTGGCAAGAAACTTCTGAGGAAAAAAAAAATAGCATACAGTTTGAAAGGATGATTATTTTGGAAGGAGTCATGGAACACAACAGCAAAACCGACACCATGGCAAAATTTGGAACCACCAGTGAAGATATGCGTGGCAGAAGAGCCACAGGACACGTTTTCCAGAACATGGGAGTGAAGAGTATCTGGCGGCAGGAGAGATTTAGAACAAGGGAGAAAACAGACTATAGGAGGGGGCACAAACCAAGGTGTGGCAATACAGTGGGTGATGAAAGGAAGTTTAGGTTATTTATGTGTTCCATTCTTTATTCTATAGTGGTAATAAAATAACTAGAGCAAGGGAAGTTGAGACTGCTTGAACCTCCAGTACAACCCTAGCCAAAGTATGTGGTCTCAAAGATCATTAGCTAGGAAGGGTATGAGTTATATCCTCTAATTCCTGTACAATATTTGGAACAACTTTTAACACTGGGTAAGTCCTTATGATTCTGCTTTGGTACATTTTTGGACGGGTACGAGGATGGAGTAGGAATTCTGTAAGTCGTACAGTGATTACCAGGTGAGGCTAGAGTGGTGGGGACTTAGGCAGAACAGGGGGTGGAGAGGCGGGCAGGGGAGGCAGAGGCCGGTTATTTCCCTCATCACTACTCATGCGGATAAACTTGGGTGCTGATTTCTGTGGGGCATCATTAGGGGCACTTGAATTAACGGCAATGTTAGGTTTAGTGCTATTTTTGTGTACATTATTACTACTGGGAGTGCTCGTGTGTGTACTACTCTTATGGATGCTGGGAGGATTACTGGAAGTGCTACTGGATGGTGACTGGGTGGGGTCTTTACGGCGTTTCTTGCTTTTGTCAACTCGGGCATAGAGAGCCAGGATTTCTGGGGGTACTTGCTCCATAGGGCCAGATAAGTTTTGCAAGATGTCTGGAACACTGTCTTCTGCGTTAGGAGAGCTTAGGAGGGGGCTAGGACATGGAGGGAGGGGGCTAGGTGAGTGAGGAGCAGGACTGGGAGAGGTGGGTGAGCGTGGGAGAGACGTTGATGGTGTAAGGGAGCGAGGGAGAGTGCTGGTAGGTGAGAGAGAGCGGCTGTGGGAGTTGGGAAAAAGTGGGAGAGGATTGGATGTGGTTGGAGTAAGAGGAAGGGGGCTGGAAGGAGTGGGGGAACGTGGGAGTGGATTTGACGGTGTGGGTGAACGTGGGTGGTTACCGAGGGGAGTGAGCGAGCGTGGGGGAGGGACTCTGGGTGGTGTTGGGGGACGAGGTTTGGCAGTCTCGTCTTCCCTATCTCCACAGTCGGCCTCCTTTACAGTCTCATACCCTGCATCCTTCTCCTTGACAGTTTCATACCCTGCTTCCTTTTCATCCTTCTCCTTCACAGTCTCATACCCTGCATCTTTATCTTTTACAGTCTCATATCCTCCTCCTTTCTCAACTTCCTTCACTGTCTCATACCCTGCATCCTTTCCTCCCTCAGTCTCATCCTTCTCTTTCACAGTTTCATAACCTTCCTCTGTATCATCCTGCCCCTCGCCTACCTCACGTACAGTTTCATACCCAGGCTCTCTCCCTTCACCCACTCTTATAACTGTCTCCCGTACTATCTCATACCCTGCTTCCCTTGCCCCTGCCTCACTGACAGTTTCATAGCTTACCTCCTTTGTGCCAATTTCACTATCACTTCCTGCATCGCTCTGACGGTCCGAAAGGCAGGATTTCTTACGAAGAGTCTCATAGGAGTGCTCTGAACGTGTACCTACTCGCTCATAAGGAGGCTCCTGAGAATAGCCTGACTGGTTGTCAGTGTTCTGGGGAAAAGGGTGAGTGTAGCTGGGATGGTGAGCATAAGTGTCAGGGTGAGCAGTATGTGGGTTAGAGTGGAGGGGGCCGGGCCGCACTGGTGTTACTGTAGTGGAGGTGGCTGCTGGGGTTTTGCTTGGGGTTGTTGGTAAGAGAGGGCGAAGAGTGGCCATCAATGGACGGCGTGCAAGGAGGCCACCTACCACCAACATGGCTGCTGTGAGAAGGCCAGCAATCAAGGCCAGGGCAGCCACCAACCCCCTGGGGCCCTCAGAGGCAGGGTTAGGAGTGGCAGACGACTTGTCAAAGCTCAGAGCTCGTCCTTCCCCACCCCGGGTAGTAACTTGATCCTGACCAACGGTCACAGTTTGTCCAGCAGTAGCCACTGCTACACAAGTGATGTTGACTGGCTGCCAGGCACCAGAGTCACTACACGTCGTCACTGTCTCACTTGAATCTGTGGACAATGGATACTCATGTAACGGCTATAAAGACTCAAATTTTGATGTCTATGATGGGTATCCTGCTGCCATGTTGGAATCACAAAAGCTCCTGTACCTGTTAGCTGCTGGTTGTATAATATTAAGGCTGTTTGAATGTGTAACAGCAGGTGATCTTTGTTTCATTAACCTGAGAATTTCCGTAACTGGTGATTAACTGCATCCTAAGCCCTTGCTAAGCTGCAGACCTCTGAGCCACAGTGAAAGTCTGCACAGACCATGCTGCAAACCTCGTATGTGGTACATTATATAATACAGTGACTTGGGGAGGTTAACTACTATACAAAGAATTAGGCCAGCAGGGATTAAAATTAAGTTTGAAATCAAATGAACAGCACTAAGCATCCTTTCACTATTTGTGAAGTAGAAAAAGTTCTATTTTAGTGCATGCCAAATCAATTTGCCAGCTTTACAGTATTTGTGACATATCAGGGAATTCTTCAAGGTAGTTACAATAAAAATTTGCAGAAGTTAGTTTGGCTACATTCAAGGCTATGCCATAATTATTTTTTTAAATTGGATCTGACAGATTTGCAGAAGTCCGGAGACAGAATATTAGGATGGGCAAAAGTAGATGATTCCAAGTACCCCAGATCTTGAAAGCAAAAAGATTACACCTGGGTCAAGCTTCCTTCACGATTCCTTGTTGAGTTACTGTTAACGAAATAGCAACAACCATGCCCATCCCTCACTACAGTACCTGGTGCCAGGAGGTGGCCGGGGTGGCATGTGTAGACAGCAATGCCCGTGGATGTGTTCAGCAGGGTGTAGGATGCATGAGGGAAGGACGGCGGTGAACCACATGTAACCACTACATTGCACCGTACCATGAAAATAAGATACAATTAATATCTTGAATAGTTAAACAAATCCAATGATGTATTTCTCACTTATCTTTAAATGAGTAATTTGATGAGACGGTTTTCACAATGGAGGAGTTTATACATAGCATTTATAAACCCTTGACTGTAGCGCTGATACTATAAAATAGCTTAGATGCAGCGAGAACACATGAACTGGGTATATTGCATCCTTGGATTGAGAGAGAGAGAGAAATTTCATCAAACAACCTCTCTCCCAAGCTAGTATGGTCAAGATTGTATGAAGATTTTGCTTACTGCAGTAGGCAAAATCTCCACTGGGAGGTCATGAATCTATGTAGCATTTGTATTCATGTTACAAACACTGCAGTTAAACTTGGAACTTGTGAAACTAACTAGTTACATTATACAAAAAATATTGTAAATGCAAAAACTACTGGTAAGAAACAGGTGCTAATATGCCAGTGACCTAATTATTAAAGCTTCCTTCCTCTGACCTTTACAGCGTGGGGGTGGAGATGTCCAGGTGGCTGTGTGGTCGCAGGTGGCCGAGGCAGCACCCTCCAGCTGGTATCCAGGGTCACACGAGTACCGCACCACCGTCCCGTGGCCGTACACGCCCCGGAAGTTGGTTACCTCCAGTGACCCATTGGGGATAGGCAGTGGAGCGCGGCACTGGGTCTCTGTGCAGTGCAACAAAAGGTAAGGTTAACCCCTTCAGTACAAGGCCTGCTTTTTAAGGGGAGTGGACGCCAGCAGGGACTGATTTTCAACTGACAAAGGCATCTTGTGAAAGTTACCCCATAGAATGGCTCCGAGTATCACTTCTTCTCTGTAAAAATTTGACAATCGTACGACAATTCTTTCCCCTTCAAAAAAAATTATTTTGTAATTCCAATTTTGAGGTCACTTCCCTGCAGAAATCTCCATTTTCTATGCAATATATAATATGACCACTTTTTTCCTGTTTCCCCCCCCTCCCCCCTGCAAAAGTTATGTCATATGTCTGGCAATGGGAGTGTGAGTGTGTGGAGGGTGGCAGTGAGGCGGGGAAATGCCAGAGGTGATATGACACTGGGAGAGGTGAGAAGTGCCAGCCTTGGTCTCAGTCTGGGCTAATCTTGGCTATTTCTCATCATTGTTGCACACTTTCTGAAGATGGGGCAACCGTCTAAGAAGCTACTGCAACATCAGAAAGCGGCAGAGAAGAATTTGACACCATTTCGAGGGGAGAAAAACGTGTTGGAAGCAGCAGTTCTTTCTCCACCATCGCCACCTCCCCTCTCACTTGCCCCCTCCACCACCACATCACCTGACGACCCCCAACCTTCTACGTCTTTTTCTCCAACTTTGTCTTGAACACCCTCTACCTCTGCATAACCATCCCTAATCCTAACTCACAAAATAAAAAGAAGTACCCAAGTTCTTTGTAATCATACAGACACTCTAAGTCAACAGAAAATGAGTGATATCTCGGAACTAAACTTATTGTCCTTTGGAGTGATGTAACCATTAGTTTTGAACCAAAGACAAAAAGCAAAATACCTACAAAAAGAGGTATGAAAGGGGAACATTTCATGCATATATTTTTTTCAGAGACTGACAAACATGACTGAATGATTTTTTGAACATGGCAAAAAGGGGGAAAAATTTGCAATAAATACATTGGCATTTTGGGCATTTTTTTGTTCAGCCATAGTGGAGAATATTAAAAAAAAACTTTCAGGGCAATATATTAACCCTTTAACCGCGGGTATTGTTTTGGTCTGACTGTCCTCTCCCGCGGGGGTTTCAGCCAAATGTAAACAAACCTTTAAACCTTAATAACTCTGCACAGAATAAAGCTAGAGAAAAAAATAAGGTACCATTAGAAAGTACTAACCTTCAGCTTTCCATTAATGTAGGTTTCATGACTTTGTTGACTTTCGCAGGACGGGCAGTGCCGTTAGAAGTGAGGGGTGTAAAATCGCTATTTTTCGCTCACACATCATTACCTTCGCTCATACACCATTACCAAATGCCAACCTCATTCTGATAATAATACTATAAACATATATGAACACTGCACATACGATAAACACCCACTCTGTGTTCACTGAGGCAGGTAAAAGGCACTGTAATTACCTGCACTTCACTGCCACATCAGCGGTGTTGTAATCACTATTTTTCGCTCACACACCATTACCAAATGCCAACCTCATTCTGATAATAATACTATAAACATATATGAACACTGCACTTACGATAAACACCCACTCTGTGTTCACTGAGGCAGGTAAGGCACTGTAATTGCCTGCACTTCACTGCCACATCAGCGGTGTTGTAATCACTATTTTTCACTCACACACCATTACCAAATGCCAATCACATTCTGATAATAATACTATAAACATATATGAACACTGCACATACGATAAACACCCACTCTGTGTTCACTGAGACAGGTAAAAGGCACTGTAATTGCCTGCACTTCACTGCCACATCAACATGTGTTGTCACTCACACAGCTGGACAGATACTGATGCGCGCTTGGTCAGGGGTGGGGTGGGGGGCCCAGGGGGTGGGAGGTGGGGCCCCAGGGGGGGGAAGAGGGAGGTGGGGGTCGGCTGGAGTGAAAGAACTTAATAGCTACTCTCCCTTGAAACAATTGGCGCACGGAAAAAACGCGGGGTATTCAAAATATTCACAAACATTCGAGAATGACACCCGCGGTTTGGTCCAGTTTTTGCAACGTCATTCTGGAATGACACCCGCGGTTAAAGGGTTAATGAAGGTTTTATTAGTAAATCTACCAAATATCATAAGATTACATGAGCACACTTCCCCTGGTTTCCCATTTCTTGCATCTCCTTTTTAATACCTATTATGCATATAATATTATTTTTTCAGTAAAAACTAATTGACCAAATTTACTCAAATTTTGGGATGTTATTGTTTATATAAAGTAACAAAACATATAAAAAAGTCAAATATAAGAAAAACAAATGCACTTTCATAAGTACCAACCGTCCACTCCCCTTAATCTTACTGGTACAGGTGCCATAAGAAGTGATGACAGGTTCACTGCAGTGCCATGTGTTCAATGAAAATTTGTGAATCGGGGGGGGATCTGTACTTTCATCATGTCATGTTATTAAATAAAATGCGTGTTGTCATAGATCATCTAATCCTGTGTTGCCCCATGAGAAGCATAGGAGCCCGGGGCTAGGCAAGTTGGTCCTGACATTTAAGATGAGAGTGACCAGCCTCACTCATCCCTGAGTGGCATTACGTGAGCAATAAACCCCGACCACCCCTTGGATATAAGCCTTCACCAGCTTAATCTGATTGGAGCGCCTTAATTACCCACTAAACCACCAGGCGCCATAATTTGGTTATATGGTTACCACCCAGAGTATACAGGAAACCATTTGGCTTGTCACTCAGTGTAGAGTCACCCATAGACAGAAGGAAGAGGAAAGAAAGAACATAAGTGGAAGAAAGAGAGGAAAGGGCTGCCACACAAGAGCAGCAATACATCGAATGAGTGGATGGTGAGTGCCCCCACCTAGTATATGACACTGAGAATTTTGCAAAATGATTTATGTGAGGCAATGATATACTGTATTAGAAATTAACACTAACATACATTTTCCCTATTCAAATATGTAATGTACAGTCATCCCTTAACCCTTATACTCCGTGTCACCATGATCTTAATGTCCCCGGCAGACTCCGTGATGCCACGATTTTGGTTGCCTTCAAATGTCCCTCTCACAGTTTTGGTCGAGGCCAGACGTCACACATCAAGGCTTATGATTAGCCCAGTGTTTCCCATTCTCTCTATAGCTATCCAGTCATGTCCCAGCTTTTATTATTGAGTCAAATAGAGAGCAGTAGGTCCACCATCTCGCTTGTGAGTGGAAATCGGGTACATGCTATATATATCCTTTTTAGGAGATTTATAAAAGTGAAATAGCTAATATATGTATACGTCCACTGGTAAATGAGTATTTCAGGCATAAGTTGTGATATATGACATTACATGACATTGCTGTTTGGGTCTATTATTGACGGAAATAAGTGACCGTGGACTTGCTATGTCTGCCTTGAGTGAAACAAGGGATTTTGCCCAGAATACCACCCCAGCTACCAAAAGAGGCTCAGGGAATAACCTGTATGTTTCTATGAATATCGATACACCTGTATGACTTCGAATACCAGTAAGTTTCATGTCTGTACACATATTACACGAGTTGTAAAATCTTCATGTTTTTGGCCAGCAATATCGCCTTTTTTATTTTAATTTTTACCTCTGCCCATGATCATTATTCCTTCTTTCTGATTTTATCATGGCAAAGAGCAGCTTTCAAGTGATATATTGTAACTCCATGTTTTGTCTAGTATTCTGAGTGCATAGAATATAAAACAAAATAATTTGAAATTTCCCACTTGTTTTTTATGCACAAAGTCCTACATTGCCGCAAAATTTAAATCCGGAGTATAAGGGTTAACATCCGCAGTTTTAACATACACGGTTTTGAATATCCACAGATGGCTACAGGAAAAAAAATATATATATCTTATTGAACTCTGCTGACACTGTAACATTATCCCAGGCACAGTTCATGGCTGTTTTAGTAATGGCTTTATCCAGTGAATGAAATATACTGTAACACTCTTCCTTTTGGAGGGAGCTGGGATGAGCACAGTAGTCACAAGAGGCCATGCAGGAGTACACCATTCATTACTTTTAACTTGTAGTGTTCTTGTATTAAATAAAGTACACTCAAACCCCAATTTAAGGGATTTTGGATTTAAGGGACTCCATGTTCTACCTGACAAACGGACAAGACCATTCAAAAATTATACGTAATGTCTAGGTTATACACATTAATGTTTCTTTATACAGTACCCGTAAAATAATATTCAGAATCATACAAAGAAGATAAGTGAAACAATCATTGCATTTCATAATAAGATTGTCTTTATATGTGGTAAAACAATGGACATTATCAAGTAAGGGACATTATCAAGTAAGGGACATTATCAAGTAAGGGACATTGTCAAGTAAGGGACATTGTCAAGTAAGGGACATTGTCAAGTAAGGGACATTTTCAAGTAAGGGACATTTTCAAGTAAGGGACAAGTTGGTTCCCCATTTAGTCCCTTAAATTGAGGTGTGAGTGTAGTTGTTTAGTGTTCTTGTATTAAATACAGTGGCTGTAAACATGCACATATGGGTTTTATTTAGTTATATAAGGAAATGGGGGGTCCAGAGGTGTTTTTATGGGGGGCAGCAGACATCCACGGATTTTTAACATTCGTGGATGTCTGTTACCAAACCCCAGTGGATGTTAAGGGATGACTGTAGTACTCTGTGTGTGGTGTACAGTGTAACCTCCTATTCCTGGTGTACTGTATTTAACTTAATAGAATGTACAGTTGGCCTAGTTTCAAAGACCAGTTAAGGAAAATTATTGTTATTATTATTATTATTTATATGCAAGGAAGAAGGAACCAAAGGCCTGGAGCCCACAAACTGTTCCTTCCAAGAAAAAAAGAGAGAGCCAAATTAAAGATTCGTTCATTCCGAGATGTGCGAACACATTGTGTTTGAAAGACCGGAGATCATAGGAAGTAGGAAATACAGAAAGAGGGAGACAGTTCCAGAGTTGACCTTTTGCATAAATGAAGGACTGGTAGTAACAGTTAACTCTTGCATTAGAGAGTTGGACTGAAAAGGGGTGAGAGTTTGTTGCAAGACGGGTGCTATGCACCCGTCGTAGAGATGGAGGGATGCAAGCAGACAGTTCAGAGGAGCAGTGACCATTGAAGTAGCGATAGAAAAGAGATAAAGATGCAACAGTGCGGCGAAGAGACAGAGGTTGAAGGGAGTCAGTAAGAGAAGGAGAGTTAATGAGATGAAAAGCCTTTGACTCCACCCTATTGAGGAGAGCTGTATGTGGGGAGCCTCCCCACACATGAGAGTTGTACTCCACACAAGGGCGGATAAAACCCCTGTATAGAGTCAACAGTTGTGCAGGGGTAAAGAAAGAGCGGAGTCGGCTTAGCACACCCAATCTCTTGGAAGCAGAATTTACAAGAGATGTAATATGATGTTTCCAAGATAAGTCCCAAGTAAATGAAACCCCAAGCATGTTCAAGGATGATGCAGGATTAAGCTGAATATTATTAAACATTAGTGGGTATACCTGTGGAAGATTTTGACGGGTTGATAGGTGTAAGAACTGAGTCTTTGATGCATTAAAAACAACTAGATTATTTTTACCCCGGTCAGAGATACGAGCCAAGTCAGACATTAGGTGTGCCATAGCCTCATCCCTTGTTTGTTGAAGAAACTGCTGAGATGGGTGTTGTGGGAACTGAATGGAAAGGTGAAGGGTGGAGTCATCAGCGTATGAGTGGATAGGGTTAGATGTACAGCTTAGGTCATTGATGAGTAAAAGAAAGAGAGTTGGTGATAGGACAGAGCCCTGAGGAACACCACTGTTGATAGGTCTAGGAGAAGAACGATGGCCGTCCACAACAGCGGCTATAGAACGACCAGAAAGGAAGCTAGCGATGAAGGCACAGATAGAAGGATGGAAACCATAAGAGGGCAGTTTGGAAATTAAAGATTTATGCCAGACTCGATTGAAAGCCTTTGAGATGTCAAGTGCAATGACAAAGCTTTCGCCAAAGTCCCGAAAGGAGGATGACCAGGAGTCTGAAAGGTAGGTGAGAAGATCGCCAGTGGAGCGTCCCTGATGGAACACATACTGACGATCAGAAAGATGATTGTGATAAAGTTGCTTTAAAATTTTTCTATTAAGAATTGACTAGAAAACTTTTGTGACAGGATGTTAAAGCAATTGGACGATAGTGTAAATTACATTAATTAATTTCCCAGTGCTGTGGTGGTGATATACTATAGCAACAATAAGGATGCCACAGCTATGAAATTCTTTATAAGGATACCCTATGCGAGGTGGCAGCTAGACTTTTATTCCTTGTCCTTCCCACGGTTATAAAAATTGTAATTAGCTACTTTATTCCCCGTGGATGCAATAGTATTTTCAGTTGTAAGGAGGTATGACATATTTTACCTTTTGTTCTTACACTGGGTTATAGAGAGAACCAAAACATGAGATTATAATCTCCTGCAATGCAGAACAACATACCTTTGCTCTGATATATCTTTCTTTTTAATCATTTTGGTGTATACAGGCTCCAACATACTTGCATGCATTGGCCTTTGTCACCTGATGGCAGCCTTCCAAGCTGCATGTGATCTCAGGCAGCCTTCTTATTCAGTTCCTTATCCCTGAGGTCACACTGTGACCTCATCCCAGGTCTTTTTTCATCTGCCTCTTACAGCCCTTCCTCCGACATTCACAATTCTCACTTTCTGCACCCAATTGTCATCCTCCATCCTCACCACATGCCCAAACAATCTCAATATACCCCTCCCCATCACAACACCAATACACTCCAGTCCCATGCTTCCTCTCATCTCTTCCATCATAAACCTAGCACTCCCAGGCCTTGCATTGAAGGATGCATTGCACATCCACCTAATTATTGTCTTTCAGCACATTTAAACCTGCGAATATCCTCTTCCTTTACTGCCCAGGTCTCACTACCATACAGCATTACACTCCTAACACATGCTGCATACAAAGATCCCTTAGCATGGAGGGAGAGCCCTCTCAATGTCAGGAGAGGCAACAGCTCCCTGAACTTCTCCCAAACACTCCTCACTCTAGCCACAGAGCTGCTCCAGCCCCACCTCCAGCACATAACATGTCTCCCAAATAACAAAACTCTTCCACACACTCAAGAGACTCACCAGCAAGTTCAATGACAATATCCACCTGCTCTCCCTGACACACCACACACATGAAATCAGCATTATCTCACAGTCTACCTCTAATACCACTACATCTCTTATGCACCCACTTATCACAAACACTGCATTATCTTGCAGTCTACCTCTAATACCACTACATCTCTTATGCACCCACTTATCACAAACACTGCATTATCTTGCAGTCTACCTCTAATACCACTACATCTCTTATGCACCCACTTATCACAAACACTGCATTATCTCGCAGTCTACCTCTAATACCACTACATCTCTTATGCACCCACTTATCACAAACACTGCATTATCTTGCAGTCTACCTCTAATACCACTACATCTCTTATGCACCCACTTATCACAAACACTGCATTATCTTGCAGTCTACCTCTAATACCACTACATCTCTTATGCACCCACTTATCACAAACACTGCATTATCTTGCAGTCTACCTCTAATACCACTACATCTCTTATGCACCCACTTATCACAAACACTGCATTATCTTGCATTGCAGTCTACCTCTAATACCACTACATCTCTTATGCACCCACTTATCACAAACACTGCATTATCTAGCAGTCTACCTCTAATACCACTACATCTCTTATGCACCCACTTATCACAAACACTGCATTATCTTGCAGTCTACCTCTAATACCACTACATATCTTATGCACCCACTTATCACGAACACTGCATTATCTTGCAGTCTACCTCTAATACCATTACATCTCTTATGCACCCACTTATCACAAACACTGCATTATCTAGCAGTCTACCTCTAATACCACTACATCTCTTATGCACCCACTTATCACAAACATTGCATTATCTTGCAGTCTACCTCTAATACCACTACATCTCTTATGCACCCACTTATCACAAACACTGCACAAGATGGAATTACTTTCCACACCCTTGTGGCAAATCACACATGGCCACTCTCCCTCTTCTTTGACAGTACTGACACCAGCCTTAGATACCATCACTTTTGTTTTATCTGCATTTACTCTTAAGCCCTTGTGACCCATACCATCTCTCCACTTCCTAAATCTTTCCTCCGCTTCCCTTTCATTCTCTTCAATCAACACCAAATCATCAGTATACATCATCTCCCACGGGAGTCCATTTCAGAAGTCACGTGAGAGGGCTTCAAGTACCATGATAAACAACAAGGGGCTCAAGACTGACCCCTGATGCACACCAACATTCACAGAAAACTCATCACTCAAATCTCCATTCACTCTTACCTGGGTGTGAGCACCCACATACATGGCCATAACCACCCTAACCAGCCACTCCTTCATCCCAAGCTTTCTCACTGCCCACTTCACCACCTCTCTAGGGACTCTGTCAAAGGCCTTCTCCAAATCAACAAAAACAAGTACATATCCCTTTTCTTTCCTATATATTTTTCCTGAAGCTGTTGAACAATGAGTATGGCATCAGTGGTCCCCTTGCCTGGCATAAACCCAAACTGCATCTCATCAATATTCACTCTTTCTCTAATCATACCTTCAAGAACTCTGTTCATTACCTTCATTATCTGATCCAAAAGCTTTATACCTCTATAATTTCCTCTTTCCAGGGCATCACCTTCCCCTTGTACACATTTGCAATCACACTCTTCAGGCAGTCACCTGGGACAATACTGTACACTCATATGTAATCATAAGTATCCAGTCAGTAACAAACCTCACTCCTACATCTCCTGAGGCCTTCATGATTTCATCAGTGAACTCAGACACACCTGCTCCCTTCCCCACCTGCATCCTGCCTATTGTCCTGCGTGCAGTAGCAGCGTCAATCAAAGGCCAAGGGCCAAACACTGGATCTGCTGGCTCCAAACCTTCCATGTCCCAAACTCCTCATTCAACAACCAGTTGTAATGCTTTCCCCAGACATCTTTAATATCCCCACTGTTCACCACTACCCTTCCTTCATCATTCTTCACACACTGCTCACCTATGATATCCCTGTTCTTCCTCTTCATCTGATTAGCCACCTTATATATCATGTGCTTACTTTCCACATAATTTAGGTTATCTAGTAAAAGTCTCTGATTTTGCCCTGTATACCTCTTTTGTAGCGCTATGCATAGCAGCCAAGTATTGCTGTTACCATCCCTTTTCCATTCTCCTCCTCTGCTTTGCCGCCTTAAGTATCATACATCCTTTCCACACTGTTTATGTTATCCAGTAAGTCTCAGACTCAGGTTTTGCCCTGTATGCCTCTTTTGTAGCGCTATGCATAGCAGCCAAGTATTGCTGTTACCATCCCTTTTCCATTCTCCTCCTCTGCTTTGCCACCAAAGTATCATATACATCCTTTCCACACCATTAAGGTTATCCAGTAAGTCTCAGACTCAGGTTTTGTCCTGTATGCTTCTTTTCTGGATCTACAGTATGCTTGGCAGCCAAGTAGTCCTCTTTGTTACAACCCTTTTCTATTCTCAGAAAAGCCCTTTGTCCTTAACTGCAGCTTCTACATCCTCATTCCACCACCAAGTTACTTTATGTCTTGGTGGGCCTCTTGTCCATCCACACACTGAATCAATAACTCTCAGGAGGTTGTTCGTCTGGGCTCTGTACTGTTTGTTAACACTTGTGTTAACAGTTGCCTGTTCAGCCACCACTCTCCTTATCCCACTATTATCCCTTACTGCTTGGATTTTCAACTTCCATATTTTACTCCTGGTGCACAGGTCCTTTTCTTCACCACCTGCTCCTTAAGCACGAAGTCACATATCAGTAATTTGTGTTGCCACACACACTCCTCACTCCCTATAACTTTACCATCCCTCACCAACCTCCTATCAGCCCTCCTGACCAGGAAATAGTCTATTTGGCTACTGTTTCTCCCAGACTCATGTGTAATCAACCTGCTTTCATTTCCTAAAATGTGTTGCACACATGTTCATTGCCTCTCCAAACTCGAGTATCCTTTCCCCTTCCACATTCCTCGTACCATATGCACATCCCCCATGTACTCCATCACATCCCCGAGCTGCTTCATCCACATGACCACTTGAGTCTCCTTCCAGAACTTGAACCTAATTATTCCCCATCATCATCATCATGACCTCCTTTCCAACACTAGGGCAGGGTGGGGTGTAGCAACATCCAGAAGCCCACTCCAATGGGCCACACTTCCATTCACTCATCATTCAAGCCCCCCCCTGAATCCTGGCTCTGTTTGATACACAAAAACATCTACCACATTCTGTAGCTTCACATAAAATGTATTGAGTGGAGTCAGTCCGAACGCTGCCACGTTAAAATGGGGTGCCAAATCCCTGATCATGCACTTCTCCTCACAACATTCATCCAGCCAGCTCAATCTCTTGTCAGTCCCCTAGCCTCACCAACTTCCAAACCTCTCTTCCTCACACACTCATCCACCATATCCCTCCACCTTCTCCTTGGCCTACCTTGCCTCCTCCCTCCTTCAAATTCGCTCAGATATACTTTTTTCATCACTGTATTGTTAACCATTCTCTCCACATGACCATACCATCTCAGTACACTCTCTTTGATTCTGGTGTCCACAGACTTCCTTACTCCGCATCTTTCACGAATCACAGTATTTCGTATCCTATCCACCCCCTGTACTCCACATACATTCCTCAGCAGTCCCATTTCCACTGCTCTCACTCTTTTCATTTTCGTGCCACACCATAGTCTCACATCCATATGTTAAAGTTGGCACTAACACTCCTTCCTGTAAGCCTCGTGCAGCTGCAACACTCAAACCTCTGTTTCTTATCAAGGCCTTCATTGCACCAGCTACCTTTCTTCCTTGTGTCACTTTTCTTTTGCATATTTTCCTCTCTCTTAAGCAGGGTTGGCATTGGTGAAATCTTTTTAATCATGATTAAATCATTATTTTTGCTTAAAAAATATATATATAAGGAAAAAAAAAAAAAAAAAAAATCTATTTTCTTTTCATCTAAAAGTTAACAAAAATAAATCTGAAGGTTTACAAAAGTAGTGTAACACTTTTTGTTGGCATTCATTGATTCAGATACTTAAGCATTAAGTCAGCAGATTTTGGAGAATGGCGCCATTAGAAAATTACTACATTGTATGACAAGAAGTATTTTTACATTTGTGACAGTATTGAAATGATTTGTACATGTGAAATAATTAGCCGTAAATCAAAAACCCAGGCCATGTGAGTAGGGTCACTTAAGGCCATGTCATGATAATATCAGCTGAAGATTCCTCTGTGTGGTAATATAATCAGCTTTGTAATATGCTGTCACGTAAGGGTCACTAAGGCTATGTCTTAATAATATCAGTTTAAGATTCCTCTGTGTGGTAATATAATCAGCTTTAGAATATGCTGTCTTGATTACCACTGGCAACTCAGCTTTAACCCGTAGTGTACAGACAGCACTTGCACAGTATATATCATCTGCATAGACAGGACATGAAGTGTACAGTATTCACTAGACTGCTTTTGAAATACTAGCTATAAAATAAACAGAAAAATCAAATAAAAAAAATTATTGATTTTATTTTTTTCCATCCATCATCCAGTCCTACTTTGCTCCATGAGAAGTGTAGGAACCTGGGGCTAGGCAAGTTGGTCCTGATATTTAAAATGAGTGACCAGCCTCTCATCCCTGAGTGGCATTACATGAGCAATAAACCCCAACCACCCCTTGGATATAAACTTGCACCGGCTCAATCCAATTGGAGCGCCATAATTACCCACTAAACCACCAAGTATAATTTGGTTATATGGTTACCACCCAGCGTAGTAAATGGTTTCCTGGTGTACAAGAAACCATTTTGCTTGTCACTTAGTGTAAAGTCACCCGTAGGCGGAAGGAAAAGAAAAGAATGAAGGAAAGAAAGACAGAAGAGGGAGTGTAAAGTAACCCATAGGCAGAAAGAAGTGGAAAGAATGAAGGAAAGAAAGACAGAAGAGGAAGGGAGAGAGGAGAGGGCAGACACCCAAAGCAGGACTACATTGTGATTTTTTTTTTTTTTTTTCCGTCAAAAATTCACCAACCCTGCTTTTCTATCACTGTACACAGGTATTTGAACTCTCTGACCAATTCCAGTCTCTCTCCATTCACTGACATTACACTGGGAGTCACCTTCTCTCTCAACAACCATCACTTTACTCTTTTCTGCATTTACTCTCAAGGCACAACGCTCACAGACAAGCAAAACTCTGCACTAGCCTACCAAGTTCTTGTCCGGTATTTGCAAGTAGTACTGCATCATCAGCATACAACAAATTTGAGATATTCCATCCATCACCATTCATTACCAACACCATCCCTCTCTCCATTACTCGTGTTTTTACTTCTCTCATCACCCTATCCATATATATATATATATATATATATAATATTGAACAACCATGGGGACATCACACAACCTTGTCGCACGCCCACACTGATCGTGAACTATTCACTTAGATGCCCATTAACTCCTACACATGCTTCACTATCATCATAAAAATTCTCAATGGCAACTAGGATCTTACCATCTACACCGTGCATGTGCAAAACCTTCCACAATTCTTCTCTGTCCACTTTGTCATATGCTTTTTCCAGATCCATGAAAGCCATAAACAACATATAGTCCTTCTCACAAGCCTTCGGCACTGTCTTACTGCAATTATTTGATCTACACATACTTTGTCACTTTGTTCATCACTCACTAGGACATCTGATATCTCTCTTACTTTCTCTGTAATATTTCTTCCATATACCTTCCCTACCACACTCAACTTATGCCACGATAATTCTTGCACTCACTTCGCTCACCTTTATTTTTGTACAGGGATACAATCACAGCCTTTTTCCACTCTGGTGGCAGTTTCACTCATCCATGTCTTCTTACATGTCTCTAACAAGCACTTCATTCCACTCTCTCCACTACACTTAAGCATCTCTGCATACACCTCATCAACCCCAGCTGCTTTCCCATTTTTCAGCCACTCCACAGTGCTGTTCAAGAGTCAGGTCTCCTGGCACTGCATTCCTTCTCTGTACGCCCCCAAAACCAATCATGTTTACAGCCGCTCTGCTCCCTCTGTTCCCATTCGTCGGCCTTTCAAAATATTCTTTCCATCTGGTCCTTACTTCATCCCAATGGATTAATAATCTACCACCTATATCCTCCACACCATCACATTTCTTTCTGGTGTCATTTATACATTTCTGCACCTCTTTCCGGAATAACTGACTATTTTCAAACTTGCCTTCATTTTTCTTCCTAGGTCATCATGTACCTCCTTTTTCCTCTTCACTAGTCTCTTTACGTGTTTCTTGCTCTTAGTATATTCAGTTTTTATTTCAACTGAACCCCTGTCCTGTAACCACTCTAGCCAGTTCTTTCTCTTTTCCTCCACCACTCTCTTTACCTCCTTATCCCACCATGCTGTACCTTTCTTCACTGTTGTTACTCTTGCCACAGCACACACCACTTTAGCATTCCCAACTAAGCCATCCCTATATGCATTCCACAAGCTGTCCAGATCCACATCATTCCAATTCACTGACTCTAATGCCTCCCCTACTTTGCTCCTGTAATCATCTGCCATTTCTTTGATCCTCAGCTTCTCAACTTTCAGTCTTTCTCCCTGACTGCTGCTGTCTCTCCTGGTGCACCTCACTCCTCTCAGCTTGATCTTGCATACAACAATCATATGATCTGACAGACCTCCACATCGTCCTCTCACAGCCCTCGTATCAGCAACCATTCCCAGCATCGACCTCTCTACGAGCACGTAATCAATCAGGCTTCTTTCAACACGATCCCCGTTCCCTCTACACCAGGTATATTTATGTGCATCTTTGTGTTTGAAATAAGAGTTACAAATGCACAACCTCCTTTCCTGACACACATCCTTCAGTTGCTTCCCATTATCATTTTCTCCTGGTACTCCATAACAACCCATTATGTCATCCTCAGCACCAGTGCCTACTCTTCTGCTTACATCCCCCATTACGATCACTTTGTAGCTCCTGGGCATTTCTCCCACAGTTTCATCCAGCTCTCTCTCACTCCTGTCCTCACACGACATTCCCTGTGCCACACGTATTAAGTCATCCCAGAATCTTTAATAAATAAATAAACCAGTATGTCCCTAACTGAAAAAGTTGATTTGGAAGTTTATGATTACTCTGCATTATATTAACCTTGCCGTTTGTTTGTGCACTGAGGATACTAGGCTTATGACAAGCTGACTTTCCAAGGAGTTCCGGTTCTCAGCAGATTTTCAAGGTTCCTTCTTGGTATATCACTGATAGTGCTTGGCTGAAACTAAATCTTCCTGTGGTTTTTTCCATCCATCATCCAATCCTATGTCGCCCCAGTAGAAGGAAAGGAGCCTGTGGTTAGGCAGGTTGGTCCTGACATTTAAGGTGAGAGTGACCAGCCTCACTCATCCCTGAGTGGCATAACATGAGCAATAAACCCCAACCACCCCTTGGATATAAACCTACACAGGCTCAGTTCGAGTGGAGTGTCTTAATTACCCACTAAACTACCAGGTGCTATAATTTGTTTATATGGTTACCACCCAGCATAGTAAATGGTTTCCTGGTGTATAGGAAACCATTTGGGTTGTCACTCAGTGTAGAGTCACCCACAGGCAGAAGGAAGATAAAGAAAGACAGATGAGGGAGTGTAAAGTCATCCGTAGTCAGAAGGAATAGGAAAGAATAAAGGAAAGTGGAATTGTATGACTAAATTTACCACTATTATTTTAACAAATTATTTTATATATAATAGCGATTCATTTTCATTGTTGCAGCGCGTCCAGCAGTTTTGAAATATACTGTTACTTTGGCATTTACATTACAATTTTATATAATATGATCTTCAATTTGGCTGTTATTTTTTTTTTTTTTCTTGGTGGGAACAATTTGTGCACTCCTGGCCTTGGATTCTTTCTTCCTTGCATTAAAAACAACCTTGTCAATATTTTGGTGTCACATCTTAGGCAGACTGTACATTCTTTTATTATACTTAAGGATACTGTACATTATTTTCATGTACTTGTTAAGGTAACCAGGGACATGAATGTAAGTGAATTGAGGTGCGACTCATTCAAACTTGGTTAGTATCTCATTCTGTTTTTTCTGGCTGTGGACCCTACCTTACTGCATCTTGGTGTGAGAAAGGAGTTCTGGATAATGAAATTGGTCAACCTAAACCACCATTATGTGTCTAAGACCTTACAAAAATAATCTGTGCTCTAAAGTTCAGAAACTTAACCTTTGTTCAATTTACTATGTTCATTGTCTGTTTAACTATCTATACGTTTAGCCAGACACCATGATCTGGTAACGGGTGGCAGTTTGTCTTTGAGTTAGTTGTTTTATGAGGAGGGGCACTAACCTTCCGAAAACCCACTTGTTGACACGTATTGGTTGGTTATGTGGTTACCACCCAGCGTTGTAAATGGTTTCAGTTCAATAAAAGGGTTGCTTCCATTCTTATGGGCTAATTTATGTATACGTTTGTGAGACAGTCCCTTTAAGCTCCCATATTGTATTGTTCTACGTCCGTTTAAACCATCAATTTAAGGTGTCTCCATAAAAAGTACACTAGATATATTTACCCTATTAAACTACCTATGGATTACTCATATATATATATATATATATATATATATATATTTACTTTGTATGTGGTAGGTGGTGGTGGCCATCATCCACTCACTTGATGTAGTGCTGCCTACTTCCCCCTTCACCTTTATCACTTTTTCTGTCTGTCCTCCTCTCTTCTTATTTCTCACCATCATCCACTCACATGATGTAGTGCTGCCTACTTCTTCCTTCACCTTTATCATTCGTTTTCTCAGTCTGCCCTTCTCTCTTTGTTTCTTACCATCATCCTCTCACTTGATGTAGTGCTGCCTACTTCTTCCTTCACCTATTTTCTTTCTTCCAGTCTTTCACCACCATCCACTCACTTGATGTAGTGCTGCCTACTTCCCCCTTCACCTTTTATCAATCATTTTCCATGTCTGCCCTTTTCTCTGCCTATTTCTCACCACCATCCACTCACTTGATGTAGTGCTGTCTACTTCCCCCTTCACCCTTCTTCTTCTTCTTCTGTGTCTACCCTCCTCTCTTCCTATTTCTTACTGTCATCCACTCACTTGATGTAGTGCTGCCTACTTCCCCCTTCACCTTTATCATTCTTTTTCCGTCTGCTCTTGTCTCTGCCTATTTCTCACCACCATCCACTCACTAGATGTAGTGCTGCCTACTTCCCCCTTCACACATCATTCTTTTTTCTCTGTCTGTCCTCCTTTATTCCCATTTCTTACCATCATCCATTCACTTGATGTAGTGCTGCCTACTTCTAACTTCACCTATTGTTCTCTCCCCCCTCCTCTCTTCCAGTCTTTCACCACCATCCTCTCACTTGATGTAGTGCTGACTAATTCTTCGTTCACGTTTATCATTAATTTTCTGTGTCTGTCCTTCCTATTTCTTACCATCATCCACTCACTTGATGTAGTGCTGCCTACTTCTTCCTTCACCTATTTTCTTTCTTCCAGTCTTTCACCACCATCCACTCACTTGATGTAGTGCTGCCTACTTTCCCCTTCACCTTTTATCATTCATTTTCCGTGTCTGCCCTTCTCTCTGCCTGTTTCTCACCACCATCCACTCACTTGATGTAGTGCTGTCTACTTCCCCCTTATTCTTTTTCTGTGTCTGCCCTCTCTTCCTATTTCTTCCATCATCCACTCACTTGATGCTGTGCTGCCTACTTCTTCCTTCACCTATTGTTTTCTTCCTGTCTTTCACCACCATCCTCTCACTCAATGTAGTGCTGCTTACTTCTTCCTTCACCTTTATCATTCTTTTTCTGTGTCTGTCCTCCTCTCTTCATATTTCTCACCATCATCCACTCACTTGATATAGTGCTGGCTACTTCTACCTTCACCTTTATCATTCTTTTTCTGTCTGCCCTTCTCTCTTTGTTTCTTACCATCATCCTCTCACTTGATGTAGTGCTGCCTACTACTTTCTTCACCCATTGTTTTCTCTCCCCTCTTCTCTTCCAGTATTTAACCACCATCCACTCACTTGATAGTGCTATTTTTCCTTCTTTTCCTTTTTTTTCCCCCTCTTCCTGTTTCCCATCATCATCTTCCACTTGATGTAGTGCTTCCTACATCCTTCACCTTTATCATTCTGTCTCTTCTTCATCTTTCTCACCACCATCCACTCACTGAATTCAGTGCTGCTGCTTCTTTACCATTGTCATTCTTTTTCCGAGTCTGTCCTCCTCTCTTCCTATTTCTCCCATCTTTCCTTTTCAGATGGCCTTACATTGAGTAAGCCTAATGGTTTAGTGTAAGCCAGGAAACCATTTACAGTGCTGGGTGGTAACCATATAACCAACCTTGTGTCAGGAAGTGGGTTGGTGGAGGGTTAATGCCCCTCCCTGTAGAACTAATTCAAAGACAATTGATCACCAGATTATGGCATCTGCCTGGAAGCATAGTCTAGATTATCTAAATAAAAAAAATATAAATGCAGCATAACCCCCCTCTCCCCCTGCCATAAGTGCAGAGGCTAGATTTGGTGTTAGAAAGAGATGCCTTTATGGGTGACACAATCACACTAGGGCACCACTTGGTTAAATGCACCAGGTTCATTTTCAGGTGAGTCAGAGTATAATTGGGGGAAAAGGGAAGGGGGATGCAGAGATGAAAGAGGGGTGGGGGGATGTGGAATGCATGAGGGTAGACAGTAGGGGGGAAGAGAGGGTAGGAAAGGGGTAGAGGAGATAGGGAGGGGGGAGTTGAGAGAATAGATGGTAAAGGAGATACAAGGGGGATGGCGAGCAGAAAGGTGAGGGAGAGGTGGGTGGGGGAAGAGTGTGGAGCGAGGGAGAAAGGGAAGAGGAGGGAGGGGGGGGGTGGGGGCAAGACAGAGGGGAATAGAGGGGGTGGGAGAGAAGGGGAGGTAAAGAGGGGGTAGGGGGGTAAAGGGAAATGTGGGGTATGGGGAAGAGGGGGGTGGGAATAAGGGTGTAGAGGGGAAAGGGGGGGATGGTGGGAGTAAGTGGGGGTTAGGGGGAAGAGGGGATGGGGCTTAAGGGGGGTAACAGGTAGAGGGGTGGGGGGTTAAGGGGGAGGAGAGGTAGGGAGAGGGGGTGGGGGGGTAAGGGGGAGAAGGTAGGGGGTAGGGGGGAGAGGAAGTGGGGGGGTAAGGGGGAGGAGAGGAAGTGGGGGGGTAAGGGGGAGGAGAGGAAGTGGGGGGGTAAGGGGGAGGAGAGGGGGTGGGGGTAAGAGGTAGGGGGGAGAGGGGTAAAGGGGGGTTAGGGGGAGAGGGGTAAAGGGGGGTTAGGGGGAGAGGGTGGGGGTAAGAGGTAGGGGGAGAGGGGGTGGGGGTAAAGGGGATAAGGTAGGGGGAGAGGGGGTGGGGGGTAAAGGGGGGTAAGGTAGGGGGAGGGTGGGGGGTAAGGTAGGGGGAGAGGGGGTGGGAAGTAAAGGGGATAAGGTAGGGGGTGGGGGTAAAGGGGGGTAAGGTAGGGGGGAGAGGGGGTGGGGGAAGAGGGAGGAGAGGTGGGGGTTAAGGGGGGTAAGAGATAGGGGGAAGGGGGGGTGGGGGGTTAGAGGGGAGGAGGGGGTAAGAGGTAAGGGGAAGGGGGGGGTGGGGGGTTAGAGGGGATGGGGGTTAAGAGGTAAGGGGAAGGGGGGGTGGGGGGTTAAGAGGTAGGGGGAAGGGGGAGGAGAGGTGGGGGTTAAGGGGGGTAAGAGGTAGGGGGTGGGGGGTTAGAGGGGAGGAGGGGGTAGGGGGGAGGGGGGGAGAGGAGGTAAAAGGTAGGGGGCAGGGGGGGAGAGGAGGTAAAAGGTAGGGGGCAGGGGGGGAGAGGAGGTAAAAGGTAGGGGGGAGAGGAGGTAAAAGGTAGGGGGGAGAGGAGGTAAAAGGTAGGGGGGAGAGGGTAAAAGGTAGGGGGGAGGGGGGGAGAGGAGGTAAAAGGTAGGGGGGAGAGGGGGTGGGGGGTTAAGGGGGGGAGAGGAGGTAAAAGGTAGGGGGGAGAGGGGGTGGGGGGTTAAGGGGGGTAAGGGAGGAGAGGGGAAGGGGGAGGGGAGGTTGGGGGTTAAGGGGGAAGGAGGTAGGGGTAGGAGGTAGGGGTGAGGGGGGGAGGAGGGGGTTAGAGGTAGGGGGGAGAGGGTGGGGGAAGGGGGAGGGGAGGTAGGGGTAAGGGGGGGAGGAGGGGTAAGAGGTAGGGGGGAGGATGGGGTTAGAGGTAGGGGGAAGGGGGAGGGGAGGGTGGGGTAAGAGGTAGGGGTAAGGGGGGAGGAGGGGGTTAGAGGTGGGGGGGGGAGGGTGGGGGAAGGGGGGGTAAGGGGAAGGGGGGGTAAGAGGTAGGGGTAAGGGGGGGTAAGAGGGAGAGGAGGGTTAAGAGGTAGGGGTAAGGGGGGGTAAGAGGGAGAGGAGGGTTAAGAGGTAGGGGTAAGAGGGAGAGGAGGGTTAAGAGGTAGGGGTAAGAAGGAGAGGAGGGGTAAGAGGTAGGGGTAAGGGGGGAGGGGGTGTAAGAGGTAGGGGGAGGGGGGTAAGAGGTATGGGTAAGGGGGGAGGGGGTAAGAGGGAGAGGAGGGGGTAAGAGGGAGAGGAGGGGGTAAGAGGTAGGGGGAGGGGAGGTGGGGGGGTTATGGGGGGAGGAGGGGGTAAGAGGTAGGGGTAAGGGGGGGAGGAGGGGGTAAGAGGTAGGGGTAAGGGGGGGAGGGGAGGTGGGAGGTTAAGGGGGGAGGAGGGGTTAAGAGGTAGGGGTAAGGGGGAGGAGGGGGTAAGGGGGAGGGGGTTAGGTAGGGGGTGGGGGAAGGGGGAGGGGAGGTGGGGGGTTAAGGGGGAGGGGAGGTGGGGGGTTAAGGGGGGAGGGGAGGTGGGGGGTTAAGGGGGAGGAGGGGTTAAGAGGTAGGGGGAAAGGGGGGAGGAGGGGGAAGAGGGGGGTTGAGGGAGGGTGGGGGAAGAGGTTGAGGGGTTAAGGGGGAGGGGGGTAAGAGGTAGGGGAAAGGGGGGAGGAGGGGGGTAAGAGGTAAGGGGAGGAGGGGGTAAGAGGTAGGGGGAGGAGGGGGTAAGAGGTAGGGGAGGAGGGGGTAAGAGGTAGGGGGAGGGGGGGTAAGAGGTAGGGGGAGGGGGGGTAAGAGGTAGGGGGTGAGGGGGTAAGGGAGAGGGGGTGGGGGGTAAGAGGTAGGGGTAAGGGGGGAGGAGGGGGTAAGAGGTAGGGGAGGAGGGGGTAAGGATGAAGAGGGGTGGGGGGTAAGAGGGAAGGAGAGGGGGTGGGGGGTAAGGATGAAGAGGGGTGGGGGGTAAGAGGGAAGGAGAGAGGGTGGGGGGGTAAGAGGGGAGGAAAAGGGGTGGGGGGGTAAGAGGGGAGGAGGGTAAGAGGGGTGGGGTGAGGGAGGAGAGGGGTGGGGGGCAAGGGGGGAGGATGGGGTGGGCAGCAAGGGGGGAGGATGGGGTGGGCAGCAAGGGGGGAGGATGGGGTGGGGGGTAAGAGGAGAGATGGGGGGGTAAGATGGGAGGGGTTGAGGGAAGGGGAGGTAAGAGGGTGAGGTGGTGAGGGGTAGGAACAGGGAAGAGTTGGGGGGGTTGATGGAAGAGGGGGGAGGGTAAGGGGAGGAGAGGTGGGGGTAGGAACGGGGAATAGGGGGTGGGGGGAGAGGGTAAGGGGAGGAGAGGTGGGGGTAGGAATGGGGAAGAGGGGGTGGGGGGTTAAGAAAGAATAGGTGGAGGGGTAAGACGAGAGGAGAGATGGGGGTAAGAGGGGAGGAGAGGTGGGGAGTTAAGGGGAGGAGAGGTGGAGGGAATAAGGGAGAGGGGGTGGGGGGTAAGGGGGAAGATGGGGTGGGGGGTAAAGGGAGGAGAGGGTATGAGAGGTGAGGGGGTAAGAGGGGAGGAGAGGGAGTGGGGGGGTAAGCAGGGAAAATAGGAGGTGGGGGGAACACAGGGAGAAAGGATGAGGGGGAAGGAGGGAAGGGGTAATGAGAGTGGGGCAGGAGGGTGGGGGAAGGAGGGAGGGGGTAGGGGATAAATGGGGAGGTGAGGGAAGGAGGGGGTGGGGGGTAATAGGGAGGAAAGATGGGGGTAAGAGTGGAGAGGTGGGGGGTAAGAGGGGAGAAGGTGGGGGGTAAGAGGGGAGGAGGGGGTGAGGGGAAGCAGAAGAGACAGAGAAGGGGAAAATAAACAGGGAGAGGGGGGGGGAGAGCAGTGGGAAAATAGGAAGAGAGGAGGGGAAGAAACACAGGAGAGAAAAGGATAGAGGGGGAGGAGGGAAGGGAGAGCAAAGAGAGTGGGGCAGGAAAGGGAAGAGCAGAGACATGGAGAGAAAGGAGGAGGAGGAAAGAGAAGGGGAAGAGAGAAAGCAGGGGGAAGCGGAAGAGACAGAGAGAGAAGGGGAAGAAAGCAGAGGGAGAGGAAAGAATGGGGGAGAATGGAGAGAGAGGAAACAGGGAAGAGGGGGAGGGAAGAGGAAAGGAAAGAATGGGGGGGAAGAATGAAATGAGTATGTGGATGGGGGGGGGGAATAAGGGAGAAAGAGAGTAGGGGGTGATAGAGGTGAGGAGGGGGAAGATGGGGGTGGGGGGGGAGGAAGGGGGAAACAAAGAGAAGGGAGGAGAAAGAACAGGAAAGCGAAGAGAGAAAGAGGGTAACGGAGAGGAGAGAGGAGGACAGGGAGAGCAAAGAGAGGGGAGTAGGGAGAGGAGATAAGGGGGAGGGGGGAAGGAAAAAGGTGAGGAAGGAGAGAAGGGGAAGAGGAGAGGAGAGAGGAAAGAGTGGGGGGAAGGGAAGAGAGAGGGGGATAGGGATGAGATAAGGGAAAGTAAGAGAGAGGGGGGAGAAAGTGGAGAGACAGAGAGCAAGGGAAAGAGAGTGGTGGGAAGGACAGAGGGAGAAATGTGGTGGGAAGGGAGTAAATAGAGAAGGCGGAGAAGAGTGGCGGGAAGGGAATAAAGAGAGGAGGCAGAGAAGAGGGGGTGGGAGAGGAATGAGAGAGAGGGGAGGAAAACAGGGAGTTGGGGGAAAAGAGTAAAACAAGGATGTGGAAGGGGGGGGGGGATGAGTGATAGAGGGAGAAGAGAATGGGAGCAGAGAGGGAAGGAGGGAGAGGGAGGATAGGGAAGTGGGAGAAAATAGAGAAACTCGGGGTTAATAAGTTTAAATAGTTTATTAATCTTACAAAATGTCGTTATTCCAGGAGGCGAAGTATTACCCCTTCCATACCAATTAATATTCCATGTTACACCGAAATATTCTCATGTACCATGTTGTTGTTCTATTGTTAAAAAATAAACTATACTATATGTTTTAAATTTCCATCAGTAATATACAAGAGGATAAATTAACTGTTTTAAATTTCCATCCTTAATATAGATGATAAACTATACTGTATGTTTTAAATTTCCATCAGTAATATACAAGAGGATAGTCAAGGTGTAACATGGAATATATACTTTACCCAGAGAGTAAGAGTAACATGCACAATAAACATTAACTTGGTCTAAAATCTGCCTTTCTCTCCACCTTTTGTGATAAGTTTTAAAAATAACAGGAAATTGATGCTATTCAAGAAGTATGTAGACCCACAGTATTAGTTTTGCTATTATGTGAAGTATGCTGCAAAGGGCCAAATATTTGGGCTGTTAAAAAAAAAGAAATATGGACCAAGTAAAAATAGAGAAATGTCAGCCCGGTAAAAAACAAAGAAATATAGGCCAAGTTAAAATTTAAAATGTGGGGGAAAAAAAAAAAAGAAAAGAAAAGGGGGAAGGGAGACATTAAATTTTAAATCTTGAGCAAGTAAAAATAAATAAACAATGTGGCTTAAGTAAAAAACGTAACAAATCTGAGCCAAGTATAAGAAAAATGAGGTCCAAGTTTTGAGGGTTTAAAAAATAAGATAAAATAAAAGGCAAAAATCTGTACCAAATTAAAGCAAAAAATGTAGGCCACGTTAATGTTAATAACAGTACAAGTTCCCCTCAACGTAATTACTGTACAGAACCCGGTAATTAGTTCCTACAGCCCTTATGTGAAGAATGTTTATGCATCTAGTTTTTACTCCTGGAGCTGCATAATATCTTTAACCAACCCTCAATACCCACACAATAATAATTTTTGTGGAGTAAACATACACAAATAAAAGTGTGTCATTTTTGGCTGCTGCTCTCACCACCATCATTACTCTTTCATTTTTGAGACATGCCAAGGGTCAAAATACAGTAAGCTCACCCCAAACACATCTTCGCTGAACACGCTCGCTATTGTACGTGGTAAGTGCTGGGACACATACAAGACAACGTAAGATTAAAGAACCATCATGAAAACTATAAAATTTACGCGAGGACTTTGAAAGGCCAAACCCTCGAACATAAGTGCAGCGAGGAAAGGTTTGCTTTGATCACATGATTCGCTGTACTGCTTTTCCACAGTACTGTATTTGTAAGTTAAATATTTACATTATTGTTCTGTTAAGTTTATGTGCAAGTTAAAGTACTATTACATAACATTAAAGCAAGAAATAAAGTCTTATAACCAGTGTACCTGATAGGCGTCGGAATATTGCCTTTTTATTTGTTCGTTAAAGATTTACTGTACCGTTTTTCCACAGTACTGTAAGTTAAATATTTACTATTGTGGTATGCACTTGTAAGTTAAAGCATTAAATAAAGCCTTGTAACCAGTTAACCTGATTTATATGATTACCCATGATTGTTGGGTTCCGAGACAATTTCCTGTCAAAAATGGACGGATCCCCATCAGGACAATTCACACCCTGGATGATTCCCTGTCATTCTATATTTTAATATACTTATTACTGATGGCGCTCAACATCCACTCACTCGATGTAGTGCTGCTCTCGGGTGTCTGCCCTTTCCTCTCCATCATTCTATCCTTTCATCCTCTTCCCTTTCCTTCACTCTTTCCTCCTGCCTCTGCCTAAGGGTGACTTTACACTCCCTCTTCTGACTTTCTTTCCTCTTCCTTCTGCCTGTGGGTGACTCTACACTGAGTGACAAGCCAAATGGTTTCCTGTACACCAGGAAACCATTTAGTACGCTGGGTGGTAACCATATATCCAAATTTTGGCGCCTGGTGGTTTAGTGGGTATTGTGCCCCAGTCAGATTGAGTCAGTGCAGGTTTATATCCAAGGGGTGTCTGGGGTTTATTGCTCATGTAATGCCACTCAGGGATGAGTGAGGCTGGTCACTCTCATCTTGAATGTCAGGACCAACTTGCCTAGCCCTGGGTTCCTACGCTCCTCATGGGGTGATGATGAATAATTAATCAATACTTTAATAACTATACTTCAGGGGGATCCATCAAAGTCTATGTTCAATAACATAGGCTTTGGATATTTTTTTATTAGTTGCACCTTCAGTCAAATAACTTTTTTCTTCCTCACTGTAGTTGCCTTTGAATTATATTTTATCATCACCCATAGCTGTCTTCATTAATGACGGCAAATTGTCTTGTTATTGCTGTGACAGCGAATTGTTCCGAAACTGATCGCATCAGAATGTTGCCTTGTGTTTACGTATTTGTATGGTGAAGTTTTGCTGTGCAGTACTGTAAGTTACAATATTAAACAAACCTTCTAACCACTTAAAGTGCTTCATATCGATTACCAATGGGAGATAACAGCAAACCACCACATTTAGGGGGTCTTGGGAGCAAAATAAGTAGTTAAAACTTCTGCGGTTTCGCGTCGAACACACCACGGTTGGAACAAAACCCACGCATTCAGGGTGAGCTTGCTGTGATGAAAAACACAACTGTGTACGTCCTTTTCTCATTGAAACTAGTTTTTATGTATCCAAATTTACATATGTCGAGGAGCACCTGTACTGTTATTGAGATGTTACCAGTGTCCCAATGCACTAAGCATACAACTCCCCACCTTACCCCCACACAGACCAGGATGTCATTTACCTTTACATCTTGGAGGCTGACCTTCCCACTTGCCCTTCGAGGAACACGTGAGCTTGGAGTCGCCCTCGAGTGTGTATCCTGGCCGGCACGAGAACACTGCCGTCCGACCACCCTCACGTTCCACCTCGCCCTCCACCGGGACCTCGGGCTCTCCACAAGGGATGCGTTCTGAGGAAATGTCATTATGTTAGACTTCACTGGTGTTGATGAACGAGACCTTTGTGTGGTGGCACTAACAGAGTAAGTCAGCTGCCTGGCTATGCAATGTCCCTCAACTACTTCCCTATCCCTAGAAATGAGGATGGTGCACAGTTGGAGGATCAAATTAATCTGACCATATGGGATACGTTCTGAGGATGTGTCAGACTCTCTACAGTTCCAATGTCTCCATATCCTGTACACAGTGGTCTGTAAACAGTGTCCCTGCAAACTCACACCTGGCGGTATCATACAAGCTGCAGAAATGGCTCAGTTTGCTGGTGTGAGTGCAGTAGAAGGCACAGGATATGAATCAATGATGCAGGATAAACAACACCGAGATATCCCCACAACACAAAAATTGCCTGGCATATTATCACCCAATCTTGATACTCTTTATACCTCATGGTGAGTTTATCAATAAATAGAGTGTTGAGGAGGTGTTCACCTCCAGTTTGAACATGAACTCCTAGGCAGGGGTAGGGGATCAGTAACGTTAACAAATCCGTACCAAGTAACAATCGTAAGTATACTGTATACTAGAGACTTAATTCCCTCAAACTAGATGTGAAGTATATGAAACACAAGCAAGGATAAAAGTAACCACCCTTATTCTCCCCCTTAGCACCTGAAGCTTCCACAGGCTGTATGTTCAAAAGGGAGTGTCACAGCTAACACTTCAGCTCCTTCAAAAATATGTATCTATCAGGAGGAATATAAACTGTCACAGCCATCACCCAACAATTTCACCCAAAACTGAAACAAACAAAAATGACCTTAACTGGTGGTGGATGCTGCATAACCCTGGTCTATCTGTCTGAGTAGGCCCATCAACCACATGTAAGCAACTACTTGTGGGGCCATCCAATAGCTACAGTACAGCACATACACTGTGGAGGAAACCTGCACCCCCATGCCTCACCAGGGTTGGATGATGGAGATAGTTTGCCTTCTGGGTGGATGCTGCAGCTGCTTCACTCCACCCAGGGTGCACACACACCCAAGTGGCTGACTGTTTAAATGCAGGATGTCCCACAAGTCAGAGATGATGATACAGCAGCCTTGAACCTTGACAGTATTTATGGAATTCCATCCAATAAAAGCACAGAGTTATTACATACTGTACCTCTAAACATTTCAGGAGGAACATTCTGAACAGGAGGGGTTTGATAAGGCATTCAACTCCTTCACTTAAGCTGTGTGTGTGTATGAGAGAGAGAGATAATGGGACTTACTCCCAAATTATTAATACTATGAAGCTAATCACTGCATAAGATTCAATGAATTGTAGTTACGAGAATGATTCTTTTTGGTTACTGGTTAAATGAACCCTCCACCCTGATAAAATATGGCCATTATAGGAGCTGAAAGTGGTTGGGGATATTTGTTGGATGAAGTGTACTAAAGTGTCCTAAGCTGATTAAAATCTTGTAGTAACTGCAACAACGAAATGAAAGTGACTTGCACTGACTGATGGTGTCAAGTGTGCATAACAAAGTCAAAGCATGGCCTGACACGATCCTGTAACTGATGTTTAATTCCTAAACATGCTGCCTTGGACTTACACTCCTTTACATCTTTCGTATTTTACAAGTTGGTCTTCTGACCAAGCACAGTAACCTACAACACGTAAACAACTGCCTCTGCAGGGCCATCCCATGCAGTGAGTCAATGTTCTTTTGTGGTAGACACTGCCTCTCCACGGTGAGATGTGTGGGAGGGTGTGGAGGTGTGGTTCACAGATGGACACTGTATGTGTCTCCACCAGTTAACAGGGACACCACAGTAGGCATATCACCCTGTTATTGGGAGATATGATTGCTACCCAGTGTCATAAAAAGTTTCCTTGGTTACAGGAATCCATTAGGCTTGTCACTCAGTGCAGTCACCTAAGAAAGAAATTGGCACCGCTACATTGTGAGAGGGTGATGGTCACCACCACCTACCGCTAGGAAGCTTGTGCAAAACTGGGAAAGAGAGTTCACCATTTTTTCACCATAACCAACAATGTATGCATAAAATAACATGATGAGCAGGTATCTGCACCTTCAAACTTCCCTACTAATCCATCATATCTAAACTAACCTATCTATACCTAAACTAGATATTAGGTAGTTTGCTGGCATAAATACCTGCACATCAAACAATTTTCAGCATAACTGTGTTGGTCTTGGTGAAAAATGTAATAAGCTTTTTACCAGTCTTAGCAAATTTCTGTAGTGGTGGGTGGTGGCAACCATCAACCACTCAGTGTAATGCTGTTGCCTTCTCCCCAGGGTGGCTCTACATGGTGTGACAAGCCTGTACCCCAGGAAACCATTTACAATGCTGTGTGGTAACTATTTAACTAAATAACAAGGTGATATAATCCTACTATGGTGCTCCTGTCAACTGGGTGAGATGCAAATGTGATATACATCCAGGAACCAACCCTCCACACACCCTACCCAGTGCTCACTGTGGTGAGGCACTGTCACAATGAAACACTGGTTCACTGCACAGGATGGTCCTGCAGGGCCAGATGCTTGACTGCTGTTGATGGGTCTGCTCAGGTAGAAAGACTGGGGTTACTCTGGTACCACCACCCAAATATCTGTAACAGTAAAAACACATAACATACAGCTGAGAAAATGATACAGGTGATGAACGCAGTGTAGGTCCACAGCAGCTGGATATATTCATACATCAGTAACAGCATCAGCAGCCTGGCAATAACTTTATGTTAATACACCAACTCCTTCAGTATGGTGACAAACTTTTGCTTTTAATCCTGACAAGTAGTGAAGATACTGACGGGTATGTAGAGAAATGATATCATAAGGAATAATGCAATTTGTGAAAGATGATGAGTAAGGAAATTTAGTGTGTGTGTGTGTGTGTGTGTGTGTGTGTGTGTGTGTGTGTGTGTAGAGAACGTGTGAGAGCTGTGGCAGGGACAGTATATCTCATCCGTGTGTTTAGTTGGTACTGTCACATGGAGGGAATGAGTGTGAGCTGTGGCCAAGGCAGTACATCTGAGAGAGTTTGAAGGTGGGAGGGACATAGTAGGCTGGGAAAAAAGGGCATATCTAACACCTCCAGCTTGAAATGTATCCCCTGAGCTGGGGGGGGGGGGAACTCTTAAATCATATTACTGCCCAAACAAGATGACTTTAATGCAACTAGAACACCCTACCAGTGAGAAGTCTGAAGAGAGAGAGAGAACTTCACCTCCAAAAGTGGCCTCAAAACTGTCAACACAAACTTTGCCATATCAATAATAATTCAGGAGCAGCAGAATCCATGATTTCCAGACTCCAGGTAAAGGAAATACTGGTTGAGAACCTGGCAGAGAATAATAATAATGATGATAAACTGATGATGATGACCACAAAGTAAATCTCATGCTATCTTTAAAATAATAATAATAATAACATTGACAATAGCCTTTACCCCTGAAAACCAATATTCCCATGTATACTTTATATATATATATATATAAAAAAAATCCATCCATCATCTACTCCTGTGTTGCCCCATGAGGAGCGTAGGAGCCCGGGGCTAGGCAAGTTGGTCCTGACATTTAAGATGAGAGTGACCAGCCTCACTCATCCCTGAGTGGCATTACATGAGCAATAAACCCCAACCACCCCTTGGATATAAACCTTCACCGGCTCAATCCGATTGGAGCGCCTTAATTACCCACTAAACCACCAGGCGCCATAATTTGGTTATATGGTTACCACCCAGCGTAGTAAATGGTTTCCTGGTGTACAGGAAATCGTTTGGCTTGTCACTCAATGTAGAGTCACCCACAGGCAGAAGGAAGAGGAAAGCATGATGGGAAGAGAAAGAAGAGGATGGAAGGAAAGAAGGATGGAGGAGACGAAAGGGCAGACACCTGAGAGCAGCACTACACTGAGTGAGTGGATGGTGAGTGCCCCCACCTACCACAATATATAAAATACAGATGGAAAAAGCTAACTCTAACGCCCTCACCTCTAAATGCGAACACCTCCACCTCACACAAGCCGAAGTACTCGTGATCATCGCGGTCGTCTCGGATGTAAACAAACTGTCCCGGATGTCCCACACCGCCATTACACTGGAACACTGCTTTGTGGGTCTGGAACACTCCCTGAAAGGTAAAACTGGCTCTAATTCTCTTTCTCTTTCACTCCATACACATACACATGGCTTTAATATTCACACACACACAAACGTGTCACTTGGTCCACACACACACACACACACACACACACACAATGAACATCACTTACACACACACACACACACACACAATGAACATCACTTACACACACACACACACACACACATACATCACACCACACACACACTGCTCTTTCCCAATATTCACACACACACAAACACAAACATTTGGTCCACACACACACACAGCTCTTTTCCCAAACATTCAAACTGTGCCCGATATACTGGCTCTTAACTTCCTCATAATCTGTCTCTTATACATATACACAAAGCTCTCAATATTCAAAATCACTCCTCTCACTGACAAACATTCTCTCTCTCTCTCTTACACACACACACACACACACACACACACTGACAAACATTCTCTCTCTCTCTCTCACACACACACACTGACAAACATTCTCTCTCTCTCAAACATACAAAAGATCTCTCTCAATATTTAAAACCACTCCTCACACTGACAAACACACTCTCTCACTCTCTCTCTCACACACACACACTGACAAACATTCTCTCTCTCTCAAACACACAAAACATCTCTCTCAATATTCAAAACCACTCCTCACACTGACAAACACTCTCTCTCTCTCTCTCACTCTTTAACACACACACACACACCATAACAAACATTCCCTTTCTCTTTCAAACATACACAAGATCTCTCTCAATATTCAAAACCACTCTTCACACTGACAAACACACACACTCTCTCTCTCTCACACACACACACACACACACACTTAAACATTCTCTCAAAAATACAAAACATCTCTCTCAATATTCAGAACTGGTCCTCACACTGACAAACTTTCTTTGTCCCTCTCTCTCTCTCTCTCACACACACATTGACAAACATTCCCTTTCTCTTTCAAACATACAAAAGATCTCTCTCAATATTCAAAACCAATTCTCTCACACACACACACACAAACATTCTCTCTCTCTCTCAAGCATACAAAAGCTCTCTCAATATTCAGAACTGGTCCTCACACATACATCCTCTCTCTCTCTCTCACACACACACACATGCACACACACACACACACAGCAAAATGGCACAATCGCTGACTTAAACGGTGCCAATAAATGCTGTCTCACGCTGACACTCTCTTCCACAGCCAAGAAAAACCACAAAAAAACTTTACACAACAATGGAAAGTAATGCATGACAGAAATAACAGCGCAAATGAGAAGCAGGGCAACACTGCAATCAGAATGTATTTTTAACAACTGTGTGTGTGTATTTACCTATTTGTAAATACACACACACAGTTGTTGTGCGTGTGTGTGTGTGTGTGTGTGTGTGTGTGTGTGTGTGTGTGTGTGTGTGTGTGTGTGAGAGAGAGAGAGAGACCTGGAACGACATCATATGACCTAACTAAACAGAGAGGCTGCCAGAGATCGAGCAGCATGGAAAGGCGCCATCAGGGTGGCTGCTAGAGACTGAGCAGCATGGAGAACTGCCATTAGGGGACCAAGGCCAGTGCATGAAAGAATGTTACAGCCTTTAAGTGAAACTACACTGAAAGATTTGCTACATAATGGCTTATTCTGTTAGTGTGGGTGTGGGCAAGGGTAGGGATGACAGTAAGGGTGTGGGTGTGGGTGAGGGTGTAAGTGTGGGTGTGGGTGAGGGTGTAAGTGTGGGTGTGGGTGAGGGTGTAAGTGTGGGTGTGGGTGAGGGTGTAAGTGTGGGTGAGGGTGTAAGTGTGGGTGGGTGAGGGTGTAAGTGTGGGTGGGTGATGGTGGTGGGAATGAGTGTGAGTACAGGTGAAGGTGAGGGAGTGGCAGTGAGAACAGGAAATGAATCAATGCTGCAGGGTAGACACTGATAACACAACTGTCTCCACAACACATGAGAAACCACCGAGAGAGAGAGAGAGAGAGAGAGTTATATATGGATCACCCTCTATTATATAACCCTCAAAGTTTGCAAAAGTTTCACCAAAATTGAAGAAAATAAATTGGAAAGTGCAAGAATTAAGTACATGACATAATTGGGTTGATGGGGTTACTGTGTGTGTGTGTGTGTGTGTGTGTGTGTGTGTGTGTGTGTGTGAGAGAGAGAGAGAGAGAGAGAGAGTGGTGTGTGTAATAATAATAATGATTGTGATGATGATGATGACAGTAATGATGATGATGACAGTAATGATGATGATGACAGTATTGATGATGATGATGATGATGATGATGGTAATAATGTTGATGATGGTACCTGTTGGCTCTCAAAAACCCAAACACAAGCACAACACTAACATCAAAAGTAGCACAGGGTTTGTAGAGGGCCTTGTTGTCCGTCAGCAGCTCAATGACAAAGATGGTGAACTCCTGTGGCGAACCTGAAATGAAAAAAACGTGCTATTACTTCCATTACAGCACATAGGGATAGTCATGGGGGGAGAGGGAGGGGGAGACCGAGGATGAGATGGAGGGATGGAGTGGAGAGGTATAGGAGAGAAGAGTGGAGATCTATGATGATGTGGAGGGATGAAGTGGAGAGGTATATGAGAGGAGGGTGGAGACAAAGGATGAGATGGAGTGGAGAGGTATATTAGAGGAGGGTGGAGACAAGGATGAGATGGAGTAGACAGGTATATGTTTTTTTTTTTATTTTTTTTTTTTTTTAAAGACTCTGGGCATAGGCATCACAGCCCGCCATCAAGGCCCAGCAGTCCTCCTACATACCATACACCTCTACATGTCACCACTTCGGCACTAACACCCACCATCCATATTGAATACATGCTAGGGCTGTCTCATACAGGACTGGTGTATTGGTATTAGCGGGGGTATTTTTACGACATGTCGGTGGGTCTTCTGGTAGATCAGTAAAGCCTGATTTAATGAAATTCAAATCCTTAAACTGTTCCCTGCCCCAGCCGGGATTCGAACCTGGGTCCGTCAGGACTGCAGGCCGCCTCTCTACCGATTCAGCCACCGCCTGTAGTGCTGCTCTCGGGTCTCTGCCCTTTCCTCTCCATCCTTCTTTCCTTCCATTCTCTTCTGTTTTTCTTTCCTTCATTCTTTGCACTTCCTTCTGCCTGTCAGTGACTCTGCTGTACACTGAGTGACAAGCCAAATGGTTTCCTGTGCACCAGGAAACCATTTCCTAAGCTGGGTAGTAACCATATAACCAAATTTTGGCGCCTGGTGGTTTAGTGGGTAATTATTGTGGTCCAATCAGATTGAGCCGGTGCAGGTTTATATCCAAGGGATGGTTGGGGTTTATTGCTTATGTAATGCCACTCAACGATGAGTGAGGCTGGTCACTCTCATCTTGGATGTCGGGACCAACTGCCTAGCCCCGGGCTCCTGTGCTCCTCGTGGGGCAATGTAGGATTGGATGATGGATGGATGGATGGATGGATGGAGGGTGAAGACTGAGGATGAGATGGACGGATAGAGCGGAGAGGTATACGAGAGGAGGGTGGTGACCAAGGTTGAGGTGGAGGGATGGAGTGAAGAGGTATACGAGAGGAGGGTGGAGACCTGGGATGAGATGGAGGGATGACGTGGAGGGGTGTCCAAGAGGAGGGTGGAGACTGAGGATGAGATGGAGGGATGGAGTGGAGAGGTATTATGAGAGAAGGGGTTTGAGTCGGGGAGATGGAGAGAGAGACTAACTTCAAGAGTATGTGAGCAAAGTGGAGAGGGAGAGGGAGACTGAGGATAAGATGGAGGGATGGAGTGGAGAGGTATATGGGAGTTGGGAAGATGGAGAGTGCTACTGCTTAGGACAGTATGTGAGTGAGGTGGAGACTGGGGATGTTATGGACGGATGGAGTGGAGAGGTGTATGAGAGAGGGGGGGTGTAAGCTGGAAAAAAAAAAAAAAAAAGGGCAGGGGACTGGGGAACATGGAGGTGATTTGTTTTTGGCCACCCCTTACTGGATTAAGGCATTGGCAATAGATAGATAGATGATCATGCTAAGTGGTTTTCTGAACATGAAAGCATTTAGTTCATCATTCACTGCAAAATTACACTGCGTGAGTGGATGGTAGGCAGCCGTACCCATCAAATAATACTACTCCCTGTCACACCTACTCCATATACAGCCTTATGCAGCTCCTGTGACCCCTCATAACCACCTGATATTTGAAGACCTATGGATTTACTGCTTCATTGAGTGAGTGGATGGCAGGCAGCCGTACCCACCAAATAATAATACTCCCTGTCACACCTACTCCATATACAGCCCTACACTGCAGGTCCTGTGACCCCTCATAACCACCTGATATTTGAAGACCTATGGATTTACTGCTTCATTGAGTGAGTGGATGGCAGGCATTCGTACCCACCAAACAATAATTCCTGTCACACCTACTCTATATACAGCCTTACACTGCCCCTCCTGCAACCCCTCATAACCACCTGATATTTGAAGACCTATGGATTTACTGCTTCATTGAGTGAGTGGATGACAGGCATTCGTACCCACCAAATAATAATTCCTGTCACACCTACTCCATATACAGCCTTACACTGCCCCTCCTGCAACCCCTCATAACCACCTGATATTTGAAGACCCACAGAATTACTGTCTCACCTTTCAAGCATTCCCTCACCACACCCACTGTGAAAGTACACTCAAACCTCAATTTAAGGGACTAAATGGGGAATCAACTTGTCCCTTACTTGAAAATGTCCATTGTTGTACCAGACATAAAGGCAATCTTATTATGAAATGCTATGATTGACTTACCTTGTTTATATGATTATGAATATTATTTTACAGGTACTGTATAAAGAAACATATTAATGTTCCAAGCAGCAAACTTTTTGAATGGGCCTGTCCATTTGTCAGGTATAATATGGAGTCCCTTAAATCCAAAATCCCTTAAATAGAGGTTTGAGTGTATAGTATTAGAAGCTATATCTGGTGTTGCCTTGACTACAATATCACCTTGATTCACTGTTTGTTGTATTCTGAGGAAGCCACGAGGCGAAACGTCAATACCCACTAAGTCCCACATGGGTATTTCTTCCTACAATTTCACTTGCTAACTTCATGAAAGATGTTTTATTACTGGTAGTGCACGGCCATATTCACAAGGTTAACAAAACATAATTACTGGAGAAAAACTGGATGTTAAAACTCTCATGTAAGTTTATTCTTCACACAGGACCCCCCCCCACCAAAAAAAAAGCAATGGAAAAAAGTACCTCAATCCCCACATTCTGGACCCCCCCCAAAAAAAAAAAAAAAAAAAAAATAATAATAATAATAATAAATAAAAATAGCATGGGTAAAAACTCTCATGTAACCTCATTCTTCACACAGGCCCTCCCCCCCCCACCCACCCCCAAAGAAAAAGGCAAGGGGGGGGAATGCTACCTCAATCCACACACTCTGGACCCTCCTAAAAAAAAAAAAAAAAATAATAATAATAATAATAAAAAATACTAATAATAATAATAATAATAATAATAATAGCAAGGGGGGGGGGATGCTACCCCATTTTTCACACTTTGGACCCCCCCCAAAAAAAAAAAAAAAAATTACAAGAAAAAAACTACCTCATTTGTTTACACTTTGGCCTAAGAATAAAATAATAATAATAATAATAATCCATGGGGGAAAAAACTAATAATAAAAAATCATGAGAAAACTGTTACCACATTTTTCACATTTTGGACCCAAATGAAAAAATATATAAACAAAAAATAGCAAGTACAAAAAACTGTTACCTCATCTTTCACACTTCAGCCCCCCCCCCCCCCAAAAAAAAAAAAACTGCTGGCTACTGGCTACCTTATTCCTTACACACACACACACACACTCACCAAATGGCGGATGGGGATGATGATGATGATGATGATGGCAAGTCACTGAGCTAAAATGTTCAATCTCATGTGACCTCATTCTTCACACTTCTGACCTTATAAAACCTGCTTGCTAACCTTTCTCATCTTCCCCTCAAGTTCACTGACCTCTGACCTTCCCTGTGCAGACACGGCAAGAGTGGTTGGGTCAAGCTCTCTCAATTTCACCTTCTGACCTTCCTACTAACCAACTCTGACCTCTAACGACTCCCTAACTATCCTGATTTCATCCTTATATGATTTACACACACACACACAAACACACACACACACATACACACACAATGCACACACACACACACACACACACACACATGCACACACGCACGCACACACACACGCACGCACACACTCACACGCGCACACACACACACGTGCGCGCGCACACACACGCGCGCACACACACACACAGATATTATTTGCCATTACTTGACACAACCAATCCAAGAAACAATGACATGGCAACACCCATATCATACAATCTGTCTAAAAGTTTGTCCACACACCCACTGGGCACATACAGTTCGGGAGTAGGGTAATGAAAATATACTGGAAAATGATGGTATTTATGTGATGAAGCACATTTCCCTTCTCTGATCTATTTACAGCATGACTCATCAGACACCAGGTATTCTGTGGAAAGGCATTATGGCCAAGCCTTTGTCCACGCTGCATCCTTGACATTTAACTAATTGCTTTCAAAATATACTCCTTTCATCCATACCTGACAGCCAATCTGTTCATGTTTGGCTCAAACTGGATCAAAAGTTGACCTTATCCTGTAACCTTTACCTCTGACCTGTTGTCTATACAGGTATCAACTACCAGATGCCTTAATCCTTTAAGAAGTGGCCTACTGTACTAAAAATAAATTGAACTTTACCCATGGCTAACCTTAACCCCTCTGTGGCCTAATGCTTGCCGTGTCCCACAAGCCCACCCTGCAGTCATTTTTCAAAGTTTCATTTTGGGGGGGGGGGGGGGGGGGGGGGCATTTAAAAAAAAAAAAAAAAAAAAAAAAAAAAAAGAGAGAGAGAGAGAGAGAGAGATTAATCCCCAAGCTAGACCTCATCAGATCATATAGCCCTGCTAGAGTTACAGGACAGCGCTACCCCTCCCAGCACAGCAGCCACCAGGTGAGGCACAAACTCGCAACCTCACGATTACGAGCCTGACATTCTACCACTGAGCTACCACGCTCCATATTGAACAGCAAGTGCCAATGCACCATCCAGTGCAAGTTTCAGCTACCTAGACCCATCCTGTGGCATGCAATCAAATGCGTAAGTTGCACTTGCTTCTCACTTTCCGCACCCAGTTATCATCTCCCATCCTCTACACATGCCCAAACCATCTCAATCTACCCCTCCTCATCACAACACCAATACACTCCAGTCCCATCCTACCTCTCAAATCTTCCATCATAAACCCAGCACCCCCAGGTCTCTCGCTCAGGGACGCACTGCACATCCACCTAATCATTGTCATTTCTGTACGTTTGAGCCTGTGAATATCCTCTTCCTTTACTGCCCAGGTCTCACTACCATACAGCATTACACTCCTAACACATGCTGCATACAAATATCCCTTAGCATGGAGGGAGAGCCCTCTCAGTGTCAGGAGAGGCAAAAGCTCCCTGAACTTCTTCCAACCACTCCTCACTCTAGCCACAGAGCTGCTCCAGCCCCACCTCCAGCACATAACATGTCTCCCAAATAACAAAACTCTTCCACACATTCAAGAGATTCACCAGAAAGTTCAATCCTTTCATGCCTGACAATCTCCACCTGCTCTCCCCGACACACCACACACATGAAATAAGCATTATCTTGCAGTCTACCTCTAATACCACTACATCTCTTATGCACCCACTTATCACAAACACTGCATTATCTTGCAGTCTACCTCTAATACCACTACATCTCTTATGCACCCACTTATCACAAACACTGCATTATCTCACAGTCTACCTCTAATACCACTACATCTCTTATGCACCCACTTATCACAAACACTGCATTATCTTGCAGTCTACCTCTAATACCACTACATCTCTTATGCACCCACTTATCACAAACACTGCATTATCTTGCAGTCTACCTCTAATACCACTACATCTCTTATGCACCCACTTATCACAAACACTGCACAGGATGGAATTACTTCCCACACCCTTGTGGCAAATCACACATGGCCACTCTCCCTCTTCTTTGACAGTACTGCCACCAGCCCTAGATACCATCACTTTTGTTTTATCTGCATTTACTCTTAAGCCCTTGTGCCCCATACCATCTCTCCACTTCCTAAATCTTTCCTCCGCCTCCCTTTCATTCTCTGCAATCAACACCAAATCATCAGCATACATCATCTCCCACGGGAGTCCATTTCTGAAGTCACGTGAGAGGGCTTCAAGTACCATGATAAACAACAAGGGGCTCAAGACTGACCCCTGATGCACACCAACATTCACGGAAAACTCATCACTCAAATCTCCATTCACTCTTACCTGGGTGTGAGCACCCACATACATGGCCATAACCACCCTAACCAGCCACTCCTCCATCCCAAGCTTTCTCATTGCCCACTTCACCACCTCTCTAGGGACTCTGTCAAAGGCCTTCTCCAAATCAACAAAAACAAGTACTGATCCCTTTTCTTTCCTATATATTTTTCCTGAAGCTGTCGAACAATGAATATGGCATCAGTGGTCCCTTTGCCTGACATAATATTTATCCTAACAAAACCAAATACTGTATCTCTTTTACATAACTAATCTCACTACACAACCAAAACCTAACCCAACTAAAACTAGTAATCAAACCCCAACCCAACACAAACTAGTTATCAACGCCTAACCCAACACAACACCTAACCAACACACAACCTTATCACTCGCATACCTGGACTGATAGTAACGCCAACGGAGAGGACAGTAAACTTGTGTCCGAGATGCACCTGCCACCACCGAGCTTCTGGCCCCCTGGGTGTGAAGCAGCAGGTGTCTGGGTTGCCGTCCACTGCAAGATCGGGTGTGTAGGACCAAAGGGTGGCACTCTGTAGGGTTCTCTTCCCTCGGGCAAGGTTGAAGTCTGTGAAGAGGAATGACAAGCTTACTGGTCTGACATTGCTGAGATAATGCTTTATATTAAGGCCGTTTTTGGTGTCATTTTTCACATCATCACAGGTAATGTTCATTCTCTTTATCCACCTCCATCTAACATCACCATCACTATACCATTCATCGTCTTTCTCCTCCTACCATCATCACCTCCATCTACCATCATCACTATACCATTCATCATCTTTCTCCTCCTACCATCATCACCTCCATCTAACATCATCACTATACCATTCATCGTCTTTCTCCTCCTACCATCATCACCTCCATCTAACATCATCACTACACCATTCATCATCTTTCTCCTCCTACCTTCATCACAAAAACTTTCTCCTCCTACCATCATCATAAAAACTGTTACAACAATCCTCCTCCTCCAAAATTGAAATAAATAAATTCCCAGTAAATATTTTCCACTTAAGAAGCTACAAGAATGAAGAATTTTTACTATTTATCAAAAGACTGAAATGTGTAGCTGAAAATGAGTTGAGCCACAAGCAGGCAACCAGCTATGTATGTAACAAGAGACAGGCTTCTATGCGTAAACATTAAGTGGCCACTATATTAAATCACACAACTGTTTGTCTATTAATTGAAGCTCTTGTCTCTACCCATGTCGTCCCATTTAAATATAAAGATCTAAATGTATATGTTCTCTTGTATCTGCATGGTAATTTTGTCTTTCCTAACATAAAGGGCTTACTGTGCATCAAACCCTTGCTTTAATGGACCCAAGTACTGTATACCAGATTTAAGATATAACAAATCCCTTACCCCTACCAGACATTTCGTTACATTCTGAACAAAGGTGTGGTATAGGGAGCACATGAAGTGGCCTCCTGTATTGCTTGCTGATTCATTATATATCATGGAACACAGGCCAAACCCACACACTACTGATTTATCCATGTCTTATAACTTGTCTTACATGGGGTACCTACCAGAATATTTTCATACACAGTACTGTACACCAACCATAAGTTCAGTACAGTAGGTCCCCATCAGATGTCTCATACCGATATAAAGAATGACTGAATGTACTGTTCGCCTCTTCCTCCATGTAAATTTTCTGTTATAACAAGCAGGTACTGAATAAGCAGAAATAGTAACCACACATCAAGTGAGGCTTTGTACAGGATCAAAATGGTTATACAGGGAAAACTGTAACTATACATCAGAAAAAGGTTCAAACTCTTAAGACATCTTACATGCAATTCCTTGCCTATTGGTTAATCATAAAACGAGGGTTTGCTACAATTACATACTGCCTCTTCAAAGCCCCTACTTTACAGATGGGTTCTTTCAAGTTGACCTTCGCAGTGGTTCCTAAATTTCTCCATTCTGTGGACTCCCTGACAAAACATGGAAGCATTTGTGGCCCCCAACTACATCTTGAGGTCCAGCAACTTAGCTCACAGGAGGATACAGATGCAGGTATTATCATCACTTCAGCCAATAATCGCTCCCATTTAAGGGGTGTTTTAGTTACATCTGAAGAAAATGCATTTTCTTCTATTGTGACACTTTTGCCAGAAATTAAAAATAGGGAGACATTGTAAAATCTATCCATCTGGTAGCCAGTATAAAACCATGGGGTTTTCTCCAGCCGTTTCAATGCAACTTTGCAAAGGCCTCCGAAAGCAACAGGTGCTCCTGTTCCTCATCCAGTAAAACCTTGAATGGACTAATTGGTGGCCAAGCCATTCTGAAGAAAGCAAAAGTCCGATAAAAGTGACATCCAGACTTGCCCCTGCTAACCCAGACTTTTTCTGCAATATCAAACATTAATGCGGATTGCACCAACGGTTGTTCAACTGTCTTCACTACCACTGCAGTACTGTATCGTATTATATATACACTACAATAATCAAATGGTATTACAGTATATAATAATACTGTACTGTACACTGATAAACATCTTTTATTCACCTTGTTGTGGAGAACATAGCTGAAGTGGTCAGGCAGTCTGGACTGCTTCTGATTTTAACGGACTCTTTCCATATACGGTACTGTATAAGAATTTAGCATATTCCGTCTATTGAAGTCTGTTATATCAAGGTTTTACTGTACTATATCTCAGGAATAAGAAGCAGATAACAAAGGCATGGCTGTAATTAATTTCTGTAAGTACCGGTACTGAACTCCTGTAGGTCTAGGTTTGGTGGTGGGGTCAAGGTAGATTAATGCCTAAAATGGCTTCTAATTCACTCAAAAGAAAAGTTAATTCCTGACAAGTGAAAGCAATAATCACAGAGGAAGCGAGAAGTGTTGCACTGCATGTACTGTACATCAAAGAATCCTTGGAAAGTAAGCTGAACATTCAGAGTTACTATTAAAACTGCATTTTGCTACCAGTGGCATTATCACTGGTTTAAAAAAAGTAAGGACACACCTATGACATTTTTAACACACAACTGATCATCTCACAGTTTGTCACTTAATGGCTTTCAAAACTATGTGCAGAATTAACAACTGCATTTTTCTCCCGATAAACTAAAGCAACTGTCATTGCGTTACGTTTAACATTTTCCAAAAAAACTTACTTCTACAAACATCAATTATACACCATCATGAATTTTACATGCCAACCATGGCAAGTGGCTGCCTGCCTTGTTGGACTTCCAGGTTGATTTGGCTTTAGAGTCAGGCCATCACTAATCATTTGTTCCTACTAAGCTCAGTACATAATCTAACCTAACCTAACAAGGATGAAAGGATAAATAACTATCTGGTCCAAATCTATTACCCTCTGTTAAGACACCACCATCGATGTCAACAAACCTAACTTGCCACTCTCCGTAACAAACATAACTTCCGTTGAATTATGTCAAATTGTACAGTTATAAAAGACAATCCCTGTTATTATTTGTTAATGGCAGCTGTCCTGCAGTCTGTCCAAAAATTCTAGGCATCAAACTGCATGAGCTCCCATGACTACACAAATTTTATGATGGATTATCTTCCATATTTGCATAACTTATTGGATTAGGTGGATGTCCAGCGCATCCCCGAGTGCAAGGCCTGGGGGGGCTAGGTTTACGATGGAAGAGCTGAGAGGCAGGATGGTACTGGAGTGTATTGGTGTGATGAGGAGGGGTAGATTGAGATGGTTTGGGAGGAAGGATGGGACTGGAGTGTATTGGTGTTGTGATGAGGAGGGGTAGATTGAGATGGTTTGGGAGGAAGGATGGGACTGGAGTGTATTGGTGTTGTGATGAGGAGGGGTAGATTGAGATGGTTTGGGAGGAAGGATAGGACTGGAGTGTATTGGTGTTGTGATGAGGAGGGGTAGATTGAGATGGTTTGGGAGGAAGGATAGGACCGGAGTGTATTGGTGTTGTGATGAGGAGGGGTAGATTGAGATGGTTTGGGAGGAAGGATGGGACTGGAGTGTATTGGTGTTGTGATGAGGAGGGGTAGATTGAGATGGTTTGGGAGGAAGGATGGGACTGGAGTGCATTGGTGTTGTGATGAGGAGGGGTAGATTGAGATGGTTTGGGAGGAAGGATGGGACTGGAGTGTATTGGTGTTGTGATGAGGAGGGGTAGATTGAGATGGTTTGGGAGGAAGGATGGGACTGAAGTGTATTGGTGTTGTGATGAGGAGGGGTAGATTAAGATGGTTTGGGAGGAAGGATGGGACTGGAGTGTATTGGTGTTGTGATGAGGAGGGGTAGATTGAGATGGTTTGGGAGGAAGGATGGGACTGGAGTGTATTGGTGTTGTGATGAGGAGGGGTAGATTGAGATGGTTTGGGAGGAAGGATGGGACTGGAGTGTATTGTTGTTGTGATGGGGAGGGGTAGACTGAGATGGTTTGGGAAGAAGGATGGGACTGGAGTGTCTTGTTGTGATGAGGAGGGGTAGACTGAGATGGTCTGGGCATGGAGAGAGGATGAGGGATGATAATTGGGTGCAGAAAGTGAGAATCGACAATATTAGGGGTGGGGTTACAAGGGGTAGACCATAAAAGTCATGGGACGAGGTCATGATGTGTGACCTCAGGATTAAGGGACTGAGCAGGGAGGCTGCCAGAGAACAAGCAGCATGGAGAACGGCCATTAGGTGACCAAGGCCGATATATGCAAGCATGTTGGAGCCTTTAAAAATGAACACGAGAACGACACCCAAATTCTGTGTAAATATTCTATCTATCTATTGCCAGACGCCTCAATCCCGTTTGGGGTGGCCACAAACATATTACATTTGTATATATAAATATTACATTTGTAAAAGCACCTAGTTAAGTTTGTTGATGTTGGAGGCAGTGTCTTTTTTAATGCACTTCTATAAGCAAGAAAAAAGGAACCAAAGGCCAGGTGCCACAAGATTATTCCTCCAAGAAAAAACAAGATAACAGCCAACTTCAAGATTCATTCATTTCCTACAAAGGTCAGTGGGTTGATTAAGACTGGAAACTCATTCATCCCAAACTGTTAGGTTACATTAGGCTGAAATGGGTCGGGGTAAGTTCGTGAAAACTGTTAGGTTGACATGGGCTAGGGTGGGTTCCATAAAATTAACCCTCTCGTTACCGGACGACACAGGCTGCATCCAACCACAGGCAAGTACTCAGGATGTGGGCTGGCTCGACCTTGGCTGAGTGCTGGGAGAACCCACCGTTTCCACACTCGCAGCAGCAGCCTCTTAAACATTTAACCTCACACCCTTTGTGTTGCTTCTATCTCTGTGATTTTTTTCCCCTCGTAATCTCGAACAGTTGTACTTGCTTACAGTGTTGATAAAAATGTTTGACGAATATAAACTGTGTTAATTTACGAAGTTTTTTCTTTCCTTCGCGTTTTCTCGAAGAAATACATGTTTTATGGTAATTATTACTGAGAAAGTTTTAGGAAATTTCAATAGCTACATTTGGGATACACACATTTACTGTTGGACAATTCAGGTCGGTTTTATGTAACACAAAAGGAAATTATCTTACGATCTTACTGCAGGGCACGAGCGGTTTTTCACACAGCCAAAATTGTTGCTAAATTATCTTTTCCCCTGCCTTTACTGATGCCTCTATCTGCCTGATTTTTTATTCACAGCATCTCCAATAGTTGTACTTACTTATAGTGCTGATAAAAACGTTCAGTGAATATAAATTATGCGCTAATTTACTATGCTTTTTCTTTCCATCAACGGGTGATTTTGTTGGGTGTAGCTACGTGTCAACAAGTGGGTTGGTGGAGGGTTGGTGTCCCTCCCCGTAAAACGACTAACTCAGTGGCAAATGGCCACCCTTTGCAGGATTGTGGTGTCTGGCAACAGATAGATAGATAGATAGCTTGTGTTGTCCAGTAACAAGCGGGTGACATTTGCACCACTGCCCTAAGTATCGAAAGGCTTAAGTTAGGTTGAAATGGGTTAGGGTAGGTTCAGTAAAATTAGGTTGTGTTAGGTTAGGTAAAAAAGAAAGTTTTAGGTAAAAATAAGGTTAGGTTAGGAAAAATGTGGTAAGGGTAAAATAAGATTGTTGGGTAAAATGAGGTTGGGAAAAATAAGGTAAGGTTAGTAAAATAAAGTTAGGTTAGGTAAACTAAGGTTAGATAAAATAAGGCTTAGTAAAAGTTAGGTTGGGTAAAATAAGGCTGTTATTAGTAAAAATAAGGTTAGGTTACCAGTATGTAAAATAAGGCTGTTAGTATAAATAAGGTTAGGTTGGGTAAAATAAGGTTGTTAGTATAAATAAGGTTAGGTTGGGTAAAATAAGGTTGTTAGTATAAATAAGGTTAGGTTGGGTAAAATAAGGCTGTTAGTATAAATAAGGTTAGGTTGGGTAAAATAAGGCTGTTAGTATAAATAAGGTTAGGTTGGGTAAAATAAGGCTGTCAGTATAAATAAGGTTAGGTTGGGTAAAATAAGGTTGTTAGTATAAATAAGGTTAGGTTGGGTAAAATAAGGTTGTTAGTATAAATAAGGTTAGGTTGGGTAAAATAAGGCTGTTAGTATAAATAAGATTAGGTTGGGTAAAATAAGGTTGTTAGTATAAATAAGGTTAGGTTGGGTAAAATAAGGTTGTTAGTATAAATAAGGTTAGGTTGGGTAAAATAAGGTTGTTAGTATAAATAAGGTTAGGTTGGGTAAAATAAGGTTGTTAGTATAAATAAGGTTAGGTTGGGTAAAATAAGGCTGTTAGTATAAATAAGGTTAGGTTAGGTAAAATAAGGTTGTTAGTATAAATAAGGTTAGGTTGGGTAAAATAAGGCTGTTAGTATAAATAAGATTAGGTTGGGTAAAATAAGTTAGGCTGGGCTGGGTATAATTGGGTTTGATTAGGAAACATTAGGTTAAATTAGGTAAAATGAAGGTGTCCGTAATTTTAAACTATCACAATTACATTATAGTTTATGGAGAAAAAGAAACGTGACTGTAAACACTATCCACGGGGCTCAATTTTACCATTCCGGGAATTCATTTAACATTTGCATTACCTCCAGATTTGCTATAAAAATAATAATAATAATAATTAAATAAACAAATAAAAGCCGTTGAAAAATTATCCGTATTATCAAGTTCTCACCCCCTTAAAATTCAGCCAAAATACTTGTGAATTATCCAACGGTCCCCTTGAATATATATATATGCCCCTACTTTGGAAACCATAATTCTGAGGTACCGGTAACAAATAAATACCATCTCAGTAGAAAAATATATGGTAAACTCTAGTATCATCTCACCTGATCCAGAAACATATAACAATCACTTAGGTTACGCTGATAATTCCTAGAAACTCTCAATTTCCCCAAACGACCTCCCTGGTGTATTTAAATTCTGAAAACATGCAACGTTTGAACGAGTGAAGCTTACCTGTACTTCATGCAACGTTTGAACGAGTGAAGCTTACCTGTACTTCATGCAACATTTGAACGAGTGAAGCTTACCTGTACTTCATGCAACGTTTGAACGAGTGAAGCTTACCTGTACTTCATGCAACGTTTGAACGAGTGAAGCTTACCTGTACTTCACTTCCGAGTCTGAGTTGGTGAAGGCTGTTGACTACACAATAATTCGTGATGTTCATTCCTCTAGCTTCAAGGATTCGAGATTTGGGCAAACACTGACCATTTTCCTTTACTTTCCGTGTCTTTTCTTGAGATGGTAACGAGAGAATGCTTCCACAAGTGCTCCATCCTGCCAGACTCCACATGCCCAGTCGACGCATGCGCAGTAAGTACATGTTCAACGCATCTATATACATCATTTTACCTATTTTCCAATAATGACTAATCTATAATATTTAATACATAATTTTACTCAATAAATACAGCAAAGGAAATATTACAAACGACTGAACTGTAATTATTTTTGCTGATCTATAGTTTCCTTCCTTGCCCAGTCTAAGCATGCGCACTCCGTAGTCCATTTACTTGTTCAATTTCCCTAGATATTATTTTCTGTAATGATTTCTACTAACCACTATTCTGTACGTATTTAATCCACTGTTTTAATCAATTCGCCCTAGGAAATCTTACAAACGACTGAATTGTAATTATTAAAAGCACACGACCGACTCAGAGATGCAAACAAACCCTTATCTACTATAGGATTAGGACTAACGAATTGGAGATACCCACACCCGCATCTGCTGGCCAAGGGGATTCAATTTACTCAACAATTATTGCTCCTGTGAAAGAATAATGAATAATTTGCGCCAAACCATAATATGGCTATATGGCACTGCAGCTGAAGGAAAACAAAGGCCGAAAGAAACACGGAAAGGAGGGGACATATGGGGTTTGAATTATGGAAAGACGGGATAAAAATGCCTCTTTTAGTTGCCTTTTACGACAAGCAGAGACACTGGGGAGGTATTCTTTCCCCCCTTCCACAAGGTGGGGGGGGTATCACTCCTTTCGAGGGGTAGAAGAGTACAGAAACTTAAATATACAATTACATTTAAAAGACAATTTGAATCTGGCTACATTATTTCTAAACCAAGAACGTGCACAGGGACTTTTAACCAATTATTACTATCATCATCAACACCAACTACCAGGCATCTCAAAATGAACGGATCTTGAATTTGGCTCCTTTGTATTTTGTTTTTTTCTTGGAAGGAACGGTTTGCGTACTTCTGGCCTTTGGTTCCTTCTTTCTTACATAAAAAAAATACCACAATGACAGTTTTTATATTTTCCCAGCATTATACACACTTCCATAACCCCTCCTACTTTCCTTACTGCTCCCTTCCACTCTCTCATTTTTTTCGTCCCTCCCTCCTTCCTTCCTTTACTCTTTCTCTCCACTTTCTTCCTTCCTCTTACACAATTTTCATGAGAGAGAGAGAGAGAGAGAGAGGATGGATGGAAACTAAAATTGCTCGTGTGTGTGTGTGTGTGTGTGTGGAGAGAGAGAGAGAGAGAGAGAGAGAGAGAGAGAGAGAGAGAGGAAAATAAGCTGTGTGTGTGTGTGTGTGTGTGTGTGTGAGAGAGAGAGAGAGAGAGAGAGAGAGAGAGAGAGAGTGCTGCAATACATGATAACAGTGTCTTGCAAAATACTGTGTGACTGGCAGTGCTTATGACCGTGCCAAAAAAAAGTTCTCATTTGCACAATTGTCTTGAGGCATTGTGTGTGTGTGTGTGTGTGTGTGTGTGTGTGTGTGTGTGTGTGTGTGTGTGTGTGAATTCGGGGGGAGGGAGGGAAAGAACAGAGGGGGAGGAAAGAACAGAGGGGGAGGAAAGATTAGAGGGATAAGGTGATAGAGGCTGTGTGTGTGTGTGTGTGTGTGTGTGTGTGTGTGTGTGTGTGTGTGTGTGTGTGTGAGAGAGAGAGAGAGAGAGAGAGAGAGAGAGAGAGAGAGAGAGTTGCAATAGATGTGAAGTTTGTAAATACTGTGTGTGGGTGTGTGTGTGTGTGTGTGTGTGTGTGTGTGTGAGAGAGAGAGAGAGAGAGAGAGAGAGAGAGAGAGAGAGAGAGAGAGAGATTTTCAACAGCAGGTGAGCATCGCTAATTACTTCACTGATGGTGTAGCTCTCTCCATCTCTATCTAATCTCTATCCATCTACCTATCTAATCTATCTATCCATCTACCTATCTAATCTATCTATCCATCTACCTATCTATCTATCTATCCATCTACCTATCTATCTATCCATCTACCTATCTATCTATCCATCCATTTACCTATCTAATCTATCTATCCATCTACCTATCTATCTATCTATCCATCTACCTATCTATCTATCTATCCATCTACCTATCTATCTATCCATCCATTTACCTATCTAATCTATCTATCCATCTACCTATCTAATCTATCTATCCATCTACCTATCTAATCTATCCATCCATCTACCTATCTATCTATCCATCCATCTACCTATCTATCTATCCATCCATCCACCTATCTATCTTCATATATAATCTATATATATCCATCCATCTATCTATCTATCTCTAAAGCCTTCATTATCCACTTTCCTTCGTATTCACTAAAAAATATATACTTTTCATTTTCTCTCCTCCCTCCCTCCCTCCCTCTCTCTCTCTCTATCCCTCTCTTTCAAAGGCCTAGGGATCATTTCCGTTTAATGTTGATGTCTTTCTCGAGTTGTGTTGGCAAGGGGAAGGAGAGGAAAGGAGGAGGAAAAATGGAGGGAGGGAGAGAAAAGGGAATGGAGGGAGGGGAAGTAAAGGGAAGGGAAGGAAAGGGAAGAGAAGGAGAGAAAGGGGAGAAGGAGAGAAAGAGGAATGGAGGGAAGGGAAGGAGAATGGAGGGAAGGGAAGGTGGAAAGAACTGAGGGAGGGAAAGGAGGAGGAAAGAATGGAGGGAAGGAAGGGGGGAGAGGAGAGAAGAAAGATGGAGGGGAGGAGGAAAGGAAGGAGGAAGTGAAAGAAGGAAATAATGGAGAAAGGAGGAATGAATGCAGGGAAGGGAGGGAGGGAAAGGAGGAGGGAAGGGAGGGAGGGAAAGGAGGAAGAAAGGGAGGGAGAGAGGAACTGTGAAAAAAATGACTTAAGACATGGAGAGAGGAAAGAAGGAGAGGAAGAGGGAGGAAGAAAACACAGCAAGTAAGAAATGAAGGAAGGAACTGAAGGAAGGAAGGAAGGTAGGAGGGAAGAAATGAATGAATGAATGAATGAATGAAGGAAGGGAGGCAGGAAGAAATGGAAAGTGGGACGAAAGGATATAGTGTGTGTGTGTGTGTGTGTGTGTGTGTGTGTGTGTGTGTGTGTGTGTGTGTGTGAGAGAGAGAGAGAGAGAGAGAGAGAGAGGACACCATCTGTTAAGAGAAACTACCACAACTACCACCACCACCACCACCATCCACCGCAATTAGGAATGTTTATTGGCCCGTCATGGCGACTTAACCAACAAATTAATTTACTGGTACCGGTAGTGGTGGTGGTGGTAATGGTGGTGGTAACTGTGATGGTTGTGGTAGTGGTAGCTGTGGTAGTGGTGGGCGGTGGTAGCAGTGGTTGTGGTACGTGGTGGTGGTTATGGCAGTGGTGGTGGTAGGTGGTGGTGGTTATGGCAGTGGTTGTGGTAGGTGGTGGTGGTTATGGAAGTGGTATCTGTGGTGGTGGTGGTAGTGGTTGTGTAGTGGTGATACTGTGTAGTGGTGGCGGTAGGTGGTAGTGGTGGCGGTAGGTGGTGGTGGTAGTGGTGGCGGTAGGTGGTGGTGGTAGTGGTGGCGGTAGGTGGTGGTGGTAGTGGTGGTGGTGGTGGTAGTGGTGGTAGTGGTGGTGGTAACTGTGGTGGTGGTGGCGGTAGCTGTGGTGGTGGTGATGTGTGGTAATTTGAACCTGTGCTTTTTTCAGGCCTAACCTTGTGTCAACCTTCAAATATATATTCTACTTACAAACAACTTTTTCCTTTAAACCTTCAGAATGCCTCCCAGCCTGAAGAGCTGTTCAACGCGTAACGGCCGATTCACTGGTTCCTTATTCAGTGACCCCTCCCAAGTTTGCATTATGTGCCAAGACCGACAGCATATGAAGGAGAAGTTGGCGGAGGTGAATAATTGGACAGGTTTTCTGACCCGCAGGACGGATGAGCTGAAGGAGTTCGCTGCTAACAACATCGGTCGCAGTGCAGGAGGAGCAAGAGAGGGTCAACGAAGAGATCCAGTTCCCGTTCTATCACCCTGAAGGATCCTCCCGTGCATTCCTACAGACCCACCAACGGCTAACATCATTTCTGCACAGGGCTTCGTACCAGTGCAAAACAGCGAGGGCAGTGAAGTATAACATCAACCCAATAACCACCTACAACAAATTCCAGATCCTTGCTGTGGTAGAAAAGGAACTCCAGGAAGTTCGGTTAGTAGGGGACTCCATCCTCCCAGGCCAGTTGACAGTTTTGCAGCATTAATGTTTCTGTATTTCAGGTGCAGGTGTTAAAGCTGTCAGTGAGGTCCTCGATGTGGTAACTAGTGGTTCCTCTAATAACTCACTAGTTGTAATACATACAGGAATGAACGAGGTGGTCCGAACTCATTCAGAGGAACTGGTGCAGCAATTCCGGACAATGATCCAGCGATACAAGGCTCAGACTAAAAGCATTTTGATTTCAGGGAGGACTGTGGCTGGCAGTACATTCTACAGTGAGGCCTTCAGTCTTAATAATCATTTAACCCGCCCTCTACCACTGACAGTGCCAGAGCTGTACATAAACGGCCTAGGATTATAAAAAATCACCAAAAATTGAAATATTGAGAAAGGCTGGAAATATTATTTTACAAGGCGTTAAGTTTTGAATGTCGTGCATCACGGGACACCACTATGAGTCACCCAGAAAGTGCACCGTGCACACACACTGCCTCTGCAGCAGATCAACTTTGATCCCGTATTATTCATGAGACACCACTATGAGTCACCCAGAAAGTGCACCGTGCACACACATTGCCTCTGCAGCAGATCAACTTTGATCCCGTATTATAAGAGAAATTCGGCAAAAATCAAAATATTGAGAAAGGCCGTAAATATTTACCATGCGTTCAGCTTTGACTGTGGTGCATCATGGGAGACCACTATGAGTCACCCAGTGTGTGTACTGCACACACACTGCCCCTGCAGCGGGTCAACTTTGACCCTGTTAAAAAAAAAAAAAAAAAAAAAAAAAAAAGAGAATGGCAGGAAATATTTACCAGGCATTCAGCTTTGAATGTCGTGCACCATGGGAGACCACTATGAGGCAGGTCATACGAGTCACCTTGTGCGAGTCCCGCGCCATCGCCCTTGGGTCGCCCCAATTCACCTTTGACCATGGGTGTAAGAGCACCATGGCATGTCAGGGCTGTTCCCAAGATGAAATCGACGATTCTCTTCAGTTTTCCCAACGATTGGAGCTCTGACTCCTCCATGGCAATGATGTAGCCGACAAAGACTACATCCAACCCCACCATGTATCAAGTTGACACAAAGAGGTACCACCACCTAGGAAACTGAGGTACATGTATACCCTGGTTTAACAATGCAATTGGTTAAGTAAAACCCATCACTAGGCAGGGTATTGTATCTCTGCGTAGATTTAACATGTAAAGTACAGGGATGTGTTTTAGAGCCTTGGGTCCCCCCCCCAACCAAGTACTAAACCCACCCAAAGGAGTCCAAACACAAGTTCAAGCCAACCTAACACCCCCAATGGCTTTAAAACAAGCTAAACTAAGCCTGACAGCAGGTTATAACTCACCTAAACACAAAAATGAAATCTGAAAATCGTCAAACATGTTTCGCAAAAATCAAACTTAGTAAACTGTACCCCAAAATGACAATGTTCACCCCACCTATGGGTTAAACACATTAATCTAAATCTAAAAACAGTTTATAAAACAACTTCACAAAATTTTAGCCTAAAGTATCAAAATCAATTTTTTTTAAATATCAAAACCTACCGTTAAACTGGTGTTTGGCCATCGTTAAGCAGCGCATGGTGGTATTTCTACCCCCATCGCTATGCCAGGTATCACATCTCAGGGTATACCTGTACACTGCCATTATGCAATCTGCCAAGCACCCAAACCACCAACACTCACCCACAATGTCAGTGATTCAGAGGACAAAGGCGACTTAGCTGCACCTTCAGGATGGCCATCGTGGGTGGGGTCATCCCTTCCATGAAAAAAGGAGGCCACACAAGTATGGAAGGGCAGCTGATGAAGAAGAGAAAACTTGGTAAAGTAGTGGTGTGTTTGTTTACGGAGCCCCCTGCAGGATCAAGGGTCACACATGGTTCACCACCACGTGGCACAAATCGTACCCCTTCACCACAGCCGCACACCTCACGCCATGCCGCCCCGCATCCCCATCATGGCACGCCTCCCCACAGCTTCAAACAGTGGGAAAAGGCAATGCAGCTGCTGCATGTGGCATCAGGCATGTGTGTGGGAGTGTGCGAGGAGTGGGGATGCTGGGCGTCTTCCCCAACAGCCTTGCAGCCCTACTGATGATGACAGAGGACCCAGCAGCAATGAGGGAGATGACAAGGGAGAGGAAGAGGTGATGTGGCAGTGGTAAGATGGGAGCTCCTTTGTTCCCCATATTCACCCTTTCATAGGCACGGACAAGTTGGGCTGAACTGTGGTAGAGCTGACAGAGTCCTCCTCCCGCCATGACTTTTTCAGGCACTTCTTTGATATAACCCTGGTTATCATCCTCCAGACCAACCTCTACACCAATTATCTGTGTGGTGGCTCGGTACAGACACCCCACAGCTGACTCATCGATGCCAATGTAACTACAGAAGAGTTTTAAGCTTTCCTGGGCTTAGTGCTGCTGATGAGGATGGCGAGGAAGGCCAGGCTGGAAGCCTATTGGACCACAGACCCATTGCTATTGACGCCCTTCTTCGGGAGAGTGATGTCTAGAAATAGGTTTCAGACCATCCTCGGCTGCCTGCATTTCTTCGACGTCCTCGATCCAGCCACCAGGGACAGCACTGACAGGATGAGGAGAATCCGCATGGTGTCTGACGACCTGAGGGAGAAATTCCGCAACTCATTCTACCCCTACCGAGACCTCGTTATCAACAGAAATCTCATGTTGTGGAGAATATCTCCAGCAAGCACCACCAGTCTGGCTTCAAGTTGTTTGTCATGTGTGATTGCAAGACTGGTTATGTACAGGACAATGTTTTGTACACCGGTAAACAGATCGACCTGGTGGAGGACAGGACCATTAGTCTTTCTGGGGTGGTCATCAAGACCATGGTGGACTGGTACTTATGCCAGGGTCACGTTCTGTGCCTGGACAATTGGTACACGAGTCCTATCCTCACCCGGTATCTGCACCATCACAAAAATGACGTCTGTGGCACAGTCAGGGCCAACAGGAAGTTCATGGTCAAGGCTGCAGGAGAACTGGGAAGGGATGAGGTTGTTTTTCATCTGGCAAACAACATCTTCACCACCACCTGGTACCATAACAGGGAAGTAAACCTCCTGTCAATGGTAACCTGCCCACTCATCCACAGGACCAAGGCTACTGACTACCGACACGAGAAGTCCATGTCTGGAAGCCGAAGGCAGTCTTCGACTACAACATCATCCATAATCTCCAGCATCAAGTGTGCAAGAGTGATGATGAAGTGGTACAAGAAGCTGTTCCTCAACATCACCGTTCTCAATGCACACTTCCTCCACAGCCATGTCACGGGTACCAAAGAAAACTTCCAACAATTCATCATTGAGCTGTGCTGGGCGTTGTTCGCCTACCACACCCAAGACCACAGCAGCAGGGTCACCCAAGCCCCTAGGGACCAATCACTCTGCCTGACACGGCACCACTCCCCCAAGGTCATGCCAGGCGTAAAGAAACCGGAGGAGAAGTGTTATGTGTGCCAGCACAGCATGACCAGGCCCCAGACACACAGAAAGGACTCTCAGTACATGTACCAGGAGTGTGACGTAGGAATATGCCTAATCCCATGTTTCAGGGAGTACCACACATTCCTCAAATTTCAGACAACAGTAAGTGTATGACAGAGATGCAATAAGTACGTAAAGTACGAAAAGGATGCCTAATTTCATAGAAGTGCATAATTTGGAGACAGTGTTAGTATACAAGTCAGTGATGTAGTGAAAAAAAAAAAAGATGCCTACATAGTGTGGTTTGTGTGAAATATATGCCTCACAAATTACCATATGTGTGTGAGAGATGCCATACATTTGTGGCTAGTGCAAAAACTTATGTAGGGTGTGTACATCGTCCTAATTCAGAGACAGTGTTAGTACATACATAAGTAATGTTGCAACAAAAGACTCTTGTGTGAAACAGACGCCTTATAAATTACCATATGTGTGCGAAAGAGATGCCAGTGTGTGTGCCTAATCCTAATTCAAAGTGTCAGTACATATTTAAATGATGTAACAACATAGGAGGGAGGGAGAGGGAGGGGTAGACCGAGGATGAGGTGGAGGGATGGAGTTGAGAGGTATATGAGGGAGGGGGGGGGGTTGAGTTGGGGGGAGGGGAGTCAAATGGTGGGTGACAGAGTGACTTGGAGGCGTTTTGTCTGCGGCCACCCTTTGCGGGATTAGGGCGTCGGGCTATAAATAGAGATAGAACAACATAGAACATAAAGAAAATAAAAAATTGGTTGGCACAGGGGGTGTGAGAGGTAGAAGTTGCCAGCAGAGGGGGAGTTAAAGTCACTCTGTCAGCTGGAAGATACCGACTTTTTCAGCACATGGAATGATTTTTACCAACAGCTGGGTTTGTTTGCAAGAGATGGTCCGCACTTGAATGCAGCTGGTTGTGTGTGATTAGGCCATGTCCTGGATGACGCTGTGCAGTCCTACTGGAGAAAAAATGGACAGTGTGCAGGACAGACAGACATGCTGACATAAACTGTAATCAGGGAACAGCCAATGACCCAGACTACCCTTGTCAGAGTAAGGATAATGTTAAAGTTTTTCTTGTAGATGCGCTGTTTGAAAATAAAGTTTCCAGATTTAGATGTTGATGAATATGATATTGTTGCCATTACTGAATCCTGGATAGATACTCAAGAAAGACATTTTATAGAAGGATATAACATTCCTGGTTACAGTACTTTCAGTAATGAGAGGAATGGGAGACTGAGGGGTAACATATTGCTATACAGGTATACCCTGGTTCAACGATGCAATTGGTTTGGTAAATACCCATCATTAGGCGGTGTATCGTATATCGGGGTAGATATAACATGTAAAGTAATGGGATGTGTTTTTGAGCCTTGGATTTCCCTCCCAACCAAGCCCTAAACCCACCCAAATGAGTCCAAAAACAAGTGTAAAGCCAATCTAAATGGCCTAACAGCTGTACAAGATGCTAACCTAAGCCTAACACCTGTAAATAACTCATAAACCAATAAATAAAGTCTGAAAATAGTATATAAAAAAACAAGTCTGGAAAAAATCAAACTTAGTAAACTGTACCCCAAAATGACAATGTTCACCCCACCTATGGCTAAAACATATTAATTTAAGTCTAAAAACAGTTCATAAATCAACCAAAACACAATTTTAGACTAAAATATCATCAAAATCGATAAAAAAAAACAAAAAATACAAAACCATCGTTAAATAGAGGTTTGGCCATCGTTAGGTGGGATATGGTGGTATTTCTACTTCCATCATTAAGCCGAGGTATCGTATATCGAGGTATTACTGTATGTTAAAAGTAACCTTCATCCAGTTGTAATCCCTAAACCATCAATTGACAATAGGATGAGATGGAGGGATGGGGTGGAGAGGTATATGAGAGAGGGAGGTGTGAGTTGGGAGCAGGGCAGCGAAATGGCGGGGGACAGGGCGACTTGGAGGCGATTTGTTTGTGGCCACCCCGAACGGGATTGAGGCGTCTGGCAATAGATAGACAGATAGATAGACAATACTGACATAACTTATAAGCTCCGAAATGAATCACACAGATGACATTTGGATTAATTTATCGTCCACCGGCTCAAACTTGCGAAACTGACAACATACGAACAAACAGCGGAAGTCTGTTGCACCCAGAATACTGTACTTGTTGGAGATTTCAATTTACCAGTAACAAGATGGACTGGATCCTTACCTTTGCACACACGGTTAGACTTGTATACTGACTTGAAAGCTTATTATCTGACTTGAAAGCTTATTATATCAGTTTGTAGAGCAACACACGCATGGAGAAAATATCCTGGATCTTATACTGGCAACATCAGAAAACTTCGTTCTTAACATTCAAGTAGAGGAAGAACTCAGCACTAGTGACCGTTACATAGTCACATTCAACCTAAGCTTCTTTAACACCAACCAAGACTGTAGTTAAGAGAAAATCCCAGACTACAAGAAAGCTGATTTTCACAAATTAAAGCTAACTTTATGTAGCAATGAATGGGAACCGATTATTAAAACAACAAATATACACACAACATGGACAGAGTTCACAGAAATCCTTAATAAGACAGTTAAGGAATGTGTACTGATGCATAACAGTAGACTAGCAAAAAGTAACAAGCCAAAATGGTGGAACAGCAATATTAAGAAGTCTTTCAGCAAAGAAACTTGCTTATCAGAAATACAAAGCCACTAATAATGAGAAGGATAAAGATTTACCATAATTTACATCAAAATGCTAAAAAGTTAATAAAGCAATGTAAGAAAAACCTTGAAGTGCATATTACAAGCATCAGTAAATCAAACTCCAAAGAATTTTTCAGTTCTATCAGAAATAAGAAAATAATACCACCAACAATAGTACCACCAGTATCAGCAGATGGTGAGCATAGAAAATGATGAAACCAAGATGGCTAAAACTCTTAATATTTTCTTTACATCTACATTTACAGTAAAAAGTCCAAGCTCGATCCAAACATTGTCCTCCCCACGCATAGATGAGACTATCTATCTATTGCCAGACGCCATAATCCCGTAATGGGTGGCCACTTGACTCTGAATTATTTGTTTTACAGGGAGGGGCACTAACCCTCCACCAACCCACTTGACATGTAGGGAGCACGTATGGTTTGGTTATATGGTTACCACCCAGCGTTGTAAATGGTCTCAAAGATTTTATCATCAGTGATAGAGATATACTATCTATCTAACTATTGCCAGACGCCTTAATTAAGAGGTGGCCACAAACAAATCACCTCCATGTCATCCTGTCCCCTGCCATTTCACTTATGCTTAATAAACTAAAAATATATAAAACATCAGGGCCAAATAGAATATCTCCCAGAGTCTTCAAGGAGGCAAAAGAAGAAATAGTGAAACCCTTGGCACAAATATCAACATCTCTCTCAGAAGCGGCACTGTACAAAGCAGCTGGAAATTAACAAACGTAACTCCGATATTCAAAAGGGGAGACAAATCTTAACCCAGCAATTACTGACCAATAAGCTTGACATCAGTTGTTAGCAAGTTATTGGAAACCATAATCAGAGACAAATTGGTCAAGCAGTCAGAAGATATTACTCAGACTCTCACCATGAACTCCAAAATAAGTGTTCATGTCTTACTAATTAACTCTATTTTTTCAATGATGTTACCACTTTGTATGACAACACAACATCTGTCCATGTCATTTACCTTGAATTAAAAAACGCACTTGTTAAAGTTTCACATATCCAACTTGTCAAGAAACTGCACATCTATGGTATCTGTGGCAGTGTACTAAGATGGACTGAGAGCTGGCTTATGAATTGTAAACAAAGAATTGTAATCAATGGTAAGGAATCAGACTGCACAACTGTTATAAGTGGAGTACTGCAAGGCTCAGTTTTGGATCCTACATTGTTCTTGATTTATATAAACGACATTGATGAAGGCGCATTTGTAAAGAATCAAAATCAGCTGATATGAACTGGTAATAGAGCAGATACCCCAGAACAAAGAATACCGATTTAAAGGGATCTTGATGCCTAACTGGGCAGAAAAGTGGCAAATGGATTTTATTATTGACAAATGCAAAGTTCTAAATATTGCAAGTAAAAATGAGAAATATAGTTATACAATGAATCATTCTCAACTCATGAATGTAAACCATGGAAAGGATCTAAGAATAACTGTAACATGATCGGAAGCCAAGTAAACAGTGCACAGAAGCTACAAACAAGGCAAACAAACTACAGTAGTTGGAGTTGTAGGTAGACCATTATTCAAATATGAAAATATAATTCTTATCCCGTACAATTCCTCAGTGCATCCACACCTAGAGTACTGTGTGCAATTCTCGTCACCGTATTACAGGAAAGATACGAGAAATCAGAGAGTAAGCAGCAATGAGTAACAAAAATGATACCCAGACTGAGGAACAAATCATACGAGGAGCGAATAAATGAGCTAAAGTCGTTTACCCTGTCAAAGTGCAGACTATGAGGGGATCTGATTCAAGTATTCAAGATTATTAAGGGAATCGATAATATGGATGTTAACAAGTACTCTGCCACATCGCTCAAACTATACTAGAGGTAATGGGTATAAGATTATTGGTCAGCATTTCCAGTCTAATGAAACCAAACATTTTTTCTTCAACATGGTTCTTAACATTTGGAAAAAACTGGCCAGGGATGTCGTTGACTGCAGTACGGTGGTGATATTCAACAATCGCATGGATAAGTATATCACTTCAAATCCCCGACTAAACACCTTCAAGACTGAATAATAATAATAATAATAATAATAATAATAATAATAATATAAGCTGTTTTTCTCTACAGCAGGGAAATACTATGTAATTAATGATGACTAGCTTACTGACACTTGTATAGATATAGTAGGAGAATACAGTTTACCACTTTCCAGTCTTTCCTATGACAATTCCATGTCAGCTTTTCCACGCTGCATGGTGGTCTTCCTCACTTTTTTCCTGCCAGCTGCCACTGGAGGGTTTGGTGGGTGGGGGAGAGCCTTCTTGCTTTACTATCCTTACCATCAACATGTAGAATTAGATATCATAGTGATAGTCTTCTTTGTAACAAGCAGCCTCGAATGAACCATTAGGTCTGTTGCTGTTTGCTGCACTTTGAATTCCTTTGTAGCTGTGGTGGTGGAAGATGTGGTTGTGGAGGTAGTGGTAGCTGTGGTATGGTGGGTGTGATGATGGTAGTGGACTTGTGGTTCTCTCTCTCCAACATCAAGGCGTTAAGACAAATTAACAATAAAGTATATGCCAGTCACGAAGAAGCGCTGTGGAACGGATGCGCTAGTCACGAAGAAGCGCTATGGAACGGATGCAGAGTCACAGCGTAAAGGAAACCAGATGATGCAACCCACACTCCACGTCCAAAATGTAAACAACGCGAAAAACAAAGACAGTGACCGAAGCGTAAAGAAAAGCCTTATTTGAAAGTAAAGGCTAGTACCATATCTATTGTTCAGTACGATGGGTTGTGTTCAGCGGTGGGCACACACACACACACACACACACACACACACACACAGGAGGGGGGGAAGGAGAAAGTAAAGGGCTGTATCATATATTTTGTTCAGTACGATGGGTTGTGTTCAGCGGTGGGCACACACACACACACACACACACACACACACACACACAGGGGGGGAAGGAGAAAGTAAAGGGCTGTATCATATATTTTGTTCAGTACGATGGGTTGTGTTCAGCGGTGGGCACACACACACACACACACAGAGGGGGGGGGGAAGAGAAAGTAAAGGGCTGTACCATATCTTTCGTTCAGTACGATGAGTTGTGTGTAGGTACAATGAGAGAGAGAGAGAGAGAGAGAGAGAGAGAGAGAGTATGAATTAACAGACATTAACAGAGACACAGAGGATGAAGAGGAAGAGAAAGAGGAGGAGGAGGAGCAGGAGCAAGAAGAGGAGGAAGAGGAGGAGGAGAAAAGGCAGGAGGAAGAGGAAGAGGCAGGAAGAGGAGGAGGAGAAAAGGCAGGAGGAACAGGAAGAGGCAGGAGGAGGAGGAGGAAGAAAAGATGGAGGAGGAACAGGAGGAAGGCGAAGGAAGAGGGAGAGGGAGAGGGGGGAGGGGGATGGGAGGGGAAGGAGGGGGAGGGAGTGGTGAGGAGGAAGAGAGGGAGGGAGAGGGGAGGAGGAGGAAGAAAAGCAGGAGGAGGAGAGGGAGGGAGGAGGAAGAAAAGCAGGAGGAGGAGAGGGAGGGAGAGGGGGGGAGGAAGATGTGATGGAATGATGATGATGATGATGATAATGATAACAATAACACTACTACTACTACTACTAATAATAATAACAACACCACACTTAGGCTGCCAGAGATCGAGCAGCGTGGAAAACCCCCATTAGGTGACCGAGGCCGACGTATGCATGTTGGAGCTTGTATACACAATAAAAACAACAGCTCTCTCAAAACACGTAATCTGTGGTTATTCAATTTTTACACATCTACGTTCTCCACAGCACTTCTTCATGACTAGCAAAATTACCAGAATGTCGCCAATGTTACCAAGAATACGCCACATCAACAACAACGACGCCAAAATAATAAGGGGCGCGATAATTGCAATACAGTAATCCCCGAATCCAACAAAGACCACGTTTTCCACAGCACGTCGTCGTGACTAGCATTATTACCAGCATGTCGCCAATATCACCAAAATTACGCAAAATCAACAATAATGACGCCAAAAATAGCAATACATTATCACCAAAATTACGCAAAATCAACAATAATGACAAAATTAGCAATAAAGATGGCGGCGTAATTTCAACAATGCCAGAATTCAATAAAGACTGACGCCACAAATAAAGCGAAAATCTTACCTTATTTCCTGGCCTCTACGCCGCTCCAAAACCAAAGTCGTATTCACAAAGGTTTAAATTCTTCTTTCCTTCCGTCCTTTGGCTCGGGAAGGTCTGTTTCACGTCGATATTTTCAAATTTTTAAACAGCACAAAAAGGTGCCTAAACAAGCAAGGTGTCACCTCACAAATCATGAAACGCAGTAAGGTCAAAACAATACCGTGACAAATCAAAACCTAACCAATTTTCTTGTATTCTTACACTATTAACCGAGTATTTATTTAGAAATCGTAAAAATAAATTATTAGAGAAGTGTTTTGGTTGCTTTAAAATGAGTCTAGAACGTTAATAAATATGATGAGTATGATTTCTGGATATCAAATAACATCACGCTTGCCAGGTAATATTTGTGCTTTACATACCTGTCCTCCCAAGCATACGGGGACGCTTACCCATCATTTTAAATTTTCTGCCAAGTTATAATGATGCCAAAATTACAAAAACAGCGCCAACCTTTCAATAATAAATAAACTGCAAAAACTCCGCCATATTTATAATGAAAAATGCCACAATTGTAATAAGGATAGTATAAATTAATATATGTACGGACACGCTGACAAATGGATATAATTAATTCGTGAGAGAGAGAGAGAGAGAGAGAGTGAGAGAGAGTTGTGGTAAGAGGAGAGAAAGTTGGAGGTAACATTGGAGTAGTGGAGAGAAACTTGAATGAAAAACTGGAGGAATTAATTGGGTGGAGATAAAAATGTACGTGTAGTGATGGTGGTGGTGGTAGTAGTAGTAATAGTACAGTAGTAACAGAAGTAGACTTAGCAGTATTAGTAGTAGTAACCGCAATAGTAGTAATAGTGGTGGTGGTAAGTAATAGTAGTAATGGTGGTGGTGGTGGTAGTGGTGGTAGTTCTACTATTACTACCTCTTTCCTTGTGGATATCAGTATATTAATATATCACACGTTATTAAGTGATTTATTAGAACTACTACTACTACTACTACTACATACACACACACACACACGAAAGAAAATGCCTCCCCCCCCCACACACACACAAACCTGAAAGAAAAAGCCAATACACACACACACAAACCTGAAAGAGCTAAAACACACACACACACACATGAAAGTAAAAAAGACACACACACACACACAAGTGGTGACATGTAGAGGTGTGCGGTACGTAGGAGGACTACTGGGCCTTGATAGCAGGCTGTAAAGCTTATGCCCAGAGTCGCTCTCTCTCTCTCTCTCTCACACACACACACACACACACACACACACAAAAGTGAAAACACAAGTCCCTCAAACTGTGATTAAATCTGAGAGAGAGAGAGAGTCCAGGAAGCTCAACTCTCTCTTCATGGACAACCACTACGTTTTAGCTAATTTTACAAACACACACACACACACACACACACACACACACAGTCCTTCATATATACAACGGGTCAACTCTGGAACTGTCTATGACCTCCACTTCAAACGCAGTGTGTCCAGGCATCTCAAAATGAACAGACCTTGAATTTGGCTCCATGTTATCTCTCTGTCTGTCTGTCTTTGGTACAACCTCACTGGGGTCTGGCCTTGGGTTCCTTCTTCCTTTGAAATAAAAAATAGAGAGACTACAAGACCTCCAAAATAGTTTCCATTAACCATTCCTTCCTATAGAGCATTTTAGAGTATTTTAAATCCTATAATGTATTTTAATTTATCAGTAAGGATGAGGCGGCGATTTGTTTGTGGCCACCCCTTACGGGATTAAGGCGTCTGGCACTAGATAGTTAAGGGTGAGGTGTAAGGAGCCTTCTAAGACCACTAGGAGGCCGTCTTAAAATAAATCGGTAAGGAAGAGGTGTTAAGGAGCCTTCCAAGACCACAAGGAGGCTCTTAAAATAAATCAGTAAGGAAGAGGTGTTAAGGAGCCTTCTAATACCACAAGGAAGCAGTCTTAAAATAAATCAATAAGGAAGAGGTATTAAGGAGCCTTCTAAGACCACTAGGAGCCTGCCTTAATATAAATCGGTAAGGAAGAGGTGTTAAGGAGCCTTCTAAGACCACTAGGAGGCTGTCTTAATATAAATCGGTAAGGAAGAGGTGTTAAGGAGCCTTCTAAGACCACTAGGAGGATGTCTTAAAATAAATCAGTAAGGAAGAGGTGTTAAGGAGCCTTCTAAGACCACTAGGAGGCTGTCTTAAAATAAATCGGTAAGGAAGAGGTGTTAAGGAGCCTTCTAAGACCACGGGAAGCTCCTTTAACTCCAAGTTCGCTGACACTTCGTTTAATGGAGGTATACACCCTGTGAAAATATTTATACAACACTGACTGACTAAGCACGCAGGAAATGTCTCGATATGTGCATAGAGAGACTGGCTTTTTTTTTTTTTTTTGTTAAACACACACATCCTCTCTCTGTTAAACACACACACACACACACACACACACACACACACACACACACACACACACACTCAGGTGTTTTATGTTTGGAAATATTCTACATCATCATCATCATCCGGACCTCCTTTCCCACCCTAGGGCAGGGTGAGGAGTAGCAACATCCACACAGCTCAAGTCTGCTCAATCCAATGGGCCACGCTTCCATTCACTCATCATTCAAGCCCCCGGAATCCTGGCTCCATCTGATACGCCAAAAACATTCACCACATTCCGTAGCTTCACATAAACGTATCCGACTGAGTCAATCAAGACGCTGTCACATTAAAAAGGGGTGCCAAATCCCTGATCATGCACTTCTCACAACATTCATCCAGCCAGCTCAAATCTCTTGTCAGTTCCCTAGCCTCACTGAATTCCAAACCTCTCTTCCTCACACACTCATCCGCCATATCCCTCCACCTTCTCCTTGGCCTACCTCGCCTCCTCCCTCCTTCAAATTCACTCAGATAAATCTTTTCACCACTCTATTGTTATCCATTCTCTCCACATGACCATACCATCTCACTACTCTCTCTTCGATTCTGGTGTCCACAGACTTCCTCACTCCACACCTTTCACGAATCACATTATTTCGTATCCTATCCACCCTCTGTACTCCACATATATTCCTCAGCAGTCCCATCTCCACTGCTCTCACTCTTGACTTTTCATTTTCATGCCACACCATAGTCTCACATCCATATGTTAAAGTTGGCACTAACACTCCTTCATGTAAGCCTCGTGCAGCTGCAACACTCAAGCCTCTGTTTCTTATCAAGGCCTTCATTGCACCAGCTACTTTCCTTCCTTGTGTCATTCTACTTTCCACTTCTTTTCCACATTTTCCTCTCTTTTCTGTCACTGTACCCAGGTTTGTTCATATCGCTTGTGGCTGAGATCCACTGTCTCTATAAATGATTCCTGCAAAATTTCTCGGAAACTGAAGTGTATTTTGAGGCCGCACTCACTGGCCACATTTGGGCTGCCGATTGCAACTCGGGAATTTGCCATGCCCCGCCCCATAAAGTTGGTCAGTGGGCGAGTGTCGTTTCAGTGCCTCAGGCGATGCTGCCAACGCTGGGATGCTTAATGGCGCCTGTATTCGAATCGAGCAATCCACAAAACTGCCACTCTTTTGGCTCGCTTGCAGGCATCACATTCATGAACTGATCCTGGAAGATGTGTCTGAGCTCTGCCTGGGCCGCCAAAGCAGTCCATATATCCCATCTTTCAGGAGATTTCAGGAACAAAGGAACGACATAGACCAGACGAGCTTCAAAACTATGACCACGAGTGCCAAAGACCTGCGAGGGGGTTGGGAAGAGTGCCGTCGTGTTTTTATGAAGGAATACATCGATAATGTTCTCAGTGACCCTTACCCAACTGAGGACTACGAAGAGCGGCTTAGGTTTTGCTATTTGTACCTTGGGAGAGAGAGAAAGGAGAATTGGTATCAGATTTCGAGCACAAGGTGAATACAATCAAGCAAAAAGGAGGGGGGGAGAGGGAGGGGGAGGCCGAGGATGAGATGGAGGGATGGGGTGGAGAGGTATATGAGAGAGGGGGGTGTGAGTTGGGAGCAGGGGCAATGAAATGACGGGGGACAGGGCGACGTGGAGGCGATTTGTTTGTGGACACCCCGAACGGGATTGAGGCGTCTGGTAATAGATAGATAAACAGAAGATGGATGGCCAAGGTCATATATGCTCTCAAGATCACACAATTCACAGACAGGGTTAGCCACAGTACGACATCAAGTATTGGCATAAATCTACTACACCAGGCAGGACCCCACGAATGATCCGGACTATCTCAAGGACATCCTAAGCTACCCGGAGCAGCAGGTGGGATCAACGGCAGAGAAGGCCCTTACACGTCACCTCTGGCATTTCAGCAAGGAGGCCGCCTCTCTGATCTTCTTCGACGAAACTTGGAACTGGAAATCAGGCAAAGGATGCTGGGAGACCTTCACCAGCCAGCCAGGAAGTGTCTGAAGAGGCTGGAGGGGAAAAAAATCTCTGCATTTCAGCCACAGACACCTGGACAGATTTGCGACTGGCTAAATGAAAGAAATGCTAGGATGGCTGGCTGCTGAGGCTGGAGTTTAACAGGAGGTATCAGAGACCATTTGTGCCCCAGACCACAAAGACCTGGCCCCAAATTTGAAAGCTGTAATTGATGGATGGCCAAGGTCAAGGAGCAGGGGAGAGGGAGGGGGAGGCCAAGGATGAGATGGAGGGATGGAGTGGAGAGGTATATGAGAGACGGGAGCGTGACCTGGAAGCAGGGCAATGAAATGGCGGAGGGACAGGGCGACAGGGAGGCGATTTGTTTGTGGCCACCTCTTACGGGATTAAGGCGTCTGCCAATAGATAGATAGACAGATAAATGATGCTGAGGAATGAGCAATTGCAGTGGTCCAGAGGCTCAACACAGGAAGCAAGGACGAGGAGCAAAAACAGTGCCTTCCAAAAATCGTCCCCAATGACAGAAAAACGGTTCAGAAGACAAGGGTAGGAGTGGCTCTAAATTCTACCTAACCCCATTGGCATCCATGTTGAGACTGTCATTTCTGCATAAACTTTACTATATTCATTTTTTTTCTTTTTTTAAATCGAGGCAAAGATGCACTTGACAGGTTGGTGACGAAGGAGTGAATGCAATATTTCTTCGCAATCTCTTTACTCGTCGGCATTATTAATCTATCTAGCTACCTATTGCCAGACGCCTCAATCCCGTTTGGGGTGGCCGCAAGCAAATCTCCTCCAAGTCGCCCTGTCCCCCGCCATTTCACTGCCCTGCTCCCAACTCACACCCCCCTCTCTCATATACCTCTCCACTCCATCCCTCCATCTCACCCTCGGGGGAAATTTGGGTTAGTAAGTAAGTTCTTCGGGACATGTTGCATTCAGACAATCACCACCAACTTGTCAAAAGCATTATCGCCTCAAAATAATAATAATAATAATAATAATAATAGTAATAATAAGAGTTTAGTAAAGTTCTTCTTTTCGTCACTAGGTGGTGGCGACCATCATCCACTCACTTGATGTAGTGCTGCCTACTTCTTCCTTAGCCTTTATCATTCTTTTTCTGTGCCTGTCCTCCTCTCTTCCTATTTCTCACCGTCATCCACTCACTTGATGTAGTGCTGCCAACTTCCCCTTTCACCTTTATCATTCTTTTTTCTGTGCCTGTCCTCCTCTCTTCCTATTTCTCACCATCATCCACTCACTTGATGTAGTGCAGCCTACTTCTTCCTTAGCCTTTATCATTCTTTTTCTGTGCCTGTCCTCCTCTCTTCCTATTTCTCACCGTCATCCACTCACTTGATGTAGTGCTGCCAACTTCCCCTTTCACCTTTATCATTCTTTTTTCTGTGCCTGTCCTCCTCTCTTCCTATTTCTCACCATCATCCACTCACTTGATGTAGTGCTGCCTACTTCTTCCTTAGCCTTTATCATTCTTTTTCTGTGCCTGTCCTCCTCTCTTCCTATTTCTCCCATCTTTCCTGTCACTTCTTATTGCTTTTCTTTCCTTTACAGGTGGCTTTACATTGAGTGACAAGCCTAATGGTTTCCTGTAAGCCAGGAAACCATTTACAACGCTGGGTGGTAACCATATACCCAAACCATGTGTGTTCCCTACGTGTCAACAAGTGGGTTGGTGGAGGGTTAGTGCTGCCAATATCCGTGTGTATTCTTTGGATATTGAGTGCTCCTCCCTGTAAAAATCACATCAAATGGCAACCCCTTCTGGGATTATGGCGTCTGGCAACTGATAGATAGATGTATGGATTGTGACTTATTTAGGCCTAGTTCAATTAATTATATGGCGCACATTTAGCCACAGAAGCATAAAACAACGCCACAGGTTGCTACAGAACAGAACTTACCTATGGCACTATGGTACAGAAAGGGAATGGCAGAAAGGGAAAAGATGGTGTGATATTAACGCTAAAATGACAGTGATGTTGAAACTGTTTTACGTCGAAGTAATGTGTTGAAATGATGTTGGAATTCCTTACACTACCCACGTCATGAAACCGAATGTCTAGATTGATAAAGGCAGGAATGAACATGGAAATATCTACAAGTGAGAGTGAACAGAAGAGAAGAGGACATGGAGAGAAAAACCGGAGACAAATGGGCCCCTTTTACTGGCCTCGTCTTTCTTCCATGAATTCCTGTGGCCATTAATGTATCCCTAAGCTGTACAGTGGACCATGGCATTATATTTTGGGAAACCATCAACTGCTTTCAAAATCCCACAGAGCAGCTCAGTACAAGAACGCGGGCATCATGCGTGGTTTAACATGGCTACCGCTACAGTGGCTACATAAATTACATGGCGCTGCCCATGAGACGGCCTCTGCATGCTCAGTGGTATAGATAGATAGAAAGACAGATTGATAGATAAAACACATCCACAACAAACCACACAAGGGCACATCGTCGCTCCAAGTACCGTCCCTCTGGCAAGTTTGTTCCTTTGTACCAACCAAAACAAACCCAGGCAGGACAGATAGATAGATAGATACAGATAGATAAATAGATAGACTGATAGATAAAAACACATCCACAACATACCACACAAAGGCACATCGTCGCTCCAAGTACCGTCCCGCTGGCAGGTCCGTTCCTCACTCCCCACCAGAACAAACCCTTCCAGACACTTGTACGCGACTCTCTCTCCCGGGAAATAAAATCGTCCTGAGGTGGAGACGGTTCCATTGGCGGGTCTGCCTGGCCTCCCACACTGCTCCCCCTGCCTCTCCTCCTGTTGCAACGTCCCAGGCTCTGCAATTGATAGGTTATGCATTAAACTGAGTACGATTCATAGTCTCTTGCCACACGCCTTAATCCCATACGGTGTGGCCACAAATAAATCGCCTCCACGTCGCCCTCTCCCCCGCCATTTCACTACCCTGCTCCCAGCTCACACACTCCCTTCTCATATAAGATTGACATTGCTGGAGTTAAATTATTTCGTATGCAGGGTTGTGTTTTTGTGGGTTTATAAACACTTACTATTACCTCTTGAATCGTTTTTTTATGTCGTCTGCTCTCTCTTCCACCCTCTCCCTCTCTCTCTCTCTCAAACACACAATAGCACTTATCTTTTTCAATCAGTACTTACATCATCTACATTCTCTCTCTCTCTCTCTCACACACACACACACACACACACACACACACACACACACACACACACACACACACACACACACTGGTAATTATCTTTTTTCAGAGCAAGAATTTATATCAACATTGTTTTCTCTCTCTTTCACACACACACACACACACACACACACACACACACACACACACACACACACACACCTATCTTTTCTCAGTGCAAAAACATCTACATTGCTCTCTCTCTCCCACTCTCTCACACACACACGCACACACTCACTCTCTCTCAGAGCAAGAACTCATCGTTTGCACGTCTCTCTCTCTCTCTCTCACACACACACACACACACACAAATGGCATTTATCTTTTTCAGAGCGAGAAATCGTTTGCATCTCTGTCTCTCTCTCTCACACACACACACACACACACAATAGCATTTATCTTCTTCAGAGCGAAATTCATCGTCTGCATCTCTCTCTCTCTCTCTCTCTCCGAATAACCTTCACTTTCCACCTTCCCTCTCCAACAAAACTTACAGTAAATATCAATGACGCTGCTTCTCACTCTTTAATCACGTTTTACCTTCATACAATTTAAAAAGATAATTTTATTCATCCATACATCTATCATTTTATCTATCTGTCTATCTATCGCCAGAGGCCTTCTTTGTGACCACCCCTTATGGGATTGGGACTAGTCTGGCAATAGATAGATAGATAGTGTTTGATGCCTGGCTAACAGATACCCACAAAGGAACACTCAAACAGTACAATGCTGACTATAGGAGCGGGAAAAACACACGTGCGGGCTATGATTGGCTGAGTCAGGAATTTGTCCAATAAGGTTTGTAATAGCAAAAAGGAGGATGATATTTATAGCAGACACACTCCAGCTACGTCGTACACACACACCACTTTGACACACAGAAGATACGATAGTCAGACACAGCAGCAAAGAAGAGGAATTGTATATACGTTTATTCTGCACCGGAGCAACTCAAATATTAGCCCGTACCGTAACTTTGAATTGTTTAAATGGTGAAAAGACAAATATATGAATTATAGCCTTTTACTTATCTTTCTTGGGACTAAAACTGAGCATATATGTGATTTTTTTTTTTTCAATAGACTAACTGCAGTAACTATCGAGCGTAGGGGTCCAGGGCTAGGTTATGAAGTGTAAAGATTTGATGCAAGTGACTAGTGACTATAACTTGGCCTAGAATTGCCATCTGGTGATATTGAGTGTGTGTGTGTGTGTGTGTGTGTGTGTGTAAACTGCCACCTCGTCATCTTGAATACATAAAGGCTGTGTGTGTGTGTGTGTGTGTGTGTGTGTGTGTGTAAACTGCCACCTCGTCATCTTGAATACATAAAGTGTG
>NC_136984.1:865000-872500 GCF_032717465.1 Coenobita brevimanus | reverse complement strand
TGTTACAAAGAAAACTATGACTACAAGATCTAACTCTACATGCTGAAGGATAAGGATAGTAAAGTAAGGAGGAGGAGGAGGAGGAGGAAGAGGAGGAGGAGGAGGAGGAGGAAGAGGAGGAGGAGGAGGAGGAAGAGGAGGAGGAGGAGGAAGAGGAGGAGGAGGAGGAAGAGGAGGAGGAGGAGGAAGAGGAGGAGGAGGAGAAAAAGAAGAAAGGGTAAAAAGAAAAATAACACGTGTCTTCAGTCTTGGCATTCAATACAGTGTCGTACCAGATGCTAACCATACATATGTAATTAACCTTCGGGAGTAGATGGCTGGCTGTTGCACTCCACACAGCCTCATGGCGTGTGAAGCTATATCAATGTCTGTCCATGCATGCGGAAGGTACGTAGCGGACACGAAAGTAGGTATGGTTAGGTATGACAGCACTCGACCTGGTTTGAGCCCCCAGTGTGACCTTGACCTTGGGAGTAGATGGCTGGTTGTTACGTGCCACACACCGTCAATGTATGGAGAATAATTGCGTCAAGTTACATCAATATCTGACCATGCATGTGACAGTTACAGACACGGAATTGCAAACGACCTGGTTTGAGCCCCAAGTGTGACCTTGACCTTGGGAGTAGATGGCTGGTAGTTACGTGCCACACACCGTCAATGTATGGAGAATAATTGTGTCAAGTTATAGCATTATCTGTCCATGCATGTACAAGTTACAGACACGAAATAGCGGACGACCTGGTTTGAGCCCCAACTGTGACCTTGGGAGTAGATGGCTGGTTGTTGCACGCCACACACCGTCAATGTATGGAGAATAATTGTGTCAAGTTATACCAAAATCTGTCCATGCATGTGGCAGTTACAGAGCGAAAACGAAATTGCAGACAGACTGACGGAACCGCGCAAACCTAGAGTCACCGACCGACAGAGGTGCGGAAAAAATGGTGTGTAGTATGAAGGTATGTGAGCGACGTGAAGGACTGAACAACTATTACGAAGGAGAAAGTGACCAGAAGGAGCACTGTTCTCTGAGGAGGAGGAGGAGGAGGAAAATGAAGAGGTGGGAGGGGGAGGAGAAGAAAATGAAGAGGGAGGAGAAGAGGAGGAGGAAGAGAAAAGGGTGAAGAGGGAGGAAGAGAAGGAAGAGGAGGAGGAGGAGGGGGAAGGGGAAGTAGAGGAGGAGGAAGAGGGGGGAGAGGAGAGGAGGAGGAGGAGGAGGAGAGAAAGGGGAAGGGGAAGCAGAGGAGGAGGAAGAGGAGGGAGAAGGGAGGAGGAGGAGGAGGAGGAGGAGGAGTGGTTCAAGATGCAGGGAAGGTAAGGTGGGAAAGTCACAAGGAAAAATAATTATATGGATCGTTACTGAGGAGGGACGAACACTGCCTGGGGTTGTGTGTGTGTGTGTGTGTGAGAGAGAGAGAGAGAGAGAGAGAGAGAGAGAGAGAGAGAGAGAGAGAGAGAGAGACTAGAAGAGTGTGTGAGGAGGAGGGGGAGGCCAAGGATGAGATGGAGGGACGGAGTTGATATAGGAGAGAGGGAGGTGTGAGTTGGAGGGGGGGAGGGCAGCCAAATGAGGACAGGGTGACGTGGAGGCGATTTGTTTGTGGCCAACCCTTACGAAAATAAGGCGTCTGGATATAGACAGACAGACAAACAGACAGACAGAGGTACACATGTAGACAGACACAAATAGGTACACATATAGACAGACACAAATAGGTACACATAGAGACAGACACAAATAGGTACACACAGAGACAGACACAAATAGGTACACATAGAGACAGACACAAATAGGTCCACATACAGACAGACACAAATAGGTACACATATAGACAGACAAATAGGTACACATATAGACAGACAAATAGGTACACATATACAGACAGACATATATAGGTACACATAGATAAACAGGTACACATACAGACACAGGTACACATAATTATAGACAGACATATATAGGTACACACACATACAGACAGAGATAGATAGATGTATAGACACAAGTCGATAGATAAATTGAGATAGATAGACATATAGATAGATGGATAGATAGATAGATGGATAGATAGACAGACACCTCAACCTTTCTCACCTGAAGAGCATTCCTTATAACCTCACAAGAAATCAGGTAATCTCATCGTTAATACAAGGCTTTGGAAATATCGGAGGTGTGTGTGTGTGTGTGTGTGTGTGTGTGTGTGTGTGTGTGTGTGTGTGTGTGTGTGTGTGGATATGAAGTCGTATGAAGAGGAAAATGAAGGAAGAATGTGTGTGTGTGTGTGTGTGTGTGTGTGTGTGTGTGTGTGTGTGTGTGTGTGTGTGTGTGTGTGTGTGTGTGTGTGAGAGAGAGAGAGAGAGAGAGAGAGAGAGAGAGAGAGAGAGAGAGAGAGAGAGAAAGTAATGAAAAAATAAAAACACCCAACTGACACCCACCAAGGATTCAGATTTCTTTCTCTCTCTCTCTCTCTCTCCAACAACGCCCTATTATAGTTCGTTTTTTTTTCTCTCACCGTTATTACCACCAACGCCCTCGCTCAGATCTTGACTCTCTCTCTCTCTAAGGTGGCTCCAAAACAGACCTTATAACGAAGTAAAATAAGGGCGAATATACAGTGCCAAATACGATCCGAAATTTTCCATTTTCTTCAACAAGGTGTAATTTGGGAATAAAAAACGGAATCTAAAGGTGAATGTAGGGAAGAGAAAAGTATTATTATTCATTATCATTATTATTTTTTTCATTCATTATTATTATGTAGGGAAGAGTAAAGTTGTGGTCTTTGAGAGGGGTGAAGTCAGTGAGGTTGGATGGTGAGGAATTGGAAAATGTGAGTACGTTTAAGTACTTGGGTAGTGTGATGAGTAAGGATGGAGGTTTGGAGGGTGAAGTGCTTGAAAGGGTACAGCAGGGAAGAAAGGTTGCTGGTTCCTTGAAAGCAGTGATAAGAAACAGGGAAGTGAGCATGGAAGTGAAAAAGTTACTACATGACAGTATTGTGATACCAACTCTAACGTATGGAAGTGAAGCTTGGACGTTGTTGGAAGGACACAAGTCAAGAGTGAGAGCACTGGAAATGAGTTATTTAAGAGGAGCCTGTGGAGTCACATGGAGGGATAGGCTGACAAATGAGGATATAAAGGAGCGTTGTGGTGTGGATGTGGATGTGATAGGAAGCGTTAAGAGGAACACACTGAGGTGGTTTGGCCATGTGGAGAGGACGGAGAGGGAGAGACTGACGAGGAGAGTGTATGTGAGTGAGGTGGAGGCCAAGGATGAGATGAGAGGGGTGTGTGAGCTGGGGGGAGGGCTGTGAAATGGCGGGGTACAGGGCGACATGAAGGCGATGTGTGGCCACCCCTTACGGGACTGAGGAGTCTGGCAATAGACTAATAAATGGTGCTAGTCACGAAGAAGTGCTAGGAGGGATGCAAGGCCATAGAAGTCTTAATAAACGGCAAAAGGACCCAATTCATATTTAAAGTCTATACTCCTAGATAAATGAACTAAAATAAATGCTAAAAAAATATCTCTATCTATCTAATGTCAGACGCCATAATCCCATAAGGGGTGGCCATTTGTCTCTGAGTTAGTTGTTTTACAGGGAGGGGCACTAACCCTCCACCAACCCACTTGTTGACACGTAGGGAGCACGTATGGTTTGGTTATATGGTTACCACCCAGCGTTGTAAATGGTTTCCTGACTTACAGGAAACCATTAGGCTTGTCACTCAATGTAAAGCCACCTGTACAGGAAAGAAAAGCAATAAGAAGTGACAGGAAAGATGGGAGAAATAGGAAGAGAGGAGGACAGGCACAGAAAAAGAATGATAAAGGTGAAGGAAGAAGTAGGCAGCACTACATCAAGTGAGTGGATGATGGTGAGAAATAGGAAGAGAGGAGGACAGGTACAGAAAAAGAATGATAAAGGTGAAGGAAGTAGACAGCACTACATCAAGTGAGTGGATGATGGTCGCCACCACCTACCACATAAAAAATAACTCATCATTTATTAAGATTCATACTACGCCTCTTGAGCCTTATAGCAGAGGAGAATAAGGGCGAAATTACACCTGGTCCAAGCTTACGCAGTGGCGCAAAATATCTATCTATCTATCTATTGCCAGATGCTTTAATCCCTTATACGGGGTGGCCACAAAGAAATCGCCTCCACGTCACCCTGTCCCCCGCCATTTCACTGCCCTGCTCCCAATTACACCATAATATACATAAATAGTAGGCATAATTTCGTAATATAACTTAATCCACTCCTTCACCTCACCACGGTAGCTAACCTCGACGTGGCTCTCATAATAGACCTTATGACGGGAGAATATAGAGGTGAAATTACAGTGCATGATATTTTCCAGCGCACGACACGATCCAGTTGTCAAATACCGCCACGGAGAATAATTCAAACGTAAACACAGTAAGGAAACGCCATAACACCAATTTAAAAGCAATTTCTTCACCACTCCTCGGTCGCCAACCTCAGAGCCGCTCCAAAATAGACCTTAAAAGAGGATTAAATAAGGGGGAGATTACAGTGCATGACGTTCCAGTTTTTGCGCGCCATGACACGAGCCGCAGTTGCCAGGTACCGCCAGACTGACTCAAATGTAAACAAACTCAAAAAATGTTTTATGATCAAGCTTATTAATACTTTTCTTTGGTGTTTGGCGTGTTTTTTATGTCTTACGGTCACACTGTTGCTTTTGCTGCTGTTTGCTGTTATTAAATGATCACACTGTTGCTTTTGCTGCTGTTTGCTGTTATTAAATGATCACACTGTTACTTTTGCTGCTGTTTGCTGTTATTAAATGATCACACTGTTACTTTTGCTGCTGTTTGCTGTTATTAAATGATCACACTGTTACTTTTGCTGCTGTTTGCTGTTATTAAATGATCACACTGTTACTTTTGCTGCTGTTTGCTGTTATTAAATGATCACACTGTTACTTTTGCTGCTGTTTGCTGTTATTAAATGATCACACTGTTACTTTTGCTGCTGTTTGCTGTTATTAAATGATCACACTGTTACTTTTGCTGCTGTTTGCTGTTATTAAATGATCACACTGTTACTTTTGCTGCTGTTTGCTGTTATTAAATGATCACACTGTTACTTTTGCTGCTGTTTGCTGTTATTAAATGATCACACTGTTACTTTTGCTGCTGTTTGCTGTTATTAAATGATCACACTGTTACTTTTGCTGCTGTTTGCTGTTATTAAATGATCACACTGTTACTTTTGCTGCTGTTTGCTGTTATTAAATGATCACACTGTTACTTTTGCTGCTGTTTGCTGTTATTAAATGATCACACTGTTACTTTTGCTGCTGTTTGCTGTTATTAAATGATCACACTGTTACTTTTGCTGCTGTTTGCTGTTATTAAATGATCACACTGTTGCTTTTGCTGCTGTTTGCTGTTATTAAATGATCACACTGTTACTTTTGCTGCTGTTTGCTATTATTAAATGATCACACTGTTACTTGTGCTGCTGTTTACTGTTTGTATATGATCACACTTCCTTTTCCTTGCTGTTTACTGTATATATATGATCACACTTCCTTTTCCTTGCTGTTTACTGTTTATATATGATCACACTTCCTTTTCCTTGCTGTTTACTGTATATATATGATCACACTTCCTTTTCCTTGCTGTTTACTGTTTATATATGATCACACTTCCTTTTCCTTGCTGTTTACTCTTTATATATGATCACACTTCCTTTACCTTGCTGTTTACTGTTTATATATGATCACACTTCCTTTACCTTGCTGTTTACTCTTTGTATATGATCACACTTCCTTTTCCTTGCTGCTTACTGTTTATATATGATCACACTTCCTTTTCCTTGCTGTTTACTGTTTATATAATTATGATCACACTTCTTTGCTGTTTACTGTTTATATATGATCACACTTCCTTTTCCTTGCTGTTTACTGTTTATATATGATCACACTGTTACTTCTGCTTGCTGTTTACTGTTTATATATGATCACACTTCCTTTTCCTTGCTGTTTACTGTTTATATATGATCACACTTCCTTTTCCTTGCTGTTTACTGTTTATATATGATCACACTTCCTTTTCCTTGCTGTTTACTGTTTATATATGATCACACTGTTGTTTTTGCTGCTGTTTACTGTTTATATATGATCACACTTCCTTTCCTTGCTGTTTACTGTTTATATATGATCACACTTTTGCTTGCTGTTTACTGTTTACATATCACACTGTTCCTCTTCCTTACTGTTTTACATGATCACACTTTTGCTTGCTGTTTACGGGTTTTTTAAATATATTTCTTCCAATACTACTGGAAACGCGCGCTATAAGACATTCGAAAATAGTCAGAACCTGAAAGTTTAAACATGAGCTAAATAATATCGCCAAAATAAAAATCCATAATAATAATAATAATAATAATAATAATAATAATGTTTTTCAAGGTGCACACACAATGTTTTGCTATTTATTTTTGTCCCATTCCTTTAAAAAAGTGTCAAAATAATGTTACATTTACGTAGTAGATGTAAGAATGGTGGTGGTGTGACACTAAGGTTAAAAAATATGCAGTTACGTTATATCTAAAACGCACGCACACACACACACACACACACACACACACACACACACACACACACACACACGAGAAGGGGGAAAAGTGAGGAGGGAAGAGGAAAGAAGAGAGGAACAGACAAAAGAGGCCAGGAAAAAGAAAAGGGGAGGAAGAGAGGGGAGGAATTGACGAGAGAGGGGAGGAATTGACGAGAGAGGGGAGGAATTGACAGGAGAGGGGAGGAATTGACAGGAGAGGGGAGGAATTGACAGGAGAGGGGAGGAATTGACGAGAGAGGGGAGGAATTGACGAGAGGGGAGGAATTGACGAGAGAGGAGAGGAATTGACAAGAGAGGGGAGGAATTGACGAGAGGGGAGGAATTGACGAGAGGGGAGGAATTGACGAGAGAGGGGAGGAATTGACGAGAGAGGGGAGGAATTGACGAGAGGAGGAATTGACGAGAGAGGGGAGGAATTGACGAGAGGGGAGGAACTGACGAGAGAGGGGAGGAGGAATTGACGAGAGAGGGGGGGAGGAATTGACGAGAGAGGGGAGGAATTGACGAGAGAGAGACGAGAGAGGGGAGGAATTGACGAGAGAGGGGAGGAATTGACGAGAGGGGAGGAATTGACGAGAGGGGAGGAATTGACGAGAGGGGAGGAATTGACGAGAGGGGAGGAATTGACGAGAGAGGGGAGGAATTGACGAGAGAGGGGAGGAATTGACAGGAGAGGGGAGGAATTGACGAGAGAGGGGAGGAATTGACGAGAGAGGGGAGGAATTGACGAGAGAGGGGAGGAATTGACGAGAGAGGGGAGGAATTGACAAGAGAGGGGAGGAATTGACGAGAGGGGAGGAATTGACGAGAGAGGGGAGGAATTGACGAGAGAGGGGAGGAATTGACGAGAGAGGGGAGGAATTGACGAGAGA
>NC_136984.1:852500-855000 GCF_032717465.1 Coenobita brevimanus | reverse complement strand
AACTTATAACCTCTTTCTCCGTCCCTTTCCTTTCACTTCCCTCCCCCCCTCTTTTTTCTCTACCTTCCCACCCCCACTTCCTCTCTCTCTCTCTCTCATACTGATACTACTACATCCCTCCAACACCTCCCTTCTCCCACCCCCCCTCCGTTCCTCACACACACACACACACACACACACACACACAGTTTCTCTCATACAGGGTAGAGAAGAGGACCATCTACACGTAATATAATAATAATAATAATAATAATAATAATAATTACAACATTCAGGATGGGAGAATATTTGGAGACCTATACCCACTGCTACATTGCAAAAGCTTCAAGTCTGTGGCTAAAGTGTGGTATGTAGTAATGGGGAGGCGGTGGCTGAATCGGTAGAGAGGCGGCCTGCAGTCTTACCGGACCCAGGTTCGAATCCCGCTGGGGCAGGGAACAGTTTAAGGATTTGAATTTCCTTAAAATCAGACGTTACTGATCTACCAGGAGACCCGCCGACATGTCGTAAAAATACCCCCGCTAATACCAATACACCAGTCCTGTATGAGACAGCCCTAGCATGTATTCAATATGGACGGTGGGTGTTGTAAAAATACCCCCGCTAATACCAATACACCAGTCCTGTATGAGACAGCCCTAGCATGTATTCAGTATGGACGGTGGGTGTTGTTGTAAAAATACCCCCGCTAATACCAATACACCAGTCCTGTATGAGACAGCCCTAGCATGTATTCAGTATGGACGGTGGGTGTTGTTGTAAAAATACCACCGCTAATACCAATACACCAGTCCTGTAGGAGACAGCCCTAGCATGTATTCAATATGGATGGTGGGTGTTAGCGCCGAAGTGGTGACATGTGGAGGTGTAGGAAGACACTGGGCCTTGGACTAGGTCACTGCCCCCAAGAAATAGGCCCTGAAGCCTTTGCCTAGTGTCGGACACGTAAAAAAAAAAATAATAATGCAGCTGGTGGAATGTTGTTGTTTCTGTGCCTTTCCATCTCATCTGGGCTGTTTTTGCCATTCCTACTTCTTAACAATGATTTTAGAAGAGAATTTGCGTTTTCTACTGTAGTTTATGATCTTTTTGTGGAAGTATAATTATGCATAGTGGTAGGTGGTGGCGACCATCATCCACTCACTTGATGCAGTGCTGCCTACTTCTTCCTTAGCCTTTATCATTCTTTTTCTGTGCCTGTCCTCCTCTCTTCCTATTTCTCCCATCTTTCCTGTCACTTCTTATTGCTCTTCTTTCCTTTTCAGGTGGCTTTACATTGAGTGACAAGCCTAATGGTTTCCTGTAAGCCAGGAAACCATTTACAACGCTGGGTGGTAACCATATAACCAACCCATACGTGTTCCCAACGTGTCAACAAGTGGGTTGGTGGAGGGTTAGTGCCCCTCCCCGTAAAACAACTAACTCAAAGTCAAATGGCCACCCCTTATGGGATTGTGGCGTCTGGCAATAGATAGACAGATAGATAGATAATTATGCAGATAGATAGACTGATATTTATGCATGAAGTGTTAAATTTGGATTGTTACATACACAGCAAACTGACTAAAACGAGACTGCCTTCCCGTGAAAAATAAGTGCTCTGGTACGATATTTACCTGTAGGCGAGCTGTACCTAACCAAAACTGCGCTAAATGACGTACTTAAGAGTGACCAATCCCAGGTTTTAACTCGCGAACCGTAGCCTGAATGCTTCTCTATACATGAAAACAAACATCTTCACGTGACAAGCAGTGTTTTGATGTATATGACGCTCCTGTACGTCTTTCTGTTTTGGTGTTATGACTACCGGATACGCTGTGTGAATATGCAGAATGTGGTGAATGTTTTTGGAGTACCCGGTGGAGCCAGGATTCCGGGGGCTTGAATGATGAGTGAATGGAAGTGTGGCCCACTGACTCTATCGGATATGCTGTGTGAAGCTGCAGAATGTGGTGAATGTTTTTGGCGAACCCGGTGGAGCCAGGATTCCGGGGGCTTGAATGATGAGTGAATGGAAGTGTGGCCCATTTTGGATTGGGCAAACTTGTGCTGCCTGGACGTTGCTACTCCTCACCCTGCCCTTGGGTGGGAAAGGAGGTCCGGATGATGATGATGATGATGATGATGATGATGATGATGATGATGATGATGATGATGATGATGATGACGACGATGATGACGATGATGATGATGACGATGATGGATATTTTTGGGCCTATGTTCCTATACCCTATAAGAGAGGAGGCCACGCTCAACCTGCACCATTCCTACTTATGGACGGTGGGTGTTGGTGCCAAAGTGGTGACATGTAGAGGTGCGTAATATCTAGGAGGGTTGCTGAGCCTTGCTAAACTCTCTCCATCTGAACCTGACCTAAATTTGCCATCCGTCCATCTTGAATGCTGAGTTGTAGCGATAGACCAACACTAGAATATCATGCTAGTCACGAAGAAGTGCGATGGAAAGTATGTAGAGCCACAGCAACCAACTTATAGCATTC
>NC_136984.1:840000-847500 GCF_032717465.1 Coenobita brevimanus | reverse complement strand
TACAACAGATATCCCATACGCTGCATGAGACATATGAACCACTATCTCTGGCGCGCGCACAAGCCCAGTTGCAATTGTGTAGGCTATATAGAGTATATATACGTTATATCTATCTATATCTATCTACATTATAGATAGATAGATAGAATAAGTCTACGTGTGCAATGAATGTCACTCGGTCAAAAAGGTTGGAAAACTTCCATATCGAAAGACGTTTCAAAATGTTAAACTCGATTCTCAGGTACACGATGCGCTAAACCGACACCACAGTTTCCGGTAATTATCCCTACACAATTACTGACTACTCATGGCTCGTATTTGTCCCTTTGTACTGAACAGCTCATGCGTAATTCTCTCTCTCTCTCTCTCTCTCTCCAAACTTGTATTATCATCGTGTGTGTGTGTGTGTGTGTGTGTGTGTGTGTAAAAACAGGTAGACATATCTATGGATGGACACACTGAGATGGCTACATAAGCAGAGAGAGAGAGAGAGAGAGAGAGAGAGAATGTTGCAAGTGGGTGTAGGTGTAATTGCTAAAGCGGTCAGATGAATGTGTGTGTGTGTGTGTGTGTGTGTGTGTGTGTGTGTGTGTGTGTGTGTGTGTAGGCAGTTGTGTAAGTGTGAAGGGGGTAGTGTAAGGGACTAAACACTTCTGTAACACCTATCCACAAAATCCCCCCCCCTCTCTCTCTCTCTCTCTCTCTCTCTCTCACACACACACACACACACACACACACACAGATTTGCCACCCACTCATTCTCCAATACTCTCTCTCTCTCACACACACACACACACACACACACACACACACAGATTTGCCACCAACTCACATTCTCCAATACTCTCTCTCTCTCAAGCTCACACACACACACACACACACACACACACACACACACAAAGGAAAATCTGTTTAGTTCTCCCTCGCGCCAATTTCCTCAAAAGGGCAAAGAAAACGGGGGCCAAAGTTTGTATCCTTCATCCAAGGCAATTTTCATAACGGTGAGAGAGAGAGAGAGAGAGAGAGAGAGAGAGAGAGAGAGAGATTCAGTGTGTTGACAAAGGGAACAATTTGAGACGAGACACACACACACACACACACACACATATTCAGTGTGACGATGTTGGATGAGACACACACACACACACACACACACACACACAGAAAGAAATGGGAGAAATGGAGTTCCCCCGAGCTAAGCCCTGTATTGGACTATATAGCCCCGCTAGGGTTACAGGAGCGAGCTACCACTCACTGCACGGCAGCCCGGGCGAGGCTCGAACTCGCAATCCCCCGATTACGAGTCCGGCGCGCTACCACTGTGCTACCGCCCCCCCCCCCCCACAGAGAGAGAGAGAGAGAGAGAGAGAGAGGAGACAAACGTTACACCAGTGCCCTAAAACAGTGTCAAAATAAAACACAATACTCATGTTCTCTAACGGCAGGAACTTTTACGCAAAAAAACGATACAAATCCTTGAAGCGACTACCTAGAAACCGGAGAGAGAGAGAGAGAGAGAGAAAAACTAGAAAACGCAGTGAGAGGTGTTGCTACCAGTGTTGCCAAACTAGCGACTTTGATCCCGGATGTAGCAATAGTTCACCGATGTAACGATATATAAACAGAGAGAGAGAGAGAGAGAGAGAGAGAGAGAGAGAGAATCCGAAAAATGGAGAAGCTCGTAAGGAAAAAGGGTCTATCTATCTATCTATTGCCAGACGCCTCAATCCCGTTTGGGGTGGCCACAAACAAATCGCCTCCAAGTCGCCCTGTCCCCCGCCATTTCACTGCCCTGCTCCCAACTCACACCCCCCTCTCTCATATACCTCTCCACCCCATCCCTCCATCTCATCCTCGGCCTCCCCCTCCCTCTTCCCCCCTCCACCTCACTCACATACACTCTCTTCGTCAGTCTTTCACCCTCCATCCTCTCCACATGGCCAAACCACCTCAGTGTGTTCCTCACAATAAAAGTAAAACAAGTTGTCTTTCAGTTATAAATAAAGAACAGATTTCAGGAGGAGGAGGAGGAGGAGGAGGAGGTGGTGGTGGTGGTGGTGGTGGTGGTGGAGGAGGAGGAGAAGGAGGAGGAGGAGGAGGAGAAGGAGAAGGAGGAGGAGGAGGAGGAGAAGGAGAAGGAGGAGAAGGAGAAGGAGGAGGAGGAGGAGAAGGAGGTGGTGGTGGTGGTGGTGGTCTGTAACACGTCAGGAGCAAAGTGGTATTCTGAAAGCATCCAACTATATCACTTATGGACAAAAATGGTGCAGTCAGTAAGCAGAGATGATGATGAATTGAATTTTTCCAAGAACTGTATGCATCAACAACAGTACCAACAGCTAAATTCTCAACAAAAGTGAAATATAAGTAACACCAGATAAACATATAAAAGGATGAAAAGAGGGAAGGACATAGAAGATGGAGGAGTAGCAGATTGACTGTTGGACGCAGGAGGGACGCACCATAAGTATAAAACAGACTAACCCGTTTATTTGCTCAGTGTGTGTAAAAAATGGACATGTGGAGAGAATGGAGAATGAAAGACTGACTAAGAGCGTGTATGTAGGTGAAGCGGAGGGAGGGAGAATCGAGGATGAGGTGGAGGGATGGAGTCGAGAGGTATATGAGGGAGGTGTGTAGGCTGGGAGCTGGGCAGTGAAATGGCAGGGGACAGGGCGACATGGAGGCGATTTGTTTGTGGCCACCCCCCACGGGATTAAGGCGTGTGGCAATAGAGGTAGATAGATAGATACCTTTTGTTGATTACGATAAGGCTTTGAACTCAGTGGAGCACATAGCAATAATCATTTCATTGCGAGAACAGAGTACATGAGACCACTAACCCTGCTCGAAAACATATATACAGTAAAGAGGGAACTGCTACAATTCTACCCATCTATAGCCACACGCTTCATCTCGTAAGGGGTGGCCACAACCACATGGTCTCCACGTCGCTCTGTCCCATGCCATTACGCTGTCCTTCCCCCAACTCACACACCTCTCTCTCTCTCGTATACCTCTCCACTCCATCCTCCATCTCATCCTCGGTCTCCCCCTCCCCATCGGCGTCACACGGGACAAAAGTGGCTAAGGGCTCGGCCACAGGAAGCCCAAAACATAGCACTAAACATTACAGGTAGCATGTCTAGAATATGCTACATACATGCGTCTGAACAAGCCACAAACATGCTGGTAAATCTGCCGTCCAGTTTAGCTTCAAAATGCAGCACAAGGATTCGATCACGTTCAAGACATCATGACGGTCCACACGAGGGCACCTGAGCACAGCTGGCATTTACCGTCGACCTGGCGTGAGGAAGATCTCCTACTGGCAGCGGCGGCTACAGTGTTATATGTAGTAACCATACCCAGGACAGCACGTTAAGGGGTCTGGTGAAAGGGCATTCAACTGTCGGTTAAGCAGGGCAAGGAGTGTTGTGGAGAAGGTGTTTGGGATAGCGGCGGCTGCTTATGAAGTGTTTCACAAACCAATCCCCCTCTCACCTGACAACGCAAAGACGGTTACGATGGCATGCGCTCATCTGCATAATTTTCTTAGGAAAAGTGAGCCTTCAAGAATGGCATATAATCCACCAGGTACATTCGACGTGGATGACACTGATAACGCAGGCATAACTGAAGGTTCATGGAGATTATACTCCTCTGACACAGCTAAGGGATTATGTAAGAATATTCCCTGTGATAAGGATGATGCCCACGATATCCGTAATGAATTTAACCTGTTAACTGCTCATGGCGGTTTTTTGGAGGTGTCCGTGGTGCGCAGACATAGGGGTAAAAATGATATTTCCCGAAGGCCAAATTTTGTCTTAGGAATTGAGAGAACACATGCCAAAGTATACAGTAACGAAATATTAGCTCTATATTTCCCTTGGTATAAGCCATGGATGAACATCAAAGTGTCTGATGCCCTATTGCAATGTATGGGTTTCGTTTTCTTTTTCGGTTTTGAAGGCTCCAACTTGCTTGCATGGGTCGGCCTCGGTCACCATGGCACTATAATCGAAATTCACCTTCGCAGCCAGGGCTGTATTAAGCAGTCGCACTCGGAACAGCCCAGGCTGCATAGGGCAGTTAACGGGTTAAGGACTATTTTGTGTCCAATGAAGGTCGTGTGCATTGGCAACATCGTTGTGAATAGATATGAATAACTATTTGCAATATGTGCTGCCAGGTACAGTATATATACAGTTTTTTTCCTCTGTACATGTGCAAATGTATTACTTACCATTATTATATCAGCACTGATACCTTAGTTTGCAATACAACTAATATTTATTTTCTTTGGTGTATGTTGGTTACGCTTGTATGTACATATACGAATACACATGCAGTATATACATCAAGGTAAGAGCTGTATACAATTATTATGTATGATAAATATTAACTTTACGCCATTTTACTTACGTCCACACCAGCATCTGATGGCATTCTTGGTTCATTTAGTCCAGTAGGAACGCCAGGCTCTTACAGGCAAACCAATCACCCCTGTTGACCTCATCACTTCCAATACCAGATTTTCTTTACTTCCCTTCTAAATTGACCTGCCAGCGTCTCTATCTTCATCATCACTTCAAGTCTGTCTACATTCGTCACTAATCTCCTTCCATGTATCATATTTCTTATTTCTGTTTTTATAATCTGGGTTCGTAGGATCCCATAGTATTGGATGAGCTGGGTACAAGTCAGTTAAACGCAGCACCATGTCCCGTGTCCACTCCATGGCATCGCTGTAGTCTCGCCCGCTGAGTAAGAGAATGTCCAAGAGAGTGTTTGCCCCCACATTTGTTCCCGGCCACGTCCACACTGTAGCGTCTCGAAGCGTGTTCGGGGGTTTGAACGTCCAAACGAGAGATGTCGAACACGAATGCGAACATGGCCGTAGCAATGTTCCGAACACGCCTCAAAACATGTTGTTGTACCGTGTGGCCGAGCCCTAACATGCCAGCCAGTTCTGTTTGCCGCTAGCCAAACTGACCCACACTGAGCGAGATTTTGCTTGCCAGGAGAAATGGATAATATTTTTCGCTCAGCTTGTTGGTGGAATTAGAACCTAAATGAGCCTATATTAGCTTTGTAACTAGATAATATTGTTATTCACAGAAGGAAACTTTAACTTAAGTAATTATATTTTAAATCTTGTGATGAAGGGTGAAAGACTGACGAAGAGAGAGTATGTGAGTGAGGTGGAGGGGGAAAGAGGGAGGGGGAGGCCGAGGATGAGATGGAGAGATGGGGTGGAGAGGTATATGAGAGATGGGGGTGTGAGTTGGAAGCAGGGGAGTGAAATGGTGGGGGACAGGGCGACTTGGAGGCGATTTGTTTGTGGCCACCCCAAACGGGATTGAGGCGTCTGGCAATAGATAGATAGATAGAATAGATTTTTACTTATTTTTTTCTTCTGACATGAAATGAATATTCAGACACTCTGGTGACAGCCGCGGAGACTGTCTTGTTTCCAAACAAGTGGAAATCAGAGTGTGACCAGTCTTACATATGGATCCTGCGGCAAGGCAAACTCTAGTAGACTGCTGTGTGGCTCTGGTGTTGCTATAGTACATGAGGCGGTGACAGAAACTGAGGAAAAGGTTGTGGGTACTGTGTGGTGGTTTGTTTACAGCTGACCACGAGGCGCCGAGGCAGACCACACTGTTAGACGTATCGGCTCGCAAACACACACGAGTATGACGGACACTCGACTCTGTTAGCCGTTTCGCCTCACAAAAGCTGCTCGCATGTTTGCCACGTTTGGTACAGTGTGACGCCGCCTTTAGTCTCCCTATTCTCTACGTGACTAAATCACCTCAATTTATTTGTTGAAAAATAAGCCGCTAAGGAACAGGTTAGTGTAACGAGAATGTTGTACTGTCAACTTTTTCTCCTCTCCACCCACAGGATTATTCTCTTGACTGGTTCGGTGTCAGACAGCAGTGTTGAGAAATTTAAATGCTAGTTGCTTGGTGAGTTACGTTACGAAATATGTAATTAAGAACAGTTTAATAACCTCTTAATTACTGGTATTAAACATAATGATTGTATTTAAATGCATCCCTAAGTAATTTACAAATGGTTTAATTACTATTATATATATATATATATATACGGATAATTATAACCTATGGATGACTTCTAAAACTGCATTATAAGTGAGAGAGAGAGAGAGAGAGAGAGAGAGAGAGAGAGAGTGTGTGTGTGTGTGTGTGTGTGTGTGTAAAGGGGAAATTACTGAAAGAGAGAGAGAGAGAGAGAGAGAGAGAGAGTCGTCAGCAACATAGCAGTTAGCAGAGATAATGACACTCCATAATTAATTTAACATTCAATTAAAACACACACTCTTAATTACGGGTCATTAACAGAAAGCCTAGGTTAAAAAAACACCATAAATCTCTCTCTCTCTCTCTCTCACACACACACACACACACACAATGACCTGAGGGAAGATAACTATACAACCACGGATTCTCTCTCACACACACACACACACACACACAATGACCTGAGGGAAGATAACTATACAACCACGGATTCTCTCTCACACACACACACACACACACACACACACACACACAGAGGCGGGCAAAAACATTATCGCTTCGCCTTTTAAAGATGAACGATAACAACAATAGTCATCACCACCACCACCACCACCACCACCACAAAAATATATAACAATACAATACCTGTGGAAATAACGGTAAATACAATAGCAGCAGCCGAAAGGACCTTGGAATATATGAGAGAGTAAACTGTGGGATCTGTTTAAACTGTGGACAATGAGGTGTGTGTGTGTGTGTGTGTGTGTGTGTGTGTGTGTGTGTGTGAGAGAGAGAGAGAGAGAGAGAGAGAGAGAGAGAGAGACTGCTTGCCTGTGAGGGAGAGAGAGGGAGGGAGGGGAATAGGTGTGTGTGTGTGTGTGTGTGTGTGTGTGTGTGTGTGTGTGTGTGTGTGTGTGTGTGTGTGTGTGAGAGAGAGAGAGAGAGGGAGAGAGAGAGAGAGACTGCCTGTGAGGGAAAGAAAGGGAGGGAGGGGAATAGGTGTGTGTGTGTGTGTGTGTGTGTGTGTGTGTGTGTGAGAGAGAGAGAGAGAGATTTTATACACCAACTTGGCCTACAATTGCCATTTATCTTCAATGTGGCAACAGATTAACACTAGAATATGATGCTAGTCACGAAGAAGTGCTTTGGAAGGGATATACAGTAGAGTAGTCATAGTATTCTTTGGCCAGACCTACGTGAAAAGACTGAAAAGAGGTATGTATGTATGTATGTAGGAAGGTGTGTATGTATGTATGTAGGAAGGTGTGTATGTATGTATGTAGGAAGGTGTGTATGTATGCACGTATGTAGGGAGAAAGGGTGTATGTATGTAAGGAGGAGGTGTATATGTATGTATGTAGGTAGGTTGGTATGTAGGTAGGTAGGTAGGTCGGTAGGAAAGTAGGTAGGTAGGTAGGTAATTAGGTAGGTACGGAGATGATGTAGG
>NC_136984.1:827500-835000 GCF_032717465.1 Coenobita brevimanus | reverse complement strand
GACCTTTTGCAGACATCGTTTGGACAACAGACAAGCGTAAGTGATTACGTAACTCCCGAGAATTTCGTTGGCGGGGGTAATAATTAATGACTAGCCTCAAGGTCACGTCACAGTGAGGGGTCAGGCGAGGTCAATTTGTGTGTGTGTGTGTGTGTGTGTGTGTGTGTGTGTGTGTGTGTGTAAAAGATTGGGTACAGCAGAACCAATTGGCGAATAATAATAATAATAATAATAATAATAATAATAATAATAATCTTACCTTCAGCCCATGACGTTGACAGACCAAACAGGAGTAGTATCACCAAAGACATTTTCTCTCCATTCCTCCCTCCTCCTCCACCTCTCCCTCCATCTTTCCTCCCTCCTCCTCCTCCTCCTCCCTCGGGTCTCTGTCTCGCCATTATCGCCTTCCTTCGTGCATTTTTCAATACGGTTCGTCTCGTGTCACTTTATATCGCTCAGTCTCACTTCATCTGTGCATTTCCTCACTGATTATTATTATTATTATTATTATTATTATTATTATTTCGACTGCACTTCCTGTTTTCAGTTGGGGATTACGGTAGGGGTCTCTCTCTCTCCCTCTCTCACACACACACACACACACACACAGACACACACACACAAAATACACACACACATTTACTGCATCCCCCCCTCTCTCTTACACACACACATACATTTACTGTATCCTCTCTCTCTCTCTCTCTCTCTCTCTCTCTCTCTCTCTCTCTCTCTCACACACACACACACACACACATTTACTGTATCCTCTCTCTCTCTCTCTCTCTCTCTCTCTCTCTCCGGAAGCCAGTAACCCAATATCCATCCATTTAAAGAAAGAAGAAACCAAACCGGATGGGATGCGATACGGGTTGAGAGAGAGAGAGAGAGAGAGAGAGAGAGAGAGAGAGAGAGGCGAGAGGAGGAGGGGAGGAGAAAGATGGGGGAAGGAGAAAGGGAGGGGAAAGGGAGAAGGAGAAAGGGAGGGGAAAGGGAGGAGAGAGAGAGAGAGAGAGAGAGAGAGAGAGAGAGAGAGAGAGAGAGAGAGAGAGAGAGAGAGAGAGAGGAGGGGAGGAGAAAGATGGGGGAAGGAGAAAGGGAGGGGAAAAGGAGAAAGGGAGGGGAAAAGGAGAAGGAGAGAGAGAGAGAGAGAGAGAGAGGGGGGGAGGAATGAGAGAGAGAGAGAGAGAGAGAGAGAGAGAAACTAGCCACAAGAAAGACAGCCGGGGATTAAAAAGTGAACTAGTACACAAACAGTGAGAAAAGTGAGTCAGCTGTGAGAGACTGAAAGGGAGAGAAATTAAAGAAAGTAGGTAATTAAAAACGAGAGAGAGAGAGAGAGAGAGAGAGAAGGAATGGGGGAAAAGACAGGAGGGGAGGGAAAGAGAGAAAGAGAGAGAGAGAGAGAGAGAGAGAGAGTACAAGATACGACGGGGAAAAAACGAAGCAGTGGAGAGAGAGAGAGAGAGAGAGAGAGAGAGAGAGAGAGATACGACAGGAAAGAAAAACGAAGCAGTGAATGGAGAGAAAGAGAAAGAGAAAGAGAGAGAGAGAGAGAGAGATACGACAGGAAAGAAAAACGAAGCAGTGAATGGAGAGAAAGAGAGAGAGAGAGAGAGAGAGAGAGAGAGAGAGAGAGAGAGAGAGCAAATGTAACATATGGTGGTGTGGCTTTAACTTTCTCTAATTCGCATCACTTTCTCGTTCATCTTCTCTCTCTCTCTCTAACTACGTGGCCTTTGGTTCCTTCTTCCTCGCAAAAAAAAAAAAATATCCACACACACACATACCTACACACACATTTATCAAACACACACACCACTTACATATACAGTACAAACACTATCGCCTTATACACAGATACACACACATTTATCGCACACACACACACACACACACACACACACACACACACACACACACTACTGCCACACACACACAACCACATATACATACAATACCAAACACTACCGCCACACACACACACACACACACTACTGCCACACACACACACAACCACATATACATACAATACCAAACACTACCGCCCCACACACACACACTCTCACACACACTCACACACACACACACACACTCACACACACACACACACACACTCACACACACACACTCTCACACACACACACACACACACACACACACACTCACACACACACACACTCTCACACACACACACACACACACACACACACACACTCACACACACACACACACACACACACACACACTCTTTCACCTGTGCAATCAGTGTGCTATTCTGAAGTATCTACACCCTCAAGCAGTCAGCCCCCCCCCTTCTCTCTCTCTTCCTCTCCTTTCACTGCTTTGTTTTTCTTTCCCGTCGTATCTATCTCTCTCTCTCTCTCTCTCTCTCCATTCACTGGCTCATTTTTCTTTCCCGTCGTATCTTTCTCTCTCCCTCCCTTCCCATTATCTCTCTCTCTCTCTCTCTCTCTCTCTCTCTCTCTCTTTCCCTCTACTATTTCGTTTTTGTCTTTTCCACTGTTTTTATGCCTCCCTCTCCCTCTCTCTCTCTCTCTCTCACGCTCCTCTCTTATAATCCATCTTCTATATTCCCTCATCCTGTATTCTTTTCATATGGCTTCACTCCCTTCCCTCATTCATCATTCACTACGCCTTCCATTCACTATTCTCCTCTCTCAATCTTTCGGCCAGTTTCTTCTCTCTCTCTCTCTCCTCTTCCTCATACTTCCTCCCGATCACTCTCCTTCACTCTTTCCTTTTATGCATCGTTTAATTCATTCTTCATCGTCCTTCATCGTTTCGTCCCTTATTCATCCATTCACTGAGTTCATATTTTTTAATTCACTCTCCTTCACTCTTCCCTTCATTGCTCGGCCTCCTTCAACTCATCATTTAATTCATTCTTCATCGTCATTCATCGTTCCGTCCCTTATTCATCCATTCACTGAGTTCATATTTTTTCCTTCACTCTTTCCTTCATTACTATCTATCTATCTATTGCCAGACGCCTTAATCCCTTACACGGGGTGGCCACAAACAAATCGCCTCCACGTCACCCTGTCCCCCCGCCCGCCATTTCACTGCCTTGCTCCCAATTCATATCATTACTGTTTCCTTCTCTTCATTCATTCATTCATTTTCATTATTCAAGGTTTCATAATTAGTCATTTCAGTGCCCTTAAGTGTCATTCAGTTTCACTCATTCACTTTCTTCATCACTTTCTTCCTCTTCCTCACTCATCATCATCATCATCACCTTTCTTCATCACTTTCTTCCTCTTCCTCATTATCATCATCATCATCATCATCTTTCCTCACCTTCATCACTTTCTTCCTCTTCCTCATTATCATCATCATCATCATCTTTCCTCACCTTCATCACTTTCTTCCTCTTCCTCATTATCATCATCATCATCTTTCCTCACCTTCATCACTTTCTTCCTCTTCCTCATTATCATCATCATCATCATCTTTCCTCACCTTCATCACTTTCTTCCTCTTCCTCACTCATCATCATCATCATCATCACCTTTCTTCATCACTTTCTTCCTCCTCCTCACTCATCATCATCATCATCATCACCTTTCTTCATCACTTTCTTCCTCTTCCTCACTCATCATCATCATCACCACCACCATCATCATCTTTCTTCACTTTCTCAATCACTTCTTCCTCACTCATCATCATCATCATCGCCTTTCTTCACTCTCTCCATCATCACTTTCTTCCTCTTCCTCACTCATCATCATCATCATCATCACCACCACCACTACCACCATCACCGACTTCCTTCAACACTTTCTTTCTCTTCCTCATCATCATCATCGTCTTTCTTCACCTTCATCACTTTCTTCCTCCTCCTCACTCTGGATCATCATCATCATCATCATCACCACCAAAATCATCATCATCTTTCTTCACTTTCTTCCTCACTCTCGATCATCACCACCACCATCATCATCGTCTTTCTACACCTTCTCCATCACTTTCTTCCTCATCCATCATCATCATCATCACCACCACCACCACCACCAAAATCATCATCATCTTTCTTCACTTTCTTCCTCACTCTCGATCATCATCATCATCACCACCATCATCATCATCGTCTTTCTACACCTTCTCCATCACTTTCTTCCTCTTCCATCATCATCATCACCACCACCACCACCACCACCACCAAAATCATCATCATCTTTCTTCACTTTCTTCCTCACTCAATCATCACCATCACCACCACCACCACCATCATCGTCTTTCTTCACCTTCTCATCACTTTCTTCCTCTTCCATCATCATCACCACCACCACCACCACCAAAATCATCATCATCTTTCTTCACTTTCTTCCTCACTCTCGATCATCATCATCATCACCATCATCATCGTCTTTCTACACCTTCTCCATCACTTTCTTCCTCTTCCATCATCATCATCATCACCACCACCACCAAAATCATCATCATCTTTCTTCACTTTCTTCCTCACTCTCGATCATCATCATCACCACCACCACCATCATCATCGTCTTTCTACACCTTCTCATCACTTTCTTCCTCATCCATCATCATCATCACCACCACCAAAATCATCATCATCTTTCTTCACTTTCTTCCTCACTCTCGATCATCACCACCACCACCATCATCATCTTTCTACACCTTCTCATCACTTTCTTCCTCTTCCATCAACATCATCACCACCACCACCAAAATCATCATCATCTTTCTTCACTTTCTTCCTCACTCTCGATCATCACCATCACCACCACCATCATCATCGTCTTTCTACACCTTCTCCATCACTTTCTTCCTCTTCCATCATCATCATCATCACCACCACCACCAAAATCATCTTTCTTCCTCACTCTCGATCATCACCATCACCACCACCATCATCATCGTCTTTCTACACCTTCTCCATCACTTTCTTCCTCTTCCATCATCATCATCATCACCACCACCACCAAAATCATCTTTCTTCCTCACTCTCGATCATCACCATCACCACCACCATCATCATCGTCTTTCTACACCTTCTCCATCACTTTCTTCCTCTTCCATCATCATCATCACCAAAATCATCATCATCTTTCTTCACTTTCTTCCTCACTCTCGATCATCACCATCACCATCATCATCGTCTTTCTACACCTTCTCATCACTTTCTTCCTCTTCCATCATCATCATCATCACCACCACCAAAATCATCATCATCTTTCTTCACTTTCTTCCTCACTCTCGATCATCACCACCACCACCATCATCGTCTTCCTACACCTTCTCATCACCTTCCTCATCCTCACCTATCATCATCGCCTCTCCACTCTCGTCATCACTATCTTTCTTACCATCACCACCACCACCACCACCTTTTCACTACTCTCCCATTGATATATATTTTCACTAAGTCATTTTTCACAGACCAAAATGATACAAGTTAATATTTTTTTTAGGATATTAAACCATTAGCTGTCCAAGTTATTCCTGTACAATATCACCTCAGTATTATTATTATTATTATTATTATTATTATTATTATTAGTTTCTATTCTTCAGTCAAACACCTTTTCACTGGTAAATTACGGAGCGCGCGCACACACACACACACACACACACACACACACACACACACACACACACACACACACAGATACGATGGGAAAGATAAATGAAATAGTGAATGGAGAGAAAGAGAGAGAGAGAGAGAGTTACGACTGTCACAACACACAATACTCCTCTTCTTCCACTAAATGCACAGTCAGATCCGTATGAGCATTATTTCCAGTCTTTTCAGGCAAGTTTTCATACATAAATACTAAGGAAGGAGCGATACACAAATACATATACACCACCATGGCCCTCCATACTAACTCACGTATCTCCACAAACTCCTCTTTGACTATCACCTCAGAAACAGTAATACTCCCAGTCTTTTCAATCAAGTGTTCACATATAAATACTTAGGAAGGAGCGATAAACAAATACAAATACACCCTCAGAGGCCCTCCATACTGACTCACGTATCTCCACAAACTTCTCTTTGACTATCACCTCAGAAACAATAATATTTCCAGTCTTTTCAATCAAGTGTTCACATATAAATTACTGCGGTGACACCTACACATACACACACACACAGCTGGTTCCATACTGACTCTCCATTCTCCTCCTCTCCTGATCCCAACTCTCTCTTTGGTGAGGCTGACGGGAAAACCTATCCTACAGTACACCACACACCGTTTTCTGTTTGGCGTTCGTGTTGATGGTAGACTTGCGGAAGATGAACTTGTAAACTCTCTCTCTCTCTCTATGTATGTAAACTTCAGATATTGACTGCTCTATGTATGTATGTATGTATGCATGTATGTATGTAAACTTAGATACTGATTCTCTCTCTCTCTGTATGTATGTAAACTTCAGATTCTCTCTCTCTCTGTATGTATGTATGTATGTAAACTTCAGATACTGATTCTCTCTCTCTGTATGTATGTATGTATGTAAACTTCAGATACTGATTCTCTCTCTCTCTATGTATGTATGTAAACTTCAGATTCTCTCTCTCTCTATGTATGTATGTATGTAAACTTCAGATACTGATTCTCTCTCTCTGTATGTATGTAAACTTCAGATTCTCTCTCTCTCTCTCTCTCTGTATGTATGTAAACTTCAGATACTGATTGCTAACTCGTCTCTCTCTCTCTCTCCATGTATGTACTCTATGTATGTAAAATTCAGATACTGACTGCTCTCTCTCTCTCTTTCTCTATGTATGTATGTATGTAAACTTCAGATACTGACTGCTCTCTCTCTCTCTGTATGTACGTATGTAATGTATGTATGTAAACTTCAGACACTGACCGCTAGCTTGTCCGGATTTACAAAACGCATCAGGAACAATGTTAGACACTGAGGTGGTTTGGCTATGTCGAGAGGATGGAGGGTGAGAGACTGACGAAGAGAGTGAATGTGAGTGAGGTGGAGGGGGGAAAGAGGGAGGGGGAGGCCGAGGATGAGATGGAGGGATGGGGTGGAGAGGTATATGAGAGAGGGGTGAGTGAGTTGGGAGCAGGGCAGTGAAATGGCGGGGGACAGGACGACTTGGAGGCGATTTGTTTGTGGCCACCCCAAACGGGATTGAGGCGTCTGGCAATAGATATAGATAGATAGATCAGGAACAATGTTGGACACTGACCACGTAACAAAATATATATACCGTATGTTATCACCATCATTTGAGTCTTAAGGTACCCCATGTATATTAATAAATCCTTCGCTATCAGGACTTTTTCATCCCTTTTCTGTCCAACTCTCTCATGCAAGAGTTAACCGTTACTCCCAGTCCTTCACTTATGCAACGGGTCAACTCTGGAACTGTCTCCCTCCCTCTGTGTTTCCTACTTCCTATGATCTCCAGTCTTTTTTTTCATTGGAAGATTGTTTTGCGTGCTCAGCCTTTGGTTCCTTCTTCCTCGCAAAAAAAACCTTTTTCGG
>NC_136984.1:772500-822500 GCF_032717465.1 Coenobita brevimanus | reverse complement strand
TGTGTGTGTGTGTGTGTGTGTGTGTGTGTGTGTGTGTGAGTGAGTGAGTGAGTGAGTGAGTGAGTGAGTGAGTGAGTGAGTGAGTGAGTGAGTGAGTGTGTGTGTGTGTGTGTGTGTGTGTGTGTGTGTGTGTGTGTATCTACCACTATCTATCAATGAATCTATCCATCTATCTATTAGTCTATCCGTCCATCTATCTATCCCCTCAACTATCTATTTACTGATCAATTTATCAATCCATTCATTTGTCTATCCGTCTATCTATCAATCTTTCTCCTCATCCATCTATCTATCATCATATCTATCATCCAATTAATACCTATTCTCATCCACCCCTCAACCTACCTACCTACCCACCTAACCAACCATCCCTATATCTATCCTTCCATCTATCTATCTATCCATCCTTCCATCTATCTATCTATCCATCTATCTATCTCTCCCCCAAACTATCTATCTGTTGATCAATTTATCTGCCTATCCTTCCATAAATTATACATCTCATCCATCCAACCTACCATCCTATCTATCCATCCATCCATCTACTTTATCTATCTATCTGTCTCTTGGTCAATCTATCTACTCAGCTTATATATCTATCCATCCATATCCATCCACCTTCATCCATCCACCCAACCATCCATCCCTTTATCAACCACACCCTACCACAATCCACCTCACCATCCACCTGCCTACCTAACCACTCATCCATCCATCCACCCACCTGCCTACCTAACCACTTCATCCATCCAACCATCCATCCCATTCCTCTACCAACCACAACCTATCCATCCAACCACTCATTCATCCACCTACTGAGCCAACCTTCCACTTACCTATCCACAAACCCATCCACTCAACCATTTAGCCTTCCATCCACCCTTCACACCCTCCACCCTTCCATCCATCCACCTTTCCACCCAACAATCCATCCATCCATTCATCCATCCACCCAACCATCAAACCATCCATACTTCCATCCACCCACCCAACCATCCATCCTTCCACCCTTCCAACCACCCATCCATCCACCCTTCCAGGCAGCGATGCAGTGTGTGTGTGTGTGTGTGTGTGTGTGTGTGTGTGTGTGTGTGTGTGTGTGTGTGTGTGTGTGTGTGTGTGTGCGCGCATGTGCTCCCGACTCCCGCCAGACCCTTGCTAGACATTTGCCAATACGATGACCGCAGTCTGGATTATTCCACCCTGGACTCCACACTGCTCCATCCACCTCTACCCCTCCATCCACCTCGCCTACCCTGCCGCCTCCACGTTCCCAGGTATATCTATCTATCCATCTATCTGTCTATCTATCTATCTATCTCGTTCACACACCTTACCATCATTTTGTTCAAGACGTTGCATAATACATACTCTCCCTCCTAAATCTATCTATTTATCTATCTATCTACTCCCAACATATCTATCTACCTATCTATCTATCTATATCTATCTCTTGCAAACACCAAGTATAATTATTTTTTTCATTTTCCAGACACTGCATAACTCTCTCATATCTATCTATACTCTCCACCAAATCTATCTACCTACCTACCTATTTATCTATCTATATGTATCTCGTTCACACCTTCTAATTGTATCTATCGCTTCTCTCCATCTCTCTCTCTCCCCACTACATCCACCTACCTACCCATCTATCTATCTGTCTCTACCTACTGTATAATACTTCGCCTACCTACCCACCTATCTATCAGTATCTATCTATCTCGTTCACCCATATGCCTATCTATCTATTTACCTATCTACCTACCTCCCTATCTACCTACCTACCTGTCTATCTATCTATCTCGTACACACAACTTCTAATAGTAATAATTCTTTCTCCCTAATTTTCAAGATACACCACGATAGACACTCCACCTCATCTATCTATCTACCTATCTATCTACCCTTCTATCAATCCATCTTCGAGACTGACTCAAACTCCCCCTTATACCTATCTATCTATCTATCCATCAATCATTCCGTCACTCATATCTATCTATCTATCATTCCGTCACTATCTATCTATCTATCTATCATTCCGTCACTATCTACAGTATCTATCATTCTGTCATTCACTCATATCTATCTATCCATCATTCCGTCACTATCTATCCATCATTCCGTCAATCATTCATATCTATCTATCTATCCATCACTCATTCATATCTATTTATCTATCTATCCATCACTCATTCATCTATCTATCTATCCATCATTGTATAAACGAGTGAATAAGCAAGTGTATAGAGTGAATAAGCAAGTGTATAGAGTGAATAAGCAAGTGTATAGAGTGAATAAGCAAGTGTATAGAGTGAATAAGCAAGTGTATAGAGTGAATAAGCAAGTGTATAGAGTGAATAAGCAAGTGTATAGAGTGAATAAGCAAGTGTATAGAGTGAATAAGCAAGTGTATAGAGTGAATAAGCAAGTGTATAGAGTGATTATGCAAGTGTATAGAGTGAATAGGCAAGTGTATAGAGTGAATAAGCAAGTGTATAGAGTGAATAAGCAAGTGTATAGACGAGTGAATAATTAACTGAATAAACCAGTAAATAAAACCGAATAAACCACTAAGAAAAAGGTGATAAGAAACAAATCAGTACAGAAACGAATTTAAACCAAGAAAATTTGAATATTTAAATGTATACATAAAGTGTACGTATTTTATGTGTACATGTGTGCACTCCCCCCTTCATCCTGTTTGCTGTGTACATGGCTATTTATAGTGGAAAAATTCTCTCTCTCTCTCTCTCTCTCACCCCAAACCATGTAATCTGTAAGAGGTAGTTATGATTACTGTTACTATTAATATTTATCATTATTATTATTATTATCATTATTATTATTATTATTATTATTATTATTACTTTCATTACCATCATCATTATTATACGAAAATACTATAAATATTTAAAATCTAGCTCACATAAACCTTCACACATCCATAAAAGAGAGAGAGAGAGAGAGAGAGAGAGAGAGGGAGAGAGAGAGAGAGAGAGAGAGAGAGAGAGAGAGAGAGAGAGAGAATTTAAAGCATGTTGGGATAGGTTGGGATAAAAGGTCAGGAGTGAAGATGGGATTATTGAGAGAGAGAGAGAGTCACACCAACACTGGATTAACTGTTCCTGACCCCTTACATTCTCCCCAAACGCATGCCCGTGAGCGACTTAGGATTTGGCATTTCATCTATCTACATTCACCTAACTCCATGTCTATCTATCTATCTAGCCCCTTCTATCTATCTATCTATCTACTCCCAAACTCACACACATGCCTTGGCTGGCTTCGTTTAAACATCTGACCAGACATGACTATCTATCTATCCGTCTATCTATCAATTCATCTATCCATCTATCTACCTATCCTATCTATCCATCCTATCTATCTAGACAATCTCTCCTTCAATCTATTCATTTATCTATCCATCTATCAATCCGCCTATCTATCTATCTATCCATCCATCTATCTATCTATGTCTATTTACGTCTACCTATCTATCTATCCATCTATCTATCTATCCGTCCATCCATCTATCTATCTGTCTATTTACGTCTACCTATCTATCTATCCATCTATCAACCTAGCCTTACTGTACCTGTCCTATCTATCTATCTATTCCTTCCTAACACACACACTTAACCGACTTAGGCTTCGATTTAAAAACAGGCTAAATAGACCTAACCTTATCTATCTATCTATCTATATCTATCTACCTACATCTATCAAGTCCAAATTTGTATCTATTTTTCTATCTATTCGTCCCAAACACACCCACGTGATTAACTTAGGCTTCGTTTATCTATCTATCCATCTATCTATCTACCCCCCTTTTGTATCTATCCATAGAATAATAATAATAATAATAATAATACAGGTAATAATAATAATAATAATAATAATAATAATACAGGTAATAATAATAATAATAATAATAATAATAATACAGGTAATAATAATAATAATAATAATAATAATACAGGTAATAATAATAATAATAATAATAATAATAATAATAATAATAGAAATCACCACCACAATAACAAATACTCTAATTATAATCATCATCATCACCACCACCACCATCACAATACACCACAATCCCAACCACAGCACCACCACCATCACAATACACCACAATCCCAACCACAGCACCACCACCACCACCAATAATTCAAGCCACCCTCCACACCAAGCCAGTAAGCCGAAGCCCAAGCCATGTCCGAACCTTTAAAGGGGTGAGGCATGGAAGCGCTGCAGAACGGGGCACGTGGCGACGCGGACGACGAGGAGGACGAGAGCGCACGTGCAGGGGCGGAGGGAGCACGTGTTTGTCTGGCGGAGGTGCGTGCAGCGGCTAAGAGGATAAGCGCGTGGATTCATAGGACGCCAGGTGATACTCTCTCTCTCTCTCTCCTCTCCCTCCCTCTCTCTCTCTCTAGCTCCTCTCCCTCCCTCTCTCTCTGTCTGTCTCTCCCTCTCGGTAATATTCTCTCTCTCCTCTCCTCTCCCTTCCCCCCCCATCTCTCTCGGTAATATTCTCTCTCCTCTCCCTTCCCTCCCCCCCCCTCTCTCTCTCTCATTCCTTGCTTATATCATCTTCACAAAACAACTGTATTTCTTGTATATCACTGTTAATTAACGATCTCTCTCTCTCTCTCTCTCTCATTCCTTGCTTATAATTTCAATTTAAAATAATTCACTCTATTTACATGACGATTCTCTCTCTCTCTTTCATTATTTCTCCTTAACAAAACTATTATATTGTGTTGTATATGTCACTGCTTAATTACATGATTCCCCCCACCCTCCATCTCTCTCTCTCATTCCTTGCTTATAATTTCAACTTTACGAAACTTAAATGGATTGTATCGTATATTTCACTTTTTATTTCCATGACGATTCTCTCTCTCTCTCCCCCCCTCCTCCTCTCTCTCTCTCTTCCTTGCTAATAATTATACTTAAATGGATTGCGTCGTATATTTCACTTTATATAACGATTTCTCTCTCTCTCTCTCTACTCTCTCTCTCTCTCACACACACACACACACACACACACATGCTCTGCTATCCTTCTCTTCATCTCATAGTATTAGATATCACAGTCAGTCGTAGCCTCAAAAGGACAATTAGCTCTGTCTGCTTTCCTTTATAACACGATGTCGCCGATTTACTTTCTCAACCGTCTTCCAAGTCTGTATTCTTGTTGGTTAAAGAAGCTCCCTAACACCTCTTCCTTAGCGATTTATTTTAGGATATGGCTGTTTAGTATTAATTTGTAGGTTGAGTCTGGCGGTCTTTGAATGATTTAAATGACACAAAAGAGGATAGTAAGGTGTAGTAAGCAACATAAATCACTTAGGAAGAGGTGTTAGGGAGCTTCCTTAACTGATGAGTACAGACCTTCCTATCATTGCTACTAAAAGCTTCAAATCTATCTATTGCCACATGCCTCAATCCCGTGAGGGGTGGCCACAAACAAATCGCCTCCATGTAACCCTGTCCAACGCCATTTCACTGCCCTGCTCCCAGCACACACCCCTCTCTCATATACCTTTGCACTCCATCCCTCCATCTCATCCTCGCCCCTCCCCCCCCCTTGCACCTCACTCACATACACTCTCCTCGTTAGTTTCTTGCCATAAAATAACACATATTTGGCTCCCAGCTCACACCCCCCTCTCACATCTCTCTCCACTCCAACCCTCCATCTCATCCTTGGCCTCCTCCTCCCTCACCCCCCCTGCACCTCACTCACATACACTCTCCTCGTTAGTTTCTCGCCAAAACACATATTTGGCTCCCAGCTCACACACCCCTCTCATATACCTCTCCACTCCAGCCCTCATCCTCGCCCTTCCCCTCTCCCCCCCTCCACCTCACTCACATACACTCTCCTCGTTAGTTTCTTGCCATACAGTAACATACAAATATGGCCATACATTAAATTCCTGAACAAATACTTAACCAGAGCGAAATATTACGAAAAAATACAATAAAGAATATTCATAAGCTAGCTAGAGCATTAAAATATCTATCTATCTAGTGCCAGGCGCCTCAATCCTGTACGGGGTGGCCACAAACAAATCGCCTCCATGTAACCCTGTCCAACGCCATTTCACTGCCCTGCTCCCAACTCACACCCCCCTCTCTCATATACCTCTCCACCCCATCCCTCCATCTCATCCTCGGCCTCCCCCTCCCTCTCCCACCCCCGTACGAAATATTTAAATAATTTATACACAGACACAAACCAAATTAATGAAATATAACTCAATCACGTAAGTTCTTCAAATAATACGCTGTTATACACTGACAATGGTGTATATAACTTACCCTTATACTCTGGGGCGGTGTATGCGAGGCAGATTGAAAAAGACCTGGGATGAGGTCGTAGGGTGTGACCTCAGGGATAAGGGACTGAATAGGGAAGCTGCCAGAGATCGAGCAGCATGGGTAGCCAAAACTAAGCGACCAAGACCAACGCAGGCAAGTGTGTTAGAACTTCTATAAACAAAAACTATTAGGCCCTACAATGATCTATCTATCTATCTATCTATTGCCAGATGCCATATTCCAGTAAGGGGTGGCCATTTGACTTTGAGTTAGTTGTTTTACGGGGAGGGGCACTAACCCTCCACCAACCCACTTGCTGACAAGTAGGGAACACGTATGGGTTGGTTATATGGTTACCACCCAGCATCTATATTCAGCATGTGTTGAGACAAGTAACTTCTATCTATCTATCTATCTACTGCCAGACGCCATAATCCCGTAAGGGGTGGGGGTTTGTCTTTGAGTTAGTTGTTTTCCGGGGAGGGGCACTAACCCTCCACCAACCCACTTGCTGACACGTAGGGAACACGTATGGGTTGGTTATATGGTTACCACCCAGCATCTATATTCAGCATGTGTTGATTATATTACCACACAGAGGAATCTTAAGCCGATATTATCATGACATGGCCTTAAAAAAATTAAAAAAAACAATAATCACGATCTTTCAGCAACAAATGCCAACCCCGACTGCTGGGATGGGGAAAGTTCAGCCTGCAGTACACGGGGTTCACATCCCCCTGAGGCTGCGACCCACCCACCCCCAACGAAGAGCGCTAACAAAACCCATGTGTCTTTCCAGTACTCACGTCACACGCGCTGGACGCCATGGCGGGAAGGCAGCTGTACTTCAAGGCCGAGAACCTACAGAAGACTGGATCGTTTAAAGCACGTGGCGCCTGCAATGCGGTAAGGGGAAATGGTTGATGTGGGAGTGATAGTATTTACTGTAACTGGGTGGGTGGGTAGGTAGGTAGGTATACAGGTGAGTAGGTAGGCAGGAAAAGACAGGTGAGTAGGTAGATAGGTAGGTAAGTAAACAGACAGGTGAGTAGGTAGGCAGGCAAGTAGGTAGATGGGTAGGCAGGTAGGTAGATGGGTAGGTGGGTAGGTAGATGGGTAGGTGGGTAGGTAGACATGGTAGGAAGGCAGCTGTACTTCAAGGCCGAGAACCTACAGAAGACTGGATCGTTTAAGGCACATGGCGCCTGCAATGCGGTAAGGGGAAATGGTTGATGTGAATGATATTGTTTACTGTAGTGTGTGTGTGTGTGTGTGTGTGTGTGTGTGTAGGTAGGCAGGTAGATGGATAGATTAGTATGCAGAAAGGTGAGTAGTTGGATATACTGGCTGGTAGGTGTGTGTGTGTGTGTGTGTGTGTGTGTGTGTGTGTGTGTGTGTGTGTGTGTGTGTGTGTGTGTGTGTGTGTGTGTGTGTGTGTGTGTGTGTAGGTAGGTGGGTAAGTAGGTACGGAGGAGGAGGGGAAGAAGGAAGGAAAATAGGAAGGAGATTTGAGGGCAGAAGGAAGAACGGAAGGCAGGAAGGAAGGAAGACAGGAGAAAAGGAAGAGAGGAAGGAATGTAAGAGGGTAGGAAGGAAGATAAGGGAGGGAAGGAAGAAAGGAAGCAAGGAAGGAGGGATGGAAAGAAGGTAGGCAGGTAAAGTACGAAGGAAGACAAGATGAAGGAAAGAGGGAAGGCAGGTAGGTAGGTAGAAGGAAAGTAGACAGGTAGGCAGGCAGGCACGAGGAAGGAATGATGGAAAAAGGTACAAGGTAGGCAGGATGGAAGGAAAGATGGAAAGTAAGTAGGAATGATCGATGGAAGGAAGGAAGGAAGGAGGAAAGGAAGGAAGAGGGAAAGAAGGAAAGAAGAATAGGAAGGAAGGAAAGAAGAATAGGAAGGAAGGAAAGAAGAATAGGAAGGAAGGAAGGAAGGAAAGAAGAATAGGAAAGAAGGAAGGAAGGAAGGATGGAAGGAAGGAAGGAAGGAGGAAAGGAAGGAAGAGGGAAAGAAGGAAAGAAGAATAGGAAGGAAGGAAGGAAGGAAAGAAGAATAGGAAGGAAGGAAGGAAGGAAAGAAGAATAGGAAAGAAGGAAGGAAGGAAGGAAGGAAGGATGGATGGACGGAAGGAAGGGAGTGAGGGAGGAAGGAAGGGAGTGAGGGAGGAAGGAAGGGAGTGAGGGAGGAAGGAAAGAAGGAAGGGAGGAAGGAAAGAAGGAAGGAAGGAAGAAAGGCAGGCAGGAGGAAAGGAAGGCAGGAAGGCAGATGGGTAGATATAAGGGGAAATATTACTAATCTACTTAAGACTACCATTTCCATCAGGGGACACTTGTATGGAGAGAGAGAGAGAGAGAGAGAGAGAGAGAGAGGTTGGGCTAAAGGTTATGAGGTAAAGTGAATTTCTGAGAGAGAGAGAGAGAGAGTGTAAAGCAAGTTGGGATAGGTTGGGCTCAAAGGTTAGGAGTGAAGGTGGGACTGAATTATTGAGAGAGAGAGAGAGAGAGAGAGAGAGAGAGAGAGAGAGAGAAAGAAAGGGGGGGGGGGTGCATACAGGATAATCCAACGGTGACAAATGGCACAGCAGAGGGCATGTCAAGATACAACAAAAATAGAGCAAATTTCAAGGATACAACTTGTCCCCTTGAATACTCTATATTACTTGCTTTCTTTTCCTTTATTCTTTCTTTCTTTTAATTAGAATATGAGTGAGCCACAGGGACTCTTACTTGATGGCTTAAATAACCCAAATAATGTAGAAAGGAAGAGTATGACTTTAAAGATGGGAAATCAAATGAACAGGAAGAATAGGGATAGCATAGGCGAGCAGTGGGTGAAGAGTGATGAAGGAAGGGTTGTGGTGTACAGTGGGGATATTAATCAAGATTCCCATAGATGTTGTATGCTGATGATTTGGTGTTGATTGCAGAGAATGAAAGGGAGGTGGAGGAAAGATTTAGGAAGTGGAGAGATGGTATGGGGCACAAGGGCTTAAGAGTAAATGCAGATAAAACAAAAGTGATGGTATCTAAGGCTGGTGGCAGTACTGTCAAAGAAGAGGGAGAGTGGCCATGTGTGATTTGCCACAAGGGTGTGGGAAGTAATTCCATCTTGTGCAGTGTTTGTGATAAGTGGGTGCATAAGAGATGTAGTGGTATTAGAGGTAGACTGCAAGATAATGCAGTGTTTGTGATAAGTGGGTGCATAAGAGATGTAGTGGTATTAGAGGTAGACTGCAAGATAATGCAGTGTTTGTGATAAGTGGGTGCATAAGAGATGTAGTGGTATTAGAGGTAGACTGCAAGATAATGCTGATTTCACGTGTGTGGTGTGTCAGGGAGAGCAGGTGGAGATTGTCAGGCGTGAAAGGATTGAACTTGCTGGTGAGTCTCTTGAATGTGTGGAAGAGTTTTGTTATTTGGGAGACATGTTATGTGCTGGAGGTGGGGCTGGAGCAGCTCTGTGGCTAGAGTGAGGAGTGTTTGGAAGAAGTTCAGGGAGCTGTTGCCTCTCATGACACTGAGAGGGCTCTCCCTCCATGCTAAGGGGTCTTTGTATGCAGCATGTGTTAGGAGTGTAATGCCGTATGGTAGTGAGACCTGGACAGTAAAGGAAGAGGATATTCACAGGCTCAAACGTACAGAAATGACAATGATTAGGTGGATGTGTAGTGCGTCTCTGCGTGCAAGGTCTGGGGGGACTGGGTTTAGGATGGAAAAGTTGAGAGGTAGGATGGGATTGGAGTGTATTGGTGCTGTGATGAGGAGAGGTAGATTGAGGTGGTTTGGACATGTGGAGAGGATGGGGGATGATAACTGGGTGAGGAAGGTGAGAAGTGTTAATATTGGGGGTGGGGTTAGGAGAGGCAGACCGAGAAAGACATGGGACGAGGTCATTAAGTGTGACCTCAGGGTTAAGGGTTAAGGCTGCAATGGATCGTGCAGCATGGAAAGCCGCCATTAGGTGACCAAGGTTGACGCACGCAAGCATGTTGGAGCCTTTAAAAACAAAACGAGACGAAATGATCTTGGTTGTGTTGTGTATGCTGCTTGAATGATGACTATGTGTTATGTGTGTCTTGCTTGAGTGTGTTGTGTATGCTGCTTGAATGATGACTGTGTTGTGTGTCTTGCTTGAGTGTGTTGTGTATGCTGCTTGAATGATGACTGTGTTGTGTGTCTTGCTTGAGTGTGTTGTGTATGCTGCTTGAATGATGACTGTGTTGTGTATCTTGCTTGAGTGTGTTCCCTGTTTGGCGTGTTGCAAATCTCGCTTGAATGAGTTGTGTATCATGCTCGAGTGACGACCGAAATATGTATGTGAATCCTGCCTGAGTGATGACTATGTACTGGGTATGTAAATCCTACTTCACTGCGTTATGTGAATCATGCTCGAGTGATGGCTATGAAATGTGCATATGTGTCCCGCTTGAGTAATGACTATTATGTACGTGTATCCGACTTGTGTGTGTTCATGTGCATCCCACTCGAGTGACACCCACATGTGTATATTTCCCAGGTATTTCGGGAGAAGGAGTTGAATCCAGCGTGTGGGGGTGTGGTGACTCACAGTAGCGGAAACCATGCCCAGGCCGTTGCATACGCTGCCAGTAGGTACAGTATGATTAACTATTTTTATCTCCCTTCAGTGTCACTCAGGGCTATGTTGTGAGAGGCCTTGTTAAACTGGACTATTTAGGGGAAAAGGTGGATAGAGTGGATAGTTTGAGATTTAAGTTCAAACACACACACAAATGAAAAAATAGTTTGTTATATAAGTTCTCACACACACACACACACACACACACACACACACACACACACACACACAAATGAAAAAATAGTCCAATAGGTACAGTACCCCACACAGGAAAATTTAAAACACACAGATGCACACACACACACACACACACACACACACACACACACACACACAAATGAAAAATAGCACAGTCCATTACGTACCCCAACTAAGACAATTTCCAACACACACACACCAAACAATCCAGCCAGTACCCAACAGAGGCCACGCTATACAACACCAATAAATCAGTACTCTACAAACCTCTCCTACATTCCCTACTGAATAATACACCAATAACCAGAATAAATACAGCCCTCCATTTCACAGACAAGAATGAAGAGGAAATACGTGGCCTGCGTTTGGTATACAGTGTAGAGAATCTGGTAGGGTTAAGCTGCATGTTATATCCAAAGTCTGGTATACATGGGTCCTTTTAAAACATGGTCTCCCTGTACTCATTTTAAATTGGTCTGAGTCAATGTCTGTCTCTTGAATGCTGAGCTGTAACTAGTGATTGATTAATTAATTTATTTTTTGAGAGAGAGAGACAGACAGAGAAAGAAAATGCATGGATAGTGTACGGGGAGAGGCAAACGATGAGGAGTAATACATTTAGAACCAAACCGGCATCCCGTGCAAATATTTTGGTTGTGTGTGTGTGTGTGTGTGTGTGTGTGTGTGGAGAGTGACATCTCAAGCCTACTAATTCCACTTTCGGTGAGAAAAAGAATGATAATGAATGATGATGATGATGATGATGATGATGATGACGACGACGACAATGATGATGATAAATTTGCTAAGGACGATGACAATGACAATGATAACGATGATGTGATGATGATGATGATGATGATGACGACGACGACAATAATGATGATAAACTTGCTAAGAATGATGATGAAGATGATGATGACAGTGATCTTGATGATGATGACAGTGCTCTTGATGATGATGATGATGATGATGATAAACTTGCTAAGAATGATGATGATGATGACAGTGATCTTGATGATGATGATGACAAACTTGCTAAGCTCTCTCTCTCTCTCCTGTGTTGATGAGGACAGAGTGTGCCGGCATGGGGTGCAGTGTGGTGGTGCCGCGCGGAACACCACGGGTAAAGTGTGACGCTATTCAAGGGTACGGAGCTGACCTGGTGTTCTGCAACCCCACTCCCACAGCAAGGTACTTAGTTCTCTCACTCTCTGTCTGTCTGTCTGTCTGTTTCTGTCTGTCTGTCTCTCTCTCTCTCACTGCAAGGATATGGAGCTACCTTCATATTCTGCAACCCCACTCCCACTGCAAGGTACTTCACTCACCTCTCTCTCTCTTCCTGCCTCCCTCTCTCTCTATTTATTTCTCTCTCCATTCACTTCTCTCTCCCCATATATTTCTCTCTCCCCACACCCTCTCTCTCCATTAATTTCTCTTCCCCCCTCTTTCTCTCTCTCTCCATTCATTTCTCTCCTCCCCCCCTCTCTCTCCACTCATTTCTCTCTCCCCCCCCTCTCTCCATTCATATCTCTCTCCCCCCCTCTCTCTCCATTCATTTCTCTCTACCCTCCTCTCTCTCTCCATTCATTTCTCTCCCCCCCCTCTCTCTCCATTCATATCTCTTCCCCCCCCTCTCTCTCCATTCATTTCTTTCCCCCCCTCTCTCTCCATTCATTTCTCTCCCTCCCCTCTCTCCATTCATTTCTCTCCCTCCCCTCTCTCTCCATTCATTTCTCTCCCCAATCATCTCTCTCCATTCATTCATCTCCCCAATCATCTCTCTCTCTCACTGTAAGGATATTCTGCAACCCCACTCCCACTGCAAAGTATTTCTCTCCCTCTCTCTCTCTCTCCCCATCTACAGCAAGGCATTGTACTAAATTCCCTCCGTCATCTCTCTCTCTCTCACTGCAGGGATACAAACCTAACCTAATATTTTGTAAATGCATATACAGTACATGTAAAAACATTCCTCATATCCATTAGAATTTATGGAGAAAAAAACCACTGCATTACACTCACATCATCATCATCATCATCATCATCCGGACCTCCTTTCCCACCCTAGGGCAGGGTGAGGAGTAGCAACATCCAGACAGCCCAAGTTTGCCCAATCCAATGGACCACACTTCCATTCACTCATCATTCAAGCCCCTGGAATCCTGGCTCTTATCTGATATGCCAAAAACATTCACCACGTTTTGTAGCTTCACATAAACGTATCCAATAGAGTCAATCCAGACGCTGCCATGTTAAAAAGGGGTGCCAAATCCCTGATCATGCACTTCTCCTCACAACAGTCATCCAGCCAGCTCGATCTCGTCAGTTCCCTAGCCTCACTGACTTCCAAACCTCTCTTCCTCACATACTCATACACCATATCCCTCCACCTTCTCCTTGGCCTACCTCGCCTCCTCCCTCCTTCAGATTCGCTCAGATATACCTTTTTCACCACTCTATTGTTATCCATTCTCTCCACATGACCATACCATCTCAGTACACTCTCTTCAATTCTGGTGTCCACAGACTTCCTCACTCCACATCTTTCACGAATCACATTATTTCGTATCCTATCCACCCTCTGTACTCCACATACATTCCTCAACAGTCCCATCTCCACTGCTCTCACTCTTGACTTTTCATTTTCATGCCACACCATAGTCTCACATCCATATGTTAAAGTTGGCACTAACACTCCTTCATGTAAGCCTCGTGCAGCTGCAACACTCAAGCCTCTGTTTCTTATCAAGCCCTTCATTGCACCAGCTACTTTTCTTACTTGTGTCACTCTAACTTCTTTTGCACATTCTTCTCTCTTTTCTATCACTCCACCCAGGTACTTGAACTCTCTCTCCAATTCCAGTCTCTCTCCAGTCACTGTGACATCACACTGGGAGTCACCTTCTCTCTCAGTAACCATCACTTTACTCTTTTCTACATTTACTCTCAAGCCATGACTCTCACAGACAGCAGCAAAACTCTGCACTAGCCTACCAAGTAACTTGCAAGCAGTACTGCATCATCAGCATACAACAAATTTGAGATATTCCATCCATCACCATTCATTACCAACGCTATCCCTCTCTCCATTACTCGTGTTTTTACTTCTCTCATCACCCCATCCATATTATATATACAGTAAACCCTCACTTTATCACGGGGTTATGTTCCAAAGGCACCCGCGATGAGCAAAAATCCGCGATGTATCGACGCTACCCCTAAAATGGCTATTTATTGTCTATTAATAAGAAAAACCAGTACGGGTACTCACTGATCATGAATGAGATGAATTGAAGATGATGATCATGAAGTTCAGTACAAGGTGTATATTAGTTGTGCAGCTCTTGAGAGGGCGCCTATGACGACATTTCTGTGGGTGGTGAGCGAAACGTAAGTACAGGTAAGCCCTTAATTCACACAAACTTTTTTCACGCGATTTCTTTTATCCACTAATTTTTCGTACAATAATTAAAACAAAATTATAGTATTCAAAAAAAAAAAAAATTTAATATACAAGAAAAATAAAAATATATAAATGCCTACCTGCTGCCTGTGTGCATACATATGTGTGTGTGTGTGAGTGTGTGTGTGTGAGTGTGTGTGTGTGTGTGTGTGTGTGTGTGTGTGTGTGTGTGTGTGTGTGTGGGAGGTCGGTCTACCACACACCACACAGTTAGTTTGAATCCGATGGTCGAACCATGTGTGACTCGCAAATCATTATTTGTGGCTTATTTTTCTGCCTTCCAGTAATTGCCTGCCTTGTCCATCAACATGGGGCCTAAGCATAGTGCTAGTGATGCATGTGGTAACACACCAAAATGGACTTGTAAAGTGATGTTGCTGACAGAGAAAGTTAAAGTGTTGGACAAACTTAAGGGAGGAATGTTGGTGACAATTCTCCGTCAGGACAATTCCCCGTCATTTATTTACCTACCAGTTTATTCAGCAAGTACAGTATACTAGTTTTTTACTTATATGAGTTATAAAATCCCCCTGAAAATTAGTTATTAAAGTATTAATTAATCAATAATAAGTATATTAATAGAATGACAGGGAATCATCCATGTTTTGATGGTGAATTGTCTCTGAACCGTGTATTTGGGGTGAGTCAACTGTTCTTACAATAAAGAAGGTAGAACGTAGCATACGGGACTAAACGGGAGTCAGTGTGGGCTAGTGCACCAGACTGTGCTGAAGTGTCTCCACCTATGCCTGTGAACTGGCTCAGAACCGTATGTTTGGGGTGAATGAGTCAACTGTTTGGACAATAAAGAAGGCAGAATGTAGCATATGGGAGGCAGTGAGAGTTTGTGCACCAGACTGCTGAAGTGTCTCCACCTACGCCTGTGCTTGTCAGGTTTCAGTGTTAAATTTCTTACATTTTTGTAGTTTTTCATACTTTATGCTAGTTTATAAGATGTATGTAGTGCATAAACAGTATTATTCAGATGTAATATACTTAGTAGAAATACGTAATTGTGCACACAAGGGCAGAATGTATACGCGAATTTACCACATACGCGAAGGGTCTGGGAACGTAACCCTCGCGTGAATTAAGGGCTTACCTGTATAAAGTAACAGTACTGTACAGTACTGTACTGTACTGCATTGCAGGGGCTTCAGAAAACCAGGAGAATGCGGCAAAAACAAGTGGTGAAAGGCTGAAGTGGGCACGGCGATGTAGCTGAGGCAGGAACACAAGGTAAACTGGGAGGTGTGGTATGGTGGTGCGGTGCGGTGCCGCTCCTTTCTTTGAGGATGGCGCATCGGCAGCAGCCAATCAGTGGCAAGTGAAAATGTAAAGCGTGTTTGGATTGGCTACTGGTAAGACTCCAGCCAATTGTGTGCCACCTACCAATGAGTCTGGGCATTTCCTCACCCCACGCCACGATTTCGCTTGTATTTTATCAAATATATTAGCCGATTATTAATTATTATTTTAATTAATACAGCTATTAATATTTTGGAATAAAGATGTAAAATACCATAAACATATCCATTTCAGAATACAGTACTGAAAATAAAGATGTAAAATATGTACTGTACCCTAAAAATAGCCGTAGTAGGCTTTGCGGAAACAGCGATGAGGCGGGGTTTCCCGAAATGTAAAAATACTTAGGTTCCAATGAAAATCCCGCGATAAAGTGAACCAGCAATATCTGAACCACATTATAGCGGGGGTTTACTGTATACAGTATATATATATATATATATATATATTGAACAACCATGGGGACATCACACAAACTTGTCACACGCCCACACAGATCGTGAACCATTCACTTAGATGCCCATTAACCTTTACACATGCTTCACTACCATCATAAAAACTCTTGACAGCACCTAGCAGCTTACCATCTACACCATACATGCGCAAAACTTTCCACAATCCCTCTCTGTCCACTTTGTCGTATGCTTTTTCCAGATCCATAAATGCCATAAACACCTTATGGTCCCTCTCACAAGCCTTCTCTGCTATCTGTCTCACTACAAATATTTGATCCACACATCCTCTGCCACTCCTAAAGCCACCCTGTTCATCACTCACTAGGACATCTGATATCTCTCTTACTTTCTCTTTAATAATTCTTCCATATACCTTCTCTACCACACTCAATAAACTTATGCCACGATAATTCTTGCACTCACTTTGCTCACCTTTATTTTTGTACAGGGATACAATCACAGCTTTTTTCCACTCTGCAGGCACAGTTTCACTCATCCATGCCTTCTTGCATATCTCCAACAAGCACTTCATTCCACTCTCTCCACTACACTTAAGCATCTCTGCATACACCTCATCAACCCCAGCTGCTTTCCCATTTTTCAGCCGCTCCACAGCACTCTTCACCTGTGCGAGTGTCACGTCTCCTGGCACTGCATTCCTTCTCTGCACACCCCCAAAACCAATCATGTTTACAGCCGCTCTGCTGTCTCTATTCCCACTCATCAGGCTTTCAAAATATTCTTTCCATCTGGTCCTTACTTCATCCCCATGGGTTAATAATCTACCACCTACATCCTCCACACCATCACATTTCTTTCTGGTGACATTTATACATTTCTGCACCTCTTTCCGGAATAACTTACTATTTTCAAACTTGCCTTCATTTTTCTTCCTAGGTCATCATGTACCTCCTCCTTTTTCCTCTTCACTAGTCTCTTTACATGCTTCTTGCTCTCAATATATTCAGTTCTTATTTCAACTGAACCCCTGTCCTGTAACCACTCTAGCCACTTCTTCCTCTTTTCCTCCACTGCTCTCTTAACCTCCTCATCCCACCATGCCATACCTTTCTTCACTGTTGTTACTCTTGCCACACCACACACCACTTTAGCATTCCCAACTAAGCCATCCCTATATGCATTCCACAAGCTGTCCAGATCCACTTTAATCCAATTCACTGACTAACTCCTCCTCTACTTTGCTCCTGTAATCATCTGCCATTTCTTTGATCCTCAGCATCTCAACTTTCAGTCTTTCTCCCTGACTGCTGCTCTCTCTCCTGGTCCACCTCACTCCTCTCAGCTTGATCTTGCATACCACAATCATATGATCTGACAGACCTCCACATCGTCCTCTCACGGCCCTCGTATCAGCAGCCATTCCCAGCATCGACCTCTCTACGAGCACGTAATCAATCAGGCTTCTTTCAACACAATCCCCGTTCCCTCTACACCAGGTATATTTATGTGCATCTTTGTGTTTGAAATACAAGTTACAAATGCACAACCTCCTTTCCTGACACACATCCTTCAGTTGCTTCCCATTATCATTTTCTCCTGGTACTCCATTACAACCCATTATGTCATCCTCAGGACCAGTGCCTACTCCTCCATTCATATCCCCCATTACAGTCACTTTGTAGCTCCTGGGCATTTCTCCCACTACTTCACCCAGCTCATCCATCATAACCTATCTATCTATCTATTGCCTGACACCATAATCCCGCAAAGGGTGGCCATTTGACACTGAGTTAGTTGTTTTACAGGGAGAGGGCACCAACCCTCCACCAACCCACTTGTTGACACGTAGGGGAGCACGTATGGTTTGGTTATATGGTTACCACCCAGCGTTGTAAATGGTTTCCTGGCTTACCATCATAAATCACATGCATCAAATTCACTGGGAAAAAAATAATAATTAAATAATAGAAATAAATATAAATCTCACCTGTACTTGCACGCCAGGTAGAGCCAAGGGAACCTGCTGACCAAGGGATCTTTTACTTTCAAGGTGGTGTGGTGCCCCTAATGTTATAGTCTGGGTCCTGAGGTCATTATCATACTTCAGATGGGACCTGTAGGGTAGGGAGGAAGAGGTTAAGGATGTAGGACAGCATAATTCTATCTATCTATATATCTACCTATCTCTCTATCTACCTACCTACCTATCTATCTACTGCCAGACACCATAATCCGATAAGAGGTGGCTGTTTGTCTAAGTTAGTTGTTTTATAGGGAGGGGCACTAACCCTCCGCCAACCCACCTGTTGACATGTAAGGAACACTTATGGTTTGGTTATATGGTTACCACCCAGCGTTGTAAATGGTTTCCTGGCTTACAGGAAACCATTAGGCTTGTCACTCAATGTAAAGCCACATGAAGAGGAAAGAAGAGTAATAAAAAGTGACAGGAAAGATGGGAGAAATAGGAAGAGAGGAGGACAGGCACAGAAGAAAAAATAAATAAATTAAAAAAAAATAAAGGTGAAGGAATAAGTAGGCAGCACTACATCAAGTGAGTGGATGATAGTGATAAATAGGAAGAAAGGTGGGCTGACAAAAAAATAAAGAATGACAGTGGTGAAGGAAGAAGTAAGCAGCACTACATCAAGTGAGTGGATGATGGTGATAAATAGGAAGAGAGGAGGGGGGAGACAGAAAAAGAATGATAAAGATGATGGAAGAAGTAGGCAGCACTACATCAAGTGAGTGGATGATGGTGAGAAATGGGAAGAGAGGAGGGGAGACACAGAAAAAGAATGATATTGGTGAAGGAAGAAGTAGGCAGCACTACATCAAGTGAGTGGATGATTGTTGCCACCACCTACAATCAGATAAGGCATAAACAGCACATAATTGCATCCACTTCCAACTCCTCTCATCCCACATTTAAATTATCAATACAATATATATACTGGTAAGACAATATTTAAAAATTCTCTGTGATGATAAGTTACAAAATATTTACCCATAGAACTATTTAGAAGCACCGTTGGGTCTGGTTAGCACTTGGATGGGTGACCGCCTGGGAACACCAGATGCTGTTGGCATAACGTTCTCCCTACGTGTCAAGTGGGGTTGGTGGAGGACTAGTGCCCCTCCCTGTAAAACAATTAACTCTGAGCCCTTGGCCACCCCGTTTGGGATACATGGCAATGAATGAAACTATTTAGAACCTGTTTGTGATGGTATTAACAGCATCAATTCAATCTTAATCAAGGCCAAATTGAGGGTCATGCAGTGCTGCCTTAGTTAACATGACACGCCACAGAACCTGCAATGTTGATCCTAATTGGTACCAGGCATCCCAACTTATTGATCCTAATTGGCACCAGGCATCCCAACTTATTGATCCTAATTGGCACCAGGCATCCCAACTTATTGATCCTAATTGGCACCAGGCATCCCAACTTACTGATCCTAATTGGCACCAGGCATCCCAACTTACTGATCCTAATTGGCACCAGGCATCCCAACTTACTGATCCTAATTGGCACCAGGCATCCCTATTGCAAGTCTAAGTTGCCCCATTAACAAAAATTTACACCACTCTCATCTTAAACGTCAGGACCAATTTGCCTAGCCCCGGGCTCTTACGCTCTTCATGGGGCAACACAGGATTGGATGGATGGATGGACCCACTACATAGATACATACATACTGTTTTGGTACCGGAAACACACACAGGCACGGTCTGGTTAATAATCATACAAACGGCACACACAGATAAACAGATGTGTGCACTGTGGCAGAGATATCCATGTGTGATAAAGTGTGTGTTCGTGTTCCAGACAGGAGACGTGCGCCACTATAGCCAGGGAGACGGGGTGGAGCGTCATCCACTCTTCCGACAACTACGATGTTATGGCGGGACAGGGCACCATCGCACTGGAGTTACTGGAAGAGGTGGTGTGTGTGTGTGTGTGTGTGTGTGTGTGTGTGTGTGTGTGTGTGTGTGTGTGTGTGTGTGTGTTTCTTACCTAATTTTTTCATACCTCATTTAACTTTACATGAATGAGTCCAGCTCGTACTGTCCCCCATGTATTAAACCATTTTTATCATACACATTGTTGAATTTGTGTGTGTGTGTGTGTGTGTGTGTGTGTCTTACTCCCTCTGCTTTGTATGTATCTTTGCTGGTTCACATTAATCCCTCTACAGTACTACCAACTACAATATCAAGGTACTCTTCATGTAACCTGACGCGCCCTCTGTACTGTACTACCACGCAGAGATACAGCAAGTGCTCAATGCTCACGTATCGGTGCACTCTGTCCTGCAATATCTTTCGCAGTGACAGTCGTACTCATGTTTGTTACTGAGGGCTCTGTACTGCACTGCCTCAGACAAATTTTTCTGTTAAAGTTAGAAGAAATCAATGGCTACAAGTCTGCAAATTGTTCCCTTCATGAAATATAAAAACACGATAATCCATCCATCCATCCATCCATTGACAGACGCCATAATCCCGTACGGGGTGGCCATTTGACTCTGAGTTATTTGTTTTACAAGGAGGGGCACTAACCCTCCACCAACCCACTTGACACGTAGGGAGAAACACGATAATGCGGAGCCAAATTCAAGCTCGTATACGCTGCTGTGGGCATCACCATTTTTAACCACTGGGTGTTCATGTACAGTAACCAACAATAATCGTGTCGTGAAATTTGGTGAAAACATAAGGTAACAGGCTAAGCGTCTGGTACATTCCACCGTCTGTCATACGGGCGGTTCGTAATGTTTCACGAGTTACATTTAATCTTCGGACAAAACCTCGACACGACTACTGTTGCTCACTGTACACCCATGAACAGTCTTCTATTATACAGTAAACTCGCGATAAACCGAACCCTCTTAACGAATTTCAGTTTTAACAGCCACCTTGAGCTGACTGAACATTAGGTACATTTAACAAATTTGATTCGTTAAAAGAATGGACGCATGGGAAATACCAACCAGCGTGGCATCCCTAAATACCCACACACACACACTCCTCTGCATCCCACACAACGCCGCATCTGTCTCTGTTTGTCGACCATCATGAGGAGCCATGAACAGAGTATTTGTTGAGAAAAAGAGCCATTTAGACTTAACTGTATGTTTTATTGTGTTTGACTGTACGGCCGAACAACGCTCTATATGTAACAATCACTGTTCGATAAAGGCCACGACGCCTGGAAATTTTCAAACATCAAGGTGTTCGGCTTTATCATCAAAGGTCTGGTACCAATTAGTTATACTCAGGGTGCACGTACTATCTATCTATCTATTGCCAGACGCCTCAAGCCCGTTTGGGGTGGCAACAAACAAATCGCCTCCACGTCACCCTGTCCCACGCCATTTCACTGCCCTGCTCCCAACTCACACCCCCCTCTCTCACATACCTCTCCACCCTATCCCTCCATCTTATCCTCAGCCTCCCCCTCCCTCTTCCCCCATCCACCTCACTCATATACACTCTCTTCGTCAGTCTTTCACCCTCCATCCTCTCCACATGGCCAAACCACCTCAGTGTGTATGTACTATCACTCAAAGCAATAACATGTGTTCATCATTACTTTAACCCGTACACGCTGGGGGTTTTCCGAAGTTGCACGCTCCTCCCTACGGGGAATATCCCTGACAGAAAAAAAATACCCTTACTTCAAACCCTAATATCTACCAAACTACAACAGCTGGACAAAAAATTAAAGGTACATGAGACTCACCAACTCTTCCTCTTGCAAATGAAACTATCGCCACATCTCCAGGCGGTCATTTTATTTCTTATCTGATAAATGCACGTTGGCTGATTTCCATTCTTTATAACCCATTTTCTTGTTTCTGTTTAACCCTCAAGTGCTGGTTGACGTGTATAGCCGTCACAATTTTGGCCGCGGAGCAATGACGGTTGACGTGTATACCTGCAAGCGTGTTCCTGCCACCCTTTGAACCTTAACTTATCCTTACTCATCGACGGGACCGCCTGGAGACGTGGGGTCCGTTCATTTGAAACAGGAAGAGTTCGAGAGTCTTAAGTGTCTTTAATTTTTTCTCCAGCTGTTACAGTTTGGCAGATATTTGGGTTTGAAGTGGAAGTATTTTTTCTATCTATCTATCTATTGCCAGAGGCCTAAAACCCGTTTGGGGTGGCCACAAACAAATCGCCTCCAAGTTGCCCTGTCCCCCCCGCCATTTCACTGCCCTGCTCCCAACTCACACCCCCCTCTCTCATATACCTCTCCACCCTATCCCTCCATCTCATCCTCGGCCTCCCTCTCCCCCCCCTCCACCTCACTCACACTCTCTTCGTCAGTCTTTCACCCTCCATCCTCTCCACATGGCCAAACCACCTCAGTGTGTTTCTCCTAACGCTTCCTATCACATCCACAACACAACGCTCCTTCACTTCCTCATTTGTCAGTCTGTCTCTCCATGTAACTTCACATCCACCTCACTCACATACACTCTCCTCGTCAGTCTCTCACTCTCCATCCTCTCCACATGGCCAAACCACCTCAGTGTGTTTCTCCTAACGCTTCCTATCACATCCACACCACAACGCTCCTTCACTTCCTCATTTGTCAGTCTGTCTCTCCATGTAACTTCACATCCACCTCACTCACATACACTCTCCTCGTCAGTCTTTCACCCTCCATCCTCTCCACATGGCCAAACCACCTCAGTGTGTTTCTCCTAACGCTTCCTATCACATCCACATCCACACCACAACGCTCCTTCACTTCCTCATTTGTCAGTCTGTCTCTCCATGTAACTTCACATCCACCTCACTCACATACACTCTCCTCGTCAGTCTCTCACTCTCCATCCTCTCCACATGGCCAAACCACCTCAGTGTGTTTCTCCTAACGCTTCCTATCACATCCACATCCACACCACAACGCTCCTTCACTTCCTCATTTGTCAGTCTGTCTCTCCATGTAACTCCACATCCACCTCACTCACATACACTCTCCTCATCAGTCTCTCACTCTCCATCCTCTCCACATGGCCAAACCACCTCAGTGTGTTTCTCCTAACGCTTCCTATCACATCCACATCCACACCACAACGCTCCTTCACTTCCTCATTTGTCAGTCTGTCTCTCCATGTAACTTCACATCCACCTCACTCACATACACTCTCCTCGTCAGTCTCTCACTCTCCATCCTCTCCACATGGCCAAACCACCTCAGTGTGTCATGGATATCCCCCGTACGGAGAAGCATGCAACATTGGAAAACCAGTGTGTAAGAGTTAATGCATTTTGACATGTTCATGTTATATGATTTTCGTTGTATTATTTTGCACAGTACCGGTATTTCTATTTATCTATTGCCACGTCGCCCTGCCCCCACCATTTCACCGCCCTGCTCCCAGCTCACACACCCCTCTCTCACACACCTCTCCACTCCATCCCTCCATCTCATCCTTGGCCTCCCCCTCCCTCACCTATCTATCTACTGTAGAGCCAGACGCCATAATACCGCAAGGGGTGGCCATTTGTCTTTGAGTTCGCTGTTTTACAGGGAGAGGCACTAACCCTCCACCAACATCCATCCATCTATCTATCTATAGCCCGATGCCCTAATCCCGCAAAGGGTGGCCGCACACAAAATGCCTCCAAGTCGCTCTGTCACCCACCATTTGACTGCCCTCCCCCCAACTCACTCCCCCCTCCCTCAACATGATAACCAAAGTATTTACAAGTTCAAAATTTTTCAGCCAACACCATTACAAAACTGTGGGCACAATTTTTTAAAAAGTATATTAGGTGCAAATATTTAAGAAGTACATTAGCCACAAATATTTAAAAAGTATATTAGCCACAAATATTTAAAAAGTATATTAGCCACAAATATTTAAAAAGTATATTAGCCACAAATATTTAAAAAGTATATTAGCCACAAATATTTAAAAAGTATATTAGCCACAAATATTTAAAAAGTATATTAGCCACAAATATTTAAAAAGTATATTAGCCACAAATATTTAAAAAGTATATTAGCCACAAATATTTAAAAAGTATATTAGCCACAAATATTTAAAAAGTATATTAGCCACAAATATTTAAAAAGTAACGGCCATACCACGTTGAGTACACCGCTTCCCGTTCGATCAGCGAAGTTAAGCAACGTTGGGTCTGGTTAGTACTTGGATGGGTGACCGCCTGGGAACACCAGATGCTGTTGGCATAACGTTCTCCCTACGTGTCAAGTGGGGTTGGTGGAGGATTAGTGCCCCTCCCTGTAAAACAATTAACTCTGAGCCCTTGGCCACCCCGTTTGGGATACATGGCGTCTGGCAATGAATGAATGAATGAACATTAAATTAAAATTAGTAAACAAAACAGTTCAGGCGATAAACATGGAGCGATGTGGATGTGATAGAAAGCGTTACGAGAAATACACTGGCCATGTGGAGAGGATGGAGAGTGAGAGACTAATGAGGAGTGTGTGTGTGAGGTGGAGGGGGGAGGCCGAGGATAAGACACAGGGATGAAAAGGTATATGAGAGATGGGGGTGTGAGCTGCGGCAAGGGCAGTGAAACAGCAGGGGTCAGGGCGACATGGAGGCAATTTGTTTTTGGCCCCCCATATGGGATTAAGGACTCTGGCAATAAACAGACATAGATTTCAGGAATTAAATTTTTCTAAACATATAGTGGTTGTGTTACACCGTACTTTGAAATTGGGACTCACAAGCAACCCTACTTCTAGTTTAATCCAACCCTAACTAACCAACCACCTCCCCACACCTGGTAAAAATGTTGTTTCAGACACCATTTCTTTGGAAGACAAACTCCTAACCTAACCAAATATTAACTAACCTATCCTGACCAACACAAATATTAACTAACCTAACCTAACACAAATAAATATTAACCTAGCCTGGTAAATTTGCCGTTTCGGACAACACCTCTTTAGAAGACGAACCTCTACCCTAATTAATTAACCTAACCAAAACAAAAATTAATTAACCTAACCAAAACAAAAATTAATTAACATATCCTAACCAAAACGGAAATTAATTAACATCCTAACCAAAATGGAAATTAACCTATCCTAACCAAAACAAAAATTAATTAACCTATCCTAACCAAAACAAAAATTAATTACCCTATCCTAACCTAAACAAAAATTAATTAACCTAACCAAAACAAAAATTAATTAACCTATCCTAACCTAAACAAAAATTAATTAACCTAACCAAAACAAAAATTAATTAACCTAACCAAAACAAAAATTAATTACCCTATCCTAACCAAAACAAAAATTAATTACCCTATCCTAACCTAAACAAAAATTAATTACCCTATCCTAACCTAAACAAAAATTAATTAACCTATCCTAACCAAAACAAAAATTAATTACCCTATCCTAACCTAAACAAAAATTAATTACCCTATCCTAACCTAAACAAAAATTAATTAACCTAACCAAAACAAAAATTAATTACCCTATCCTAACCAAAACAAAAATTAATTAACCTATCCTAACCAAAACAAAAATTAATTAACCTATCCTAACCTAAACAAAAATTAATTAACCTATCCTAACCAAACCAAAAATTAATTACCCTATCCTAACCAAAATAAAAATTAATTAACCTAACCTAATCTGGTAAACCTGCCGTTTCAGACAACACCTCTTTGGAAGAAACTCCTAACCTAATCTAACCAAACAAAAAATTAATTAACCTACTCTAAACAATATAGAAATTAACCAAACCAAACCAAAAATTAACTAACCTAACCACACCTAAAAATTAACTAACCTAACCTAACCTAACATTAACTAACCTAACCACACCAAAAATTAACTAAACCTAACAAAAAAATTAACCACACCAAAAATTAACTAACCCAACCAAGCCCCAAAGTTAACTAACCTAACCAAACCAAAAATTAACCACACCTAAAATTAACTAACCTAACCACACCAAAAATTAACTAAAATACTAACCTAACTAAACCAAAAATTAACAACCTAACCAAAAAATTAACCACACCTAAAATTAACTAACCTAACCAAGACAAATCAACTAACCTAACCTAACCAAAAAATTACCTAACCTAACCGAGGGCTCTTATCTTAGCCTAACCGAGGGCTCTTATCTTAGCCTAACCGAGGGCTCTTACCTTAGCCTGAGTCGAGATAAGTAGCAGCTCCCGAATACAAAACAAACTTGAAGTGTCCGAAAGCGAAATAGTACCCTAATGCCTCCCCTATAATTATAACATTTTGAACAACTGAATACGTGAAATTACAATTGGTGAAAAACTGAATACGTGAAATTCCAATTGGTGAAAAACTGAATACATGAAATTACAATAGGTGAAAAACTGAATACGTGAAATTACAATTGGTGAAAAACTGAATACGTGAAATTACAATTGGTGAAAAACTGAATATGTCAAATTACAACTGGTGAAAAACTGAATACTGTACATGAAATTACAATTGGTGAAAAACTGAATACATGAAATTACAATAGGTGAAAAACTGAATACTGTACATGAAATTCCAATAGGTGAAAAACTGAATACGTGAAATTCCAATTGGTGAAAAACTGAATACTGTACATGAAATTCCAATAGGTGAAAAACTGAATACGTGAAATTCCAATTGGTGAAAAACTGAATACGTGAAATTCCAATAGGTGAAAAACTGAATACGTGAAATTACAATTGGTGAAAAACTGAATACGTGAAATTCCAATAGGTGAAAAACTGAATACGTGAAATTCCAATTGGTGAAAAACTGAATACGTGAAATTCCAATAGGTGAAAAACTGAATACGTGAAATTCCAATTGGTGAAAAACTGAATACTGTACATGAAATTACAATTGGTGAAAAACTGAATACGTGAAATTACAATTGGTGAAAAACTGAATACGCGAAATTCCAATTGGGGAAAAACTGAATACGTGAAATTACAATTGGTGAAAAACTGAATACGTGAAATTACAACTGGTGAAAAACTGAATACTGTACATGAAATTCCAATAGGTGAAAAACTGAATACGCGAAATTACAACTGGTGAAAAACTGAATACGTGAAATTACAACTGGTGAAAAACTGAATACGTGAAATTACAATTGGTGAAAAACTGAATACCGTACGTGAAATTGAAATACGTGAAAAACTGAATACATGAAATTACAATACATGAAAAACTGAATATGTGAAATAGGAAGCGTCCGAAAGAGCAATAATACGCTAACACTTCCCCTATAGAAAATTTCGAAATATGTGAAATCTAAATCCAACAGTCCAAAAAATCACAATGCCATCTTCCATATTCTTTCATTGAGCTGAAGGAGTTTTTGAAAAGGAAGAGCTGGACATGGACTTTATTTAGCCCTTTCACGAAGTTGGCCGAGCTTGTTCAACTTTTAGAAACGATAACTCCTGGGTACAGTAATCCTTGGGTTCTTCCATTTCACATAAATAGTAAAAAGAATAAATTAATCAAGGCATCTGGGAAATACTCATAGCCTAAAGCAACTTCGTCTAGGCTTTTGTTCACCTCCACGGGCTTCAGTAATCCTTGGGTTCTTCCTTTTCACAAAAATAATACCCAGAAACATCAAGAACATACTTAAATGGCCTAATACATCACTGGATTCGGGGTCAAGCAACTCCTTATGTGCAACTTAGTCTAGGTTCTGTCACCTCCACAGGCTCCAGTAAGACCTTGGGTTCTTTTTCACATATCAATAACAAAAATAATAATAGTAAGGCAGTAGTAGTAGCAGTAGTAGTAGTATAATAGTAATAATAATAACAATAATCAATAATAATAATAACAACAATATTATCTGTATACATCAATATACTTACGTGGCCTAATACGTCACTGGATTCATGGGGGGGTAAAGCAACTTCTTATTTGCAACTTATTCTGGTCATTCATCACCCCCACCTTCCTACTCTCATGCATCACTATCTTAATATTATTCACAACAACTACAGACACCAAAATTCTATATATTTCTTAGTATAAATGAATAACCTGCGCCATGACAGAAAACTTATCAAGGTTGCTTAGTGGATCAACCCTAATCAAAAATCAGTTCAAAATATCTTCAAATAATCCAATATCCACATAGCTTACCTCACTCTTAATTTCACTCCGACGACCACTGGACTCCGGGGAATATTCTGATCACCCAGCAGTAGAGAAACGATGGAAGATTGTAGAGATAATTGGCGAAATACGAGAGCACTGCCTCCTCCGTCCGTCTGCCATTTTCTGCGCCTGGTGACATGGGCATTCAACACCTTTTACCTCTTATATTAATAATTTTTCTCTACAATGACGTATAAAAGCTAATCTAATTAATATACTATAGAATATCACTTACTTTATAATATATCTGGTTGGTTTGGAGTAAAATAAGATAAAATACCGACACATTTAAACTGGTTCGAATGCTACAGTTTGCAGCGCGGGATTTTTAAAACGGCTTCATCCACGAACACAAATTGAATTCTGACTTGCTGCCATACATTATCTTTTTTTTAAATACAAAAACGTACATAATCGAATATTCTCAACTTCTATTATCAGTTATTAAAATTTTCTTTATCATCGGATTAGGTATACCGTGAAAGTGAAGACAAATTAACTAAATTACTCCGGATTTTTACAGTGAGAATTTGGTTTCAAACAAGGAGCTCAATTTTGGGTTAATAAAAATGAGAATATCTTCCAGGGCGCCAAATTTAAAACCCCCAAAATGGCTACTATAGTTCTTTCACTTAACTTGGCCAAGATTTTCGTCCTTTGTGGAGAAGAGCTTATTACTTATTACACCTTACTGTCCTCTTCTGTATTACATCAATATCCAAAAACAAATCGCAAAGGCAGAGGTGTTTGGGAGCTTCCTTATCCTCTAAATTCCAGCCCCTGCTCAGCACAATACATTAATATTTCTTCCTTTATAAATATGTAAAAAAATGAAGTGTTGATGTGTGATTGAAAGTGTTAGGGAAAATAATTTGAGATGGTTTGGCCATGTGGAGAGGATGGAGAATGAGAGACTAACTAGAAGAGTGTATGTGAGTGTGGTGGAGGGGGGGACCAGGGATGAAATGGAGGGATGAAGTGAAGATGGTGAATGAGAGACTAACTAGAAGAGTGTATGTGAGTGAGGTGGAGGAGGAGAGAAAGAGGGGGTGAGCAAGGATGAGATGGAGGGATGGAGTGGAGAGATATGAGAGAGAGGGAGGTGTGAGTTGGAGGGAGGGCAGGCAAATGGCAAAGGAGAGAGCGACGTGGAGGCAATTTGTTTGTGGCCACCCCTTACTGGATTAAGGCATCTGGCAATAAATAGATGGATAGATAGATAAATGAGCTGACAGATGGATGAATAGATAAGATAGATAGATAGATAGATAGATGGATAAATGAACTGATAGATGGATGAATGGATGAATATAGATAGACAGACAGATGAATATATGAACGGATAGATGGATGGATGGATGGATGAACAGATAGATAGATAGACAGACAGACAGATATATGAACTGACAGATGGATGAATGGATGAATAGATAAACAGAGATAAATAGATAGATAGATGGATATATGAACTGATGGATGAATAGATGAAGAGAATGACTTGATAGATGGATGAATAGATAGATAGACAGATGGATATATGAACTGATAGATGGATGAATGAATAGATAGACAGATAGATAGATAGACAGAGACAGACAGATAGATAGATAGATAGACAGATGGATATATGACTTGACAGATGGATGAATGAATGAATAGATAGATAGATAGATAGACAGATGGATATATGACTTGATAGATGGATGGATGATAGATAGACAGATAGACAGATAGATAGATAGATAGACACATGGATATATGACTTGATAGATGGATGAATAGATAGATAGACAGATAGACAGCTAAAGACACAAATCATCAACATTTCTTCACAGGTGCCAGATCTGGACGCCCTAGTGGTGGCTACTGGAGGGGGTGGGATGCTGGGGGGCGTTGCCATGACGACACGAGCCCTATCACCAAACTGCCAAGGTTAGTATGGGCCCCTAAGTACCCTAAAGGGGGGAGGGGAAGAAGTGCATGATTCCCCCCAAAGAAAAACACTCAATTGTGGTGAATGTTTTTGGCGTATCCGATAGAGCCAGGATTCCGGGGGCTTGAATGATGAGTGTCAATATGATATAAAATAAATTCACTTATTTAAGAATACAAGATTGACTCTACTGGATACGTTTATGTGAAGCTACAGAATGTGGTGAATGTTTTTGGCGTATCCGATAGAGCCAGGATTCCGGGGGCTTGAATGATGAGTGAATGGAAGCGTGGCGCATTCAATTGGGCAAACTTGGGCTGTCTGGACATTGCTACTCCTTACCCTGCCCTAGGGTGGGAAAGGAGGTCCAGAAGATGATGATGATGATGGTGATGGTGATGATGATGATGATGATGATGATGATAATGACTGTAAATCTGAATATGAGAGTCTGTTGCTTCTCTGCTTGTCATTCATTGCTGTTTGAATATTTGAATTTGACATGGCAGTTTTTTTTTTTAATGCAAGAAAGAAGGAACCAAAGGCCAGAAGCCTGCAAATTGTTCCCGCCAAAGAAAAAATAAAAACAATATAACAGAGAGCCAAATATAAGATCCGTTCATTTCGAGATGCCTGGACACACTGCATTTGAAAGACTGGAGATCATAGGCAGTGGGAAATACAGACAGAGGTAGACAGTTCCAGAGTTGACCCGTTGCTTACATGAAGGACTGGGAGTAACGGTTAACTCTTGCATTAGAGAGATGGACAGAAAAGGGATGAGAGTTTGCTGCTAGACGGGTGCTATGTGCCCGCCATAGTGGTGGAGGGATGCAAGCAGACAGTTCAGAGGAGCAGTGACCATTGAAGTAGCGATAGAAAAGAGATAAAGATGCAACAGTGCGGCGAAGAGACAGAGGTTGAAGGAAGCCTGTAAGAGGAGCAGTGACCATTGAAGTAGCGATAGAAAAGAGATAAAGAGGCAACAGTGCGGCGAAGAGACAGAGGTTGAAGGGAGTCAGTAAGAGGAGCAGTGACCATTGAAGTAGCGATAGAAAAGAGATAAAGATGCAACAGTGCGGCGAAGAGACAGAGGTTGAAGGAAGCCTGTAAGAGGAGCAGTGACCATTGAAGTAGCGATAGAAAAGAGATAAAGAGGCAACAGTGCGGCGAAGAGACAGAGGTTGAAGGAAGTCAGTAAGAGGAGGAGAGTTAATGAGACGAAAAGCCTTTGACTCCACCCTACTGAGAAGAGCTGTATCTGGGGAGGGGTGCAAGCAGACAGTTCAGAGGAGCAGTGACCATTGAAGCGGTGATGGCAAAGAGATATAGATGAAAGATGCAACAGTGCAGCAAAGAGACAGCACATCATCAGCCATCTGTGTGTAATTATATGCATCTGTGTTCAATGCATATTATAAATTTATCTATATTACAGCAATGAAAATGGTTGGAGAGGTGAGAGGACTTTTGTATAATACTGTATAATATTTGGCTGTAAATATGTATGAATGCACAGAAACAATAATAATAATAATAATAATAATAATAATAATAATAATAATACCATCCATCCATCCATCCATGCCAATAATAATAATAATAACAATAATAATAACACCAATAATAATAATAATAATACCAATAATAATAATAATACCAATAATACCAATGATAATACCAATAATACCAATGATAATACCAATAACAATAATAATAATAATAATGATGATAATAACAATAATAATGATAAAAATAATAATAACAGTAATAATAATAATAATAATAATAACAACGATAATAATTCAGTATACAATGCTCTCTCCTTTAACGCCAGTAATGTAGCCTGACCACACACCACAATATACTTTTCCATGGTACACGTTCCACATGTTTCCGATGTAAAGGGTTAACCTAGACTGGTCATTTTCCAGAGCTGCCCTTTTCACCCCAAATCCCACCCAAACCCTCCAAAAAACACCCTACTGGCATTCACTCGGGTGCTCATACACAGGAAGTTATCAAAAATACACAAGAAAGGTTCCTGGATGTTAATAAAAAATAAAGTTTCGGTCAGTAACTGGATTGGCTTTGCTGGCCACACTCGCTGTTCCCGGCACCCCTAGACCGCACCCTCTGTAGTCACTGTTGCGATGTGGTTGGCTGGTTCCCTTCGTCGTGGAGTCTATCTGTCTATCTATCTATCTACAGCCCGAGGCCCTAATCCCACAAAGGGTGGGAGTCAAACCCTTCAAAGTCCATGGAGGAAACGATGGACATAACCTCTTCGTCAGGTCCAGCACTGTCTTCCGGGAGTGAATCCCTGCCAGTGGATGGTGTTGTGAGGCTTCCTGGTGAACTTAAAAAGGTCTGTGATCCTCTTCTGTGACCAAGGATTCACTTTCTCCCTAAACAGCTCTGTGTGCTGCCTCACATCACCCATTACTGCGGCAGTTTGCTCGGCTCGGTCTTTAGCTGTGTCCCGGTTGGTGATGACGAAGGTGAGCCTCTCGTATCATTCCACAATTCCTCCCAGCGTGCTCGTTGCTATCCCTCCTGGTGGCCTTCCCTCTGGCTATCCCTGTTCTTCATTCCCTTCCTGCAGCTGGTCCAACAGTTCCTTGGTGTCCAGGGTGGGGTCTGGGGCAAGAAGCTCCTGTATGCCAAAAGCGTCAAGTTGTTCCATGCCAGCGACTCTCCTTGCTGCCTCCACAGCTTGTTGGTGTGTTCCAGTTGGCTGCGAGGAATAATGCTTGGGTAACAATGCTCTTTACCACGGGATAAGCTACCTCAGAGACAGACACAAGGCAGGACACCACCAAAAAACAACGTAGCATGCCCGCAGCAGCCAATGGGGGTCCATATGGGTGGCGTCATGCAACCAATCACAGTGCACCACCCGCCTGATGTCATGTGCAACACTTGACTTTCCGAGGGCTGTCTGAGAGCTCCGATGGCCGACACCTCCCCGTGGTATACAGTATCTGCTTGTGACTGTGATATATATTTTTTGGTCACACTCTATGGTACCGCATGAGTACAAATTCGTGTTACTTGATACCGCGTTACAGGAGGGAGCACCATATATTTTCCCTTACAGCATATGCAATGGGGCCAGAAGGAATGGAGTTAAAGATGAGCATATTAATAATAATAATAATAATAATTCTCTCCTCACAGTGTATGCAGTGGAGTCAGTAGGAGGGAGTTTGAGAAAAGCATAATAATAATAATAATAATAATACAGTAATAATAATAATAATAATTCTCCCTCAGTGTATGCAGTGAAGCCAGAAGGGATGGAGTTAAAGATGAGCATAATAATAATAATAATAATAATAATAATACAGTAATAATAATAATAATAATAATAATTCTCCCTCAGTGTATGCAGTGGAGCCACAAGGGAAGGAGTTAGCGGAGAGTCTAAAGGCGCAGGAGAGGTTGTGGCCGGAGCCTTCCACCTTCCTCAACACTGTAGCGGACTCCATACGATTACGAGCGGTTAGATATTCAATTTTCACTCGCTATATCTGTCGATCTATCTACCTCTATCTATCTATCTATCCATAAGATTACGAGCAATTAGATATTTATTTTTTACTCGCTGTATCTGTCTATCTATCTATCTCTATCTATCTATCTATCCATAAGATTACAAATGGTTAGATATCTATTTTGAACTCACTATATCCACCTATCTATCTATCTATCCATACGATTACGAGCGGTTAGATATTCACTTTTCACTCGCTATGTTTGCCTATCTATCTACCTCTATCTATCTCCCTATCTATCTAAATTTGTCAATCCACATACAGTACAGTAAACTCTCAATTATCACTTGTAGCTCAGCCATCCCTACGCCGGTTAAAGCAAAACGCCGGATATTGCCGAGTACCCCCCCCCATTGGCTCAACATTTGGATACTGTGTTACTACCCATCTCAATCCTCTGCCCTAAAAACTTTCCCATGAGATGAAAACTAAGCATAAAATACAATAAAGTAACGTTACAGTACAGTTATACAGCAATACAACACATAACATACAGCACAGTAATGATAAAATACAGCAATACAGTAATCCCTCAGTTATCTGATGTAACAGAGCCAAAGGCATGTCTGGATAGTGGATCTGTCTGGATAATGGCCTTCTCCACGGCCCCCCTTCGTACATAACCTAACTTTGAAAGCCATCGTCAAAGGCCACTACAGTACAGGTATATCCTGGTTTAACGATGCAATTGGTTAGGTAGAAACCCATCGTTAGGCGGGGTATTGTATACTGGGGTAGATTTAGCATGTAAAGTAATGGGATGCGTTTTTCAGCCTTGGGTTTCCCCCCCAACCAAGTCCAAAACCCACCCAAATGAGTCCAAAAACAAGTGTAAAGCCAATCTAAATGGCCTAACAGCTGTCAAGGAAGCTAACCTAAGCCTAACACCTGTAAATAACTCACTAAACCAACAAATACAATCTGAAAATAGTCAAATATAAGTCTGGAAAAAATCAAGCTTAGTAAACTGTACCCCAGAATGACTGTTCACCCCACCTATGGCTAAAACACATTAATCTAAGTCTAAAAACAGTTTATAAATCAACCTAAACACAATGTTCACCCCACCTATGGCTAAAACACATTAATCTAAGTCTGAAAACAGTTTATAAATCAACCTAAACACAATGTTCACCCCACCTATGGCTAAAACACATTAATCTAAGTCTAAAAACAGTTTATAAATCAACCTAAACACAATGTTCACCCCACCTATGGCTAAAACACATTAATCTAAGTCTAAAAACAGTTTATAAATCAACCTAAACACAATGTTCACCCCACCTATGGCTAAAACACATTAATCTAAGTCTAAAAACAGTTTATAAATCAACCTAAACACAATGTTCACCCCACCTATGGCTAAAACACATTAATCTAAGTCTAAAAACAGTTTATAAATCAACCTAAACACAATGTTCACCCCACCTATGGCTAAAACACATTAATCAAAGTCTAAAAACAGTTTATAAATCAACCTAAACACAAGGTTCACCCCACCTATGGCTAAAACACATTAATCAAAGTCTAAAAACAGTTTATAAATCAACCTAAACACACAATTTTAGTCTAAAATATCATCAAAGTAGGTAAAAAAATCAGAACTCATCGTTAAGCAGGGTTTGGTCATCGTTAGGTGGGGTATGGTGGTGTTTCTACCCCCATCGTTAAGCCGGGGTATTGCATCTAGTTGCATTGTATATCAAGGTATTTCTGTACTACTGTTACAACCACTAATACTCCTCCTTCTCCTCTTCTACTGCCACCACTCTTCCTCCTTCTTCCCCTCCTCCTCCTCCTCCTCCTACTCCTAAATACAGTATCACGTTAACGCCAGTCTATCAATATTTTCTGATTAGGTTGGTCCGCTCGCCTTCCCCGTCATCTGCAAGAGTGTCAACCCACACGTCTTTACCGTAACGGATGACCAGATGATTGACGGCATGAGAATCACATTTGAACGCCTTAAGGTTGGTCCTGCATATACTCTTTTTACTGTAGCTTGGCCTAAAACTGTCATCTGTCCACCTTGAAAGCCGAGTAGATCAGAATACAGTAAGACCTCATTATAACGCACTAATTGAGGCCCAAGCCATTCCAAAAAAAGCAAAATTCCAATAAAAGTGACATCCAGACTTGCCCCTGCTAACCTGGACTTTTTCCGATATATCAGACATTGGTCCAGATCGTATGAACAGGTTTTAAACTGTTTTGACTACCATTACTGTACAGTACTGTGTTATAACTTCACTACAATAATCCAGTGATATAATATATATAATAATACTGTACTGTACACTGATAAACATCTTTTATTTACCTTATTGTGGTGAACATACAGTAACTGAAGTGGTCAGGCAGTCCGCACTGCTACTGGCTTTATTGGACTTTTTCTGATATACTGTTTAGGAATTTAGTCCGGTAGCTCCTCGAGTCCGATAAAAGTGAATTCCGGTCTATTGAAGTCCGTTATATCGAGGACTTACTGTATAGTGCTAATCTAGAAGAAGTGCTCTGGGAAGAATGTAATGGATGACTAGATGATTGACAGTGTGAGAATAACATTTGAATGCCCTAAGGTTGGTCCTGCATATACTCCTTTCATTCTAACTTGGCCTGAAATTGCCAAATGTCCATCTTGAGAGCTCAGTAGGTTAGAATATGGTGCTAATCACAAAGAAGTGCTATGGAAAGGCTGTCATATCTGAACATCTTAAGGCTGGTGCTGCCTATACTCCTTTGACTCTAACTTGGCCTAAAATTGCCACCTGTTCAACTTCAATGCTGAGTTGTAGCACCAGATTAATAGCACAACATAGCACTAGTCATGAAGAAGTGCTATGGGAAGGACATACTCATTTTACTCTAACCTGGCCTAAAATTGACGTCTCTCCACCTTAAATGCCGAGTAGAATTAAGAATGGAATATGGTGCTAGTCACAAAGCAGTGCTATGGAAAGGATGTCACATTTGAACACAAGGTCAGTGCTGCATATAGTCCTTTCACTCTAACTTGGCCTAAAATTGCCACCTGTCCATCTTGAGAGCTGAGTTGAATAATTGGAACAACACCAGAATGTGCTACAAGTCAAAATGAAGTGCTATGGGAAGGATGCAGAACTGAAAGGTTTTGTCTTTTGTCTTCCTCCCTCCCTCCCTCCCTTAATAACTGAATATTTTGTCCCTATCAGTTACTTAGGTTTCTCTCTCTCTCTCTCTCTCACACACTCTCTCTCTCCTTCTCTCCCTGTTTATTTTCCTGCCACTGAGCTACGTGAAATAAGCTGCAAAAGGACAAAAATCTGGGCCAAGATAATGTGGAAAAAAAACAATAACTATTAACTATTAAGTACTATTCCTATTTCTCCAGGATTAAATTGAAGTATAACTCAAAATCACAATGCAGGTCAACAAAATTACTGTTTATATATCACAACCATAAATGTAAATCATAATAATAATAAAAATAATCAAAATAGTCAGATATAAATGTAATAATAATAATAATAATAATAATAATAATAATAATAATAACAATAATAATAATAATAATAATAACAATGACTTAATATAATGTACAGTACAGATATAAATGTAATAATAATAATAATAATAATAATAATAATAATGATAACAATGACTTAAAATAATGTACAGTATTATATACATGTCCTCATATTGAAGTATACTCATGATACCTTAATGTAATCAAATAAATATAACTAATAAATATAACAAAGACTTACTAAATAATGTATGCATGTCTATCTATCTATCTATTGCCAGACGCCTCAATCCCGTTTGGGGTGGCCACAAACAAATCGCCTCCAAGTCGCCCTGTCCCCCGCCATTTCACTGCCCTGCTCCCAACTCACACCCCCCTCTCTCCTATACCTCTCCACCCCATCCCTCCATCTCATCCTCGGCCTCCCCCTCCCTCTTCCCCCATCCATGCATGTATAGTAATAAGTATAACTAATCATATAACAAAGACATATAGTAAAGCATATATAATACTTGTAATAAATATAACAAAGAATATAGCAAGAACACTAGAAATAAATGTATAGTGTAATATATGTAACAATAACACTATAACAAAAGACTTACTGAATAATGCATGGATGTAAAACTATCTATCTATCTATTGCCAGACGCCTTAATCCCATGAGGGGTGGCCACAAACAAATCGCCTCCATGTCACCCTGTCCCCAGCCATTTCTCTGCCCTCCCCCCAGCTCATACCCTACTCTCATATACACAGGACAGTATTGGAAGGATTTACATGACAGAGAAGAGGACAGTAAGGTGTAATAAACAAAATGAATCACTTAGGAAAAGGTGTTAGGGAGCTTCCTTAACTGACAAGAATACAGGTCTTTGCTTTAAGGCTGGTACGGTATTCTCATTAGTTAAGGAAGCTCCCTAACACCTTTTCCCAAGTGATTTCTTTTACTTACCGCTCCTTACTCCTGTGTCATTTAAACCATTCAAATACCAAATATAACAAAAACACTGAATATTAATGCATAGTGATATAAATGGAGAGGATAGACAATGAGAGACTAACAAGGAGTGTGTATGTGAGTAAGGTGGAGGCTGAGGATGAGATGGAGGAATGGAGTGGAGAGGTATATGTGAGAGGGGGGTGAGAGCTGTGAAATGGCAGGGGACAGGGCGACATGGAGGCGATTTGTTTGTGGCCACCCCTTATGGGATTATGACGTCTGGCAATACACAGACAGAACAAAAAAATATAACAAAGACTTACCGAATAACGAATGGATGTATAACGCTCTCTCTCTCTCTCTCTCTTTATAACGAATGGATGTATAACGCTCTCTCTCTCTCTCTATAACGAATGGATGTATAACGTTCTCTCTCTCTTCTCTCCCTCTCTCTCTCTCTCTCTCCCCGGCAGCAAGTGGTGGAGGCGGCATCAGGGGCTGGAGTGTACGCAGCTTTGAATTTAATCGGAGAGGCGCAACCGCAGGCCCAGAAGATCGGCGTGGTGTTGTGTGGGGGGAATGTAGACCTGGACGCCCTGCCCTGGATAACACCTTCTAACACCTACTGATTTAGCGCAAGTGTTAAATTTAGCACAGCCTGATTTAGCACCCGTGTTAAATTTAGCATACGTGTTAAATTTAGCACACGGGTTAAATTTAGCATGTTAAATTTAGCACACTGATTTAGCACTGGTGTTAAATTTAGCACAGCATGATTTAGCACTGGTGTTAAATTTAGCACAGCCTGATTTAGCACCCGTGTTAAATTTAGCACGTGTTAAATTTAGCACACGTGTTAAATTTAGCACGTGTTAAATTTAACACAGCCTGACTTAGCACTGGTGTTAAATTTAGCACACTGATTTAGCACACGTGTTAAATTTAGCACACTGATTTAGCACACGTGTTAAATTTAGCACACTGATTTAGCACACGTGTTAAATTTAGCACAGCCTGACTTAGCACTGGTGTTAAATTTAGCACATTGATTTAGCACGTGTTAATTTTGAATTTGACTCTTATTCTTGTCAGTTAAGGAAGCTCCCTAACACCTCTTCCTTAGTGATTTATTTTTGGCTGGTTAATATCCTTTTGTTTGTTACTTAAGATGAGTATGTGACATTGGTAGGGGTCATGTAACACAAGAGGACAATAAGGTGTAATGAACAAACCAAATCGCTTAGGAAAATGTGTTAGGGAGCTTCCTTAACTGATGAGAATATGGGTCTTGTGTTCTGAAAGCTCCCTAACACCTCTTCCTTGGTGATTTATTTTCGGCTGGTTAATATCCTTTCGTATGTTACTTATGCAGAGTATGGAGATATTAGAAGGATTTATGTAACACAGAAGAGAGGAGTAAGGTGTAATAAACAAACTAAATCACTTAGGAAAAGGTGTTAGAGAGCTTTACCTGATGAGAACAAAGGTCATTGCATTAAGCTGGTCTCATCAGTTAAGGAGGCTCCCTAACACCCTCTCCTAAGTGATTTATTTTGCTTATTACCCCATCCTCTTCTGCATCATTCAAATTATTCAAATATCACCATACTCAGCATAACAAACTGATATTAACCAGCCATATCCAAGAATAAATCACTAAGGAAAAGGTGTTAGGGGGCTTACAACAAAAAGACTGCCCTATGTTTTAAATATTCTTCTATAAACACACACAGTTCTTGCCAAAAATCAGGGTTTAATTTACAGGGTGTGTCAAAAGTAGGAACAGAATTGGGGAAGGGAGAGAACAGTAACATAGAACACACACACACACACACACACACACACACACACACACACAGGGGAAGGGACAGAACAATAACAGAACACACACACACACACACACATAGGGGAAGGGACAGAATAACAGAACACACACACACACACACACACACACAGGGGAAGGGACAGAACAGTAACACACACACACACACACACACACACACACACACACACACACACACATAGGGGAAGGGACAGAACAATAACATAGAACACACACACACACACAGGGGGGGGGAGTGGCAGAACAATAACGCGTAACAGAAGAACGATGTAATTTAGCAGAACATATGAACATCTAATTATACATGCACTTCTTTATGTTAAAGTTCTCCTATGAATAAAGTAAGAGAATAAAGGAGTATTATTTCTTTATCCTGTAAGTGTATTAGAGAGAGAGAGAGAGAGAGAGAGAGAGGGGGGGGCAGTAAACAGAGAAAGACAGAAGAGAGGAGGACAGTAAGAAGAGAGAGATAGAAGAGAGAAGGACAGTAAGGAGAGAAAGACAGAAGAGAGGAGAGACAGTAAGGAGAGAAAGACAGAAGAGAGGACAGTAAGGAGAGAAAGACAGAAGAAAGGAGGAGGAGGAGGAGGAGGAGAGTAAGGAGAGAAAGACTGGAGAGAAGAATGCCCCTTTTAGTCGCCTTTTACGACAAGCAGGGATACTGGGGAGGTATTCTTCCCCCCCACTCCCCAGGGGGTGACGAAAGGAGTAAGAGACGCAGGACACATAGATAAAAGGAGGGACACAGAGATGCAGGACACACACACAGATGCAGGACACACACACAAAGATGCAGGACACACACACACACAGATGCAGGACACACACACACAGATGCAGGACACACACACATACAGATGCAGGACACACACACACAGATGCAGGACACACACACACAGATGCAGGACACACACACACACAGATGCAGGACACACACACACAGATGCAGGACACACACACACACAGATGCAGGACACACACACAGATAACAGGACACACACACACAGATGCAGGACACACACACACAGATGCAGGACACACACACACACAGATGCAGGACACACACACAGATAACAGGACACACACACACACAGAAGCAGGACACACACACAGATAACAGACACACACAAAGATGCAGGACACACACACACACACACACAGATGCAGGACACACACACACACAGATGCAGGACACACACACACACCAGGACATACACAAAGACGCAGGACACGTAAAAGATGCTGTATTTATATAGGAGAAATACACCCCATAGCCACACAAAGATCCCGTCTATTATATCTGTATGACAGCAAAAGATGTATTTATATAGAGAAATACTTAAGACAGTACAGACGCAGTGTTAATATTGGGAGCATAAATGTAGAAGGAAAGGATGTAGTATTGAAAAAAGATGAAGAATGTGTATTTGTAGGGAAAAAGTATACATAATAACCACTGGAAGCAATCTATGTATGTATATGGGAGGAATACACAAGATAGTAGAAGATGCAGCCAGTGTATTTATATGGGAGGAAATACACAAGATAGTAAATGATGCAGTCAGTGTATTTATATGGGAGTAATACACAAGATAGTAAATGATGCAGTCAGTGTATTTATATGGGAGTAATACACAAGATAGTAAATGATGCAGCCAGTGTATTTATATGGGAAGAAATACACAAGATAGAAAATGATGCAGCCAGTGTATTTATATGGGAGGAAATACACAAGATAGTCAATGATGCAGCCAGTGTATTTATATGGGAGAAATACACAAGATGGTCAATGATGCAGCCAGTGTATGTATATGGGAGGAAATACACAAGATAGTGAATGATGCAGCCAGTGTATTTATATGGGAGGAAATACACAAGATGGTAAATGATGCAGCCTGTGTATTTATATGGGAGGAAATACACAAGACAGTAAATGATGCAGTCAGTGTATTTATAAGGGAGAAATACACACAACAGCCACTCACAGATGCAGGATTTGAATTTGTATGAGAGCATGATAGAGATGGCAATTATGGGCAAAGTTAGATTATTATTATTATTATTATTATTATTATAATTATATTATTATTATTATTATATTATTATTATTATTATTATTATATTATTATTATTTTCATTCGATTGCTTTACCTTCCTCTGTTTTGTTATTAAAAAGAAAAAAACAAAAACAAAATGGTTAATACTTACCAGGTGTGTGGATGGTGTGGTGCTGGATGCCTTCAGGTGGTGGCACTGAATCAGCCGGCTCCACTACCAGGCTACTCAAACATCTCCCTATCCCCCAAAAGGATGATGGTGGACCGTGATGGGAGGGGAACTTCAGCCTGCAGTCTACTGGGTGCACAGGCAGCAGCAGCAAGAACAGTGTGCTTCTAATTCGTCTTCATCCTTTCATCTTCTTCTTCTTCTCCTCCTCCTCTTCCTCCTGTCTTCTTCTTCTTCTTCCTTTCTTCTTCTCCTCCTCCTCCTTCTCCCTTTCTTCATCTTCTTCTTCTCCTCCTCCTGTTCCTCCTGTCGTCTTCTTCATTCCTCCCTTTCTTCCTCTTCCTTCTTTCTTCTTCTCCTCCTGTTCCTCCTTTCTACTTCTTCATTCCTCCCTTTCTTCCTCTTCCTCCTTTCTTCTTCTTCTCCTCCTGTTCCTCCTTTCTTCTTCTTCATTCCTCCCTTTCTTCCTCTTCCTCCATTCATCATCATCTCCCTTTATCATCTTATCAATTTCTTCTTCTCTTCCTCCATTTCTCTTTCATCATCATCTCCCTCTCTTCTTCTTCTCCTCCCTTTCTTCTTCTCCCCCTCCTCCCTTTCTTCTCCTTCCCCTCCTCCTCCCTTTCTTCTCCTTCCCCTCCTCCTCCCTTTCTTCTCCTCCCCCTCCTCCTCCCTTTCTTCTCCTCTTCCCCCTCCTCAGTCCTCTTCATCTTGTTGATCTTGCTATTCTTGTTTTTCCTTCCTTCCTCTCTTCCTCCTCACTCTCCTTTTCTTCTTTTCCTTGTACTTTCTCTCCCTCTCCTCCATCTTCTCCTCCTCCTCACTCTGTTCTTTCCCTCCATCTTCTCCTCCTCCTCTACTCTGTTCTTTCTCTCCATCTTCTCCTCCTCCTCTGTTCTTTCCCTCCCTTTCCTCCATCTTCTCCTCCTCCTCTACTCTGGTCTTTCCCTCCCTTTCCTCCATCTTCTCCTCCTACTGTGTTCTTTCTCTCCCTTTCCTCCATCTTCTCCTCCTACTCTGTTCTTTCTCTCCCTTTCCTCCTCCTCTACTTTCCTCTTACTCCCTCCATATACTTCTACTCCGGACAAAATATATATAAATAAATCCCTGCCACACCGCACACCACCACACGGGTATTGCAAAATCGACACCACAGCATCAGGTGGGAAAAATATTAATGGGTAATATTTCTATAACATATTTTGGATTCTCTCTGTCTTTACTGGAAAAAAAAAAAATTGAAATAACACTTTGAGGCCCTTGTAACTCTCGCTCTCTCACTCAGTCTCTAATGTACCGTAATAATCTAGTCTTTACTGCGAAAGAAACGATGGTAACACTTCAATGCTCCCATAACTCTCTCTCTCTCTTTAATATACATCTAATTCTCTAGTCTTTACTGGGATAAAAATAATGATGATAATTAAACTTCAAAGCTCCTATAACTCACTCACTCTCTCTCTCTCTCTCTTTAATATACATCTAATTCTCTTGTCTTTACTGGAACAAAAATGACAGTAATAACAGTTCAAAGTCCCTATGACCCACTCTCCTCAACACTCTCATTATCTAGTCTCTACTGCAATAAAAAACACATTCACACGTCTATAACCCACTCTTAGCTGAGGGAAATATAATCCTGGAGTTGTCTTGGCTATCTATGTCTATCTATCTATACCAGACGCCATAATCCCATAAGGGGTGGCCGTTTAAGTTAGTTGTTTTACAGGGAGGGGCACTAACCCTCCGCCAACCCACATGCTGACATGCAGGGAACATATATGATTATATGGTTACCACCCAGCGTTGTAAATGGTTTCCTGGCTTACAGGAAACCATTAGGCTTGTCACTCAATGTAAAGCCACCTGAAAAGGAAAGAAGAGTAATAAAAAGTGACAGGAAAGATGGGAGAAATAGGAAGAGAGGAGGACAGACACAGAAAAAGAATGATAAAGGTGAAGAATGAAGTAGGCAGCACTACATCAAGTGAGTGGATGATGGCCGCCACCACCTACCACCACCTTGACATAAAAGGCTTAATAAATAATAAAAACATAGCTTGACTTTATTTTCAAATCTGCAAAGGACGTACATACACAATTCGTACATACACTATTTTCAAATCTGCAAACAACGTACATACAATATTTTCAAATCTGCAAAATACGTACATATATTTTCAAATTTGCAAAAAACGTACATACAGTATTTTCAAATCTGCAAAATACGTACATATATTTTCAAATCTGCAAGCAACGCACATACAATATTTTCAAATCTGCAAAAAACGTACATACAATATTTTCAAGTCTGCAAAATACGTACATATATTTTCAAATTTGCAAAATACGTACATATATTTTCAAATTTGCAAAAAACGTACATACAATATTTTCAAAACTGCAAAATACGTACATGTTATTCTCAAATCTGCAAACAACGTACATACACTACTTTCAAATCTGCAAAATACGTACATATATTTTCAAATCTGCAAATGACGCACATACAATATCTTCATACCTGCAAATTTACATACATGATAAAACGTACACATGTGAACGGGTGATATGGTAAACGTACATGAGATTCGCCTTAACCCTACTTATTACTAACGGAATGTGGATATTTTTATAACCATCCACTCATGTGGTGGATGTTTATTATCTTGCTGCAGAAATATTAAAATTAGGGTGACTCTCTCTCTCTCTCCCCAATACCAGCAAGGATAAAACCAAAACTACATCCTATGAGTGAATGGTGTACTGCATAATTATCACAGCAAAATTATCAGGAATATGAGCAATAAATGGCCTGGCTTCTCTACTACACAGATCTTTAGTAAAATTCCTTCAATAAAGTGAGGATAATTCAAAATGCTTAGAAGAGAGAAAAAGAAAAAATATATATAAAAACACACACACACACACACACACACACACACACACACACACAAGGGCACTATAAACAAACAGCAAAGCGGTGTATGTATGTCTGTATAAGCGAGACACAGACAGACTAAGGTCAAAGAAAATCGTCTAAATCAAAGAAGGAGTGTCAACACGCTTAGATACGTAAAAAAATAAAACACACACACACACACACACAAGGGGACTAAAAACAAACAGCCAAGCGGTGTGTGTATGTCTGTACAAGCACGACGAGGCAAGCAATAATTCTGACAGCAGACACACACGAACGAAAGCACAGTACAGCATATTTCCTAGGCTCACAGACTGTCTTCACTCCTTTCCTTGCTGTTATTTCCTTTACTACAACTACAGGTACTTTACTTTCTCCCCTGGGCGTGAAAGAGGGATGCCTTCATGCAGTGGCACTGATACAGCCTGGCGGATCCACTGTCTAGGTATACAAACGTCCTTCAACCCTCTACCTATTCCACAAAAGCAGGATGGTAGAGTGCAGAAAGGACTTCAAGCCTGTAGTGCACTGGGTTTACATTTTAGATGAACCTGAGGCTAAAACTACAACTATCTATCTATCTATTGCCAGATGCCCCAGTCACATAAGGGGTGGCCACAAACAAAACGCCTCCATGTCACCCTGTTCCCCACCATTTCACTGCCCTGCTCCCAGCTCACACCCCCCTCTCTCATATACCTCTCCACCCCATCCCTCCATCTCATCCTTGGCCTCCCACTACTACTACTACTACTACTATTACTACTACTCTTACTAGCAATTAATATATATGTAATGACAATACAACAGTGCTAATTCCAATCCTAGGCTAAGCTGAACATGAACCCAGTGGACTGCTGGCTGAAATGCTCCTCCTCTAGCCCACCATCATCCTTTTGGGGGATAGGGATGTGAGGGATGTGTGTATAGCCAGGCAGCTCCCTCACCCACTCCTATCAGTGCATACATACATACATACATACATACATAACATACATACATACATAACATACATACATACATACATAACAACATACATACATAACATACATACATACATAACATATACATACATAACATACATACATACATAACATATACATACATAACATACATACATACATAACATACATACATACATACATACATACATAACATATACATAACAGAACAAATACATACATACATAAGAACATACATACATAAGAACGTACATACATAACATACATACATACATACATACCGTACATAGCATACACAACATTACTAAACCATATTCACAAAAACTAGTCAAGAGGAAGTGTCAGTAGGACACTCCCTAACACCTCTTCCTAAGTGATTTATTTTGTTTATTACTCACCCTCCTCTTCCATGTCATTTAAACCACTGAAAAATCACCATACTCAGAATAAATAACATACAAGTTGATATTAAGTACCCGTGTGCAAAAATAAATCTCTAAGGAAGAGGTGTTAGGGAGCTTCCTTAACCAACAAGACTGTGAACCCGAGGAAGGACCCTAACACCTCTTCCTTAGTGATTTATTTTTGGATGTCTATGCAGAGTATGGTGATAATAGAATGATTTATGTAGCACAAGGGTGTATAGTAAATATAATAAACAGGATAAATAGCTTAGAAGAAGGTGTTAGGGAGCTTCCATGCCTGACGAGAATGCTTTAGCCCACAGGAAAACTATCTATCTGTCTATCTATCTATAGCCTGACGCCCTAATCCCGCAAAGGGTGGCCACAGACAAAACACCTCCAGGTCTCTCTCTCACCCACCGTTTGACTGCCCTCCCCCCAGCTCACTCCCCGCTCCCTCATATGCCTCTCAACTCCATCCCTCCACCTCATCCTTGGCCTCCCCCTCCCTCTCCTCTGCCATTTCACTCCCCTCCCTGCAGCTCACACACCCTCTCTCATATACCTCTCCACTCCATCCCTCCATCTCATCCTCGGCCTCCCCCTCCCTCTCCTCTGCCATTTCACTCCCCTCCCCCCAGCTCACTCCCCGCTCCCTCATATGCCTCTCAACTCCATCCCTCCATCTCATCCTCGGCCTCCCCCTCCCTCTCCTCTGCCATTTCACTCCCCTCCCCGCAGCTCACACCCCCCTCTCTCATATACCTCTCCACTCCATCCCTCCATCTCATCCTCGGCCTCCCCCTCCCTCTCCTCTGCCATTTCACTCCCCTCCCCGCAGCTCACACCCCCCTCTCTCATATACCTCTCCACTCCATCCCTCCATCTCATCCTCGGCCTCCCCCTCCCTCTCCCCTGCCATTTCACTCCCCTCCCCCCAGCTCACACCCCCTCTCTCATATACCTCTCCACTCAGCAATATATAAACTTACTTATTTACAACAACAATTTCCATACATCACACAAATATACACCATACACTCTTTTCACTCTAACTTGGCCTAAAATTGACATAACACCTTGAATCTTCAGTTATATGAATGGGCCAGCACTAGAATATGATGCTAGTCACAAAGAAGTGCTCTGGAATGGAAGAGCAATAGAACAGGGGTGGGGAACGTCTGGCCTCTGCGTCGTACAAGGCCAGCAATTCTTATAATACTCATGAATGAATCTATCTATCTATCTATCTATCTATCTATATAATGTACCGGGTTACAGCTGATTATAAATTGATGATTTTGTATGGCCTGTGAATGTTAAAAATATCCTACAACTACTACTGCCAGACGCCATAATCCCGTAAGGGGTGGCCATTTGACTTTGAGTTAGTTATTTTACGGGGAGGGGCACTAACCCTCCACCAACCCACTTGTTGACACGTAGGGAACACGTATGGGTTTGGTTATGTGGTGGATTTCTCATAATCATTTTCCCATCAGCAGTGCTCTTGTGAATAAACAGGTCTATCATTGAACCACACTTCTGGAATAGGCATCATACGCTCTCCCTACGTGTCAAGTGGGGTTGGTGGAGGATTAGTGCCCCTCCCTGTAAAACAATTAACTCTAAGCCCTTCGCCACCCCGTTTGGGATACATGGCGTCTCTCTTTTTCCCACCTAAAGAGTCTGAGGTAAACGCCCTTAATAAGAGAACGGTTCCCCACCCTGGCACTAGAATAAGATGCTAGTCATGAAGAAGTGCTGTGGCATGGATGTAGCGCTTACTGCCTAATTCTCCCACTGAGGTAAGTGAAATAAGCTGCAAAAAGGACGAAAATCTGGGCCAGGTTAAGGTGAAAGGAGTATAGCGTCACCAAAATGGGCAGTATTTTACGTCATATGGATTTTTTTTTACACCACAGTCTAGATTAAAGAAATGGTGAATCTTTTTTTATATACCATACTCTAAAAAGAAATATTAATCTATCTATATATCTGTCTATGGCCAGATGCCTCAATCCCGTTCAGGGTGGCCACAAACAAATCTCCTCCACGTCGCCCTGTCCCCCGCCATATTAATCTAAATTCCACTTATTTTTTACACCATAGTCTATATTACAGAACTGGTGCATCTTTTTTTTTCATACCATGTTCTAGATATACCATACTATATATACATTATTTGGATTTTTTTAATACCATGGTGTATATTACAGAAATAGTGAATCTTTTTTTTTCTGTAACATACTCTCTCTCTCTCTGTCTCTCTCTCACTGTCTCTCTCACTCTCTCTCTCTCACTCTCTCTCTCTCACTCTCTCTCTCTGGCGGTTTTTTTTACACCATACGCTATATTACAGAAACATGTAACTTGTAATTAAACTTTTTCTTATACTATCTATCTATCTATTGCCAGACGCCTCAATCCCGTTTGGGGTGGCCACAAACAAATCGCCTCCAAGTCGCCCTGTCCCCCGCCATTTCACTGCCCTGCTCCCAACTCACACCCCCCTCTCTCATATACCTCTCCACCCCATCCCTCCATCTCATCCTCGGTCTCCCCCTCCCTCTTCCACCCTCCACCTCACTCACATATACCATATTCTAAAATAGGGAAATATTAACCTCAGCCCATATCTTTTTTTACACCATACACTATATTACAGAAATAGTTAATTCTTTTTCTTATACCATACACTACATTACACAAATTATAACTTGTATTCGTTTTTTTTTTATACCATACTCTATATAACAGAAATAATTAATATTTTTTTTATACCATACTCTATATGACAGAAATAATTAATATTTTTTTTTATACCATACTCTATATAACAGAAATAATTAATATTTTTTTTATACCATACTCTATATAACAGAAATAATTAATATTTTTTTTATACCATACTCTATATAACAGAAATAATTAACCTATTTTTTTTATACCATACTCTATATAATGGAAATAATTATCCATTTTTTTTCATACCATACTCTACATTACAGAATTATTAACCTGTACAATATACTGTAATTTGTAATCTTAACTTTGTTCCTAATATTACCTGGTTTAAAAATCTATATGTTGGGTTGGCCACGCATACATAAATACACACATACATACTGGTACACACATACATACATCATATATACATACATACATACTGGTACACACATACATACATCATATATACATTCATACATACTGGTACACATACATAC
>NC_136984.1:727500-767500 GCF_032717465.1 Coenobita brevimanus | reverse complement strand
TCTGCCATCCCTTTCATATTCATTCATTGCCAGACGCCATGTATCCCAAACGGGGTGGCCAAGGGCTCAGAGTTAATTGTTTTACAGGGAGGGGCACTAATCCTCCACCAACCCCACTTGACACGTAGGGAGAACGTTATGCCAACAGCATCTGGTGTTCCCAGGCGGTCACCCATCCAAGTACTAACCAGACCCAACGTTGCTTAATTAACTAAACATTCGTCAGGAAGGCTGGTTTGTGTGGGAGACATAATTACAATAACCAATAGATTTATTCTGTATAGGTGCAGGGTTGGAAGTTACGGGTGTTGGATCCGGTGATGTACTGACTCTCAATGCTACACACACACACCAGTCTGAACTCATAATTAATACCCCAACAAATCTACTACTGTCTATGAAATTTCCTTAACAGACTTACAGTAATCCATCAATTATCCGACGTAATAGAGCCAAAGGCATGTCTGGATAGTGGATCTGTCTGGATAATACACTTCCACCCTGGCCCCCCTCTGAACATACCCTTTGAAAGCCAGTGTAAAAGGCTGTAACAGTACACCATAAAACACTAATTCCTGGTGTCTTACACAATTCTATCTGGTAAAGCAGACCTATAAACCACGGCCAAGTAATTACCGAGCTCAAGCAGACCCATCAACCACAGACAGGCAACCACCACTGCAGGGACATGATAAAACAAGAAAAAAACAGCCCTGTCGAGTGGAAATGTTCGCTCCGACATAACTTCTACCCAGATGCAATCATTCGGTCCAGATAAAATGGAGAAATGTATGAATAAAGGTTTCGAACAGCCAGATCACCGCATCTGGATAGTGGATTGTTCAGATAATGGACGTCTGGATCATCGAGGGATTACTGTATGCTCATTTTAATGGAAATTTTCCCTTAAATATGGCAGAAAAATACCAGAAAAAAAACTAGTCTGTCATCTTGGGCTTGTGTTAAATCATTCATTCATTCATTCATTGCCAGACGCCATGTATCCCAAATGGGGTGGCCAAGGGCTTTGAGTTAACTATTTTACAGGGAAGGGCACTAATCCTCCACCAACCCCACTTGACACGTAGGGAGAACGTTATGCCAACAGCATCTGGTGTTCCCAGGCAGTCACCCATCCAAGTACTAACCAGACCCAACGTTGCTTAGTTTTCGTTAAATCAAGCGTCTACTGTATTTACCATGCACGAGAAACCTTTGGACTCGAGCAACTAAACCCTAAAGGTCTATCGGTTTCATATCTCATTCCTGGAACAAGATTTTTACTCTGTCAAATTCGTTTCTATCGCACGCTGCAAAAGGATGAAAATCTGGATCAGTTTAAGGTAAAAGAATTATTGCAAAATACTTTCCCTCTAGACTTCCATTGCAAAAAATAATAATAATAATAATAATAAAATAAGCAATGACAGGTACATCAAAGAGACAATTAGCCAGTTTTTAAAATCCTGTTAAATGTCTCTCTCTCTCTCTTTTTTAATATGTGAAAACTGTCAACTTGCTTTTGAAACTGTCTAAAAAGAAAGTGTGGGTAGACTTTTAAAATCCATATAGACTACTGGCCAACGTCTGACATTCCATAAAAAGTGTCAACCAGGTTTTCTTATTTCCATTTAAAAATTATCCACCATTTTGAAGCTTTAAAAAAATCTGCTTCCCAGTCGTTAAACTTCACAAACTTCCATAAAACCTATCAACTAGTTCCTGATATTATAAAACCCATAAAAAAAACACCAAATAGTTTTTAAAATTCTATTAATACTGTTGGCCAGATATGAAATTCTGTCCTGTAAACACTACTGGCCGTTTTTTTTTAATCTGGAAAAACCGTTGGACAGTTTTTGAATTTTAAAACTCTCTTAGCTAAAATGGCTGACAGCAGTTTGGCAAAAAATTACTTCTTACACCTTCGCATCTCCTTCAAAGCCTGTACATTATCTATATATATATTTTATAGCATAGACATCATTTATATATATTCTTTATAGCATGAACATCTTATATATATATATATTTCAGAACATGGGCTTCATTTACATACCTTCTTCAAAGCACAAACATCATTTATATATATTCTTTGGAGTACGAACATCATTTACATATCTTCAAAGCGTGGACATCGTTTATATATCCTCTCGAACGCGCGGACATCATTTACACATCTTCTTCAAAGCGGGGACATCACTTACACATCTTTTCAAAGCGTGGACATCATTTATATATAATCTTTGGAGTACGGACATCATTTATACATCTTTTCAAAGCAAGGACATCATTTATATATATATTCTTTGGAGTACGGACATCATTTATACATCTTTTCAAAGCACGGACATCATTTATATATATATATTCTTTGGAGTAGGGACATCATTTATATATATATAGTCATCTGAGCAAGGACACCATTTACGGTATATATATCCTTCAGAAATTGGACATCATTTTGACATATACTTGAGAGAACGGACATCATTTACATATACGTTTCTGAGCACGGATATCATTTATATACATTCGTCAGAGTACACAGTTTCGTTTCATTTCGTTTCGTGTATACCAGCTCCAATGCGTATATTTGTCAGCCTTGCTCACCTAATGGCGGCTCTCCATGCTGCTCGATCTCTGGCAGCCTCCCTCCTCCATCCCTTATCCCTGAGGTCACACTCCATGACCTCATCCCACCATCATTTATATTTATCATTATCACCATTATTCTGTTCATTTATCATCTATCGCCAGATGACTTAATTCCGTATGGGGTGGCCACAAACAAATCGCCTCCACGTCGCCCTATCCCCCCCCCCCATTTCATTGTCCTGCTCCCAGCTCACACCCCCCTCTCTCATATACCTCTCCACTCCATCCCTCCACCTCATCCTTATTATCTATCTATCTATCTATCTATTGCCAGACGCCCCAACCCCGTTCAGGGTGGCCACAAACAAATTGCCTCCATGTCCCCCTGTCCCCTGCCATTTCACTGCCCTGCTTCCAACTCACACCCCCCTCTCTCATATACCTTTCCACCCCATCCCTCCATCTCATCCTCGGCCTCCCTCTCCCTCCTTATTATCATTGCCATAATTCCTGAAGTGGTTTGGTCATGTGGAGAGGAGGGGGGATGAAAACTGGGTGGAGAGAGGGAGAAGTGTTCAAGTTAGGGGTAGGGCTGTGAGAGGCAGACCGAAACAGACCTGGAATGAGACTGAGTATGACCTAAAGGATAAGGGACTGATTAGGGAGGCTGCCAGAGATCGAGCAGCATGGAAAGCCGCCAGTAGGTGACCAAGGCCAACATATGCAAGCACATTGGAGCCTTTAAAAACAAAAACGAATTATTCTCTTCATTTTAGGCAGCGCATCGCATAGTTGGGGAATCAGAGTCTTCAATTTGGGTACTATCTATCTATTGCCAGATGCCTCAATCCCATAAGGGATAGCCACAAACAAATCACCCCCACGTCGCCCTGTCTTGCTCCCAGTTCACACTCCCCTCTCTCACATCCTTCTCACTGTCTGGATGTTTGCTCTGTCAAATAGTCTCCTTTGGCCTCCACCTGAATTACAAGACAAAGCACCTCCATAACAGCGGGCTTTTTCCAGTTTACCCCCGTCGCATCACTTTACGCAGTGGATCAACATGAGTGAAAAGTGTTAACCTGAATTATACAAGGAAGCACCTCCATAACAGCGGGCTTTTTCCAGTTTACCCCCGTAGCATCGCATAAAATTACACAGTGGATCAAGACCGTACTGCGACCCTTTACAGAACAGGGAGAGTAAAAAATATATATATATCAGTAAAAGTGCTAAACAGACTAACTCCACTGCGATCTAATTTTACGATACGAGCCAAATAATAAAACAATAGAATAGAATAAAGCGTTAAACAAATTGACTTCGCTGCGACCTCTGCCAGCGAGGGTAGGGTGGTTTACCCCGGCAGCATCACGTAAAATGACAAGCTGCATCCATAACAGTGACAGTGTTGACCAAATTGATAACACTGTGATTTTTCCAGTAAAGGTAGGGCAGTTTACCCCAACAGCATCGCATAAAATTACAGTGGATCCATTCGAGTGACTGCTGACCATATCGACTGCACAGTGACCCCCCCCCCCCAATGCAGGTCAAGCAGTTTACCCCGATAGCATCACATAAAAGTACGAACTGCATCCACATCAATGACTGCTGACCAAATTGACCTCACTGCGACCTTTTAGAGAACACACTGAGTGAAATAAAACACCGGTGGATGCGTTTAGACAAATTAACCCTCTCGTAACCAAGCGACACAGGCAGCATCCAAACACACGAAGTACTCAGGATGTGGACCAGCTTGACCTTGGCAATGAGAGTAGGAATGAACACTCTTTCTTTTTCCGTGCTCGCAGTGCTTCCTAAACATTTCATCTTCACGGCCTTAGTTCTGCTTCTATTTCCATGAATCTTTTTTCCTAGTAATCTCCAACAGTTGTACTTGCTTACGATGCTGATAAAGACGTTTGGCGAATGTAAATTAGGCGTTGATTTACGATGTTTTTTTTCTTTCCATCAAGGGGCGATTCAGTAATGAGTGGGTGGGATTAGGTTAGGTGCAGCCTGGGTCCTTCAGTAACGAGTGGGTGACTTCTGCACCATTACACGAAGTACGGGAAGGGTTAACAGCACTGCGACCTCTTCCAACGAGCACTGCGACCCCTTCCAACGAGCACTGCGACCCCTTCCTACGAGCACTGCGACCCCTTCCAACGAGCACTGCGACCCCTTCCAACGAGCACTGCGGCCCCTTCCAACGAGCACTGCGACCCCTTCCAACGAGCACTGCGACCCCTTCCAACGGGGCTAGGGAGTGGTTTACCCTGACGGCACCGTGATGAACTTGGGCAGCTTGGTTTTAACGAGCGAGGTCTCCCACACGACAAGGACGCCCCCCTCGGTGATGCCGCACAGGTGGTGGCTGTCTGGCGTGTACTGCAGCCTGAAGCGATACAAGGCTCTCAGCGGCGCCTCTCTCTCTCTCTCTCTTACCACTCAATCACTCTCTCTCTCTCTCTTCCTCCCTCCTTCCTTCAGTCTATCTCTCCCTCTCTGTCTCTCTCTCTTCCTCCCTCCCTCCCTCCTTCAGTCTATCTCTCCCCTTCTCTCTCTCTCTTCCCCCCTCCCTCCTTCAGTCTACCTCTCCCTCTCTCTCTCTCTCTTCCTCCCTCCCTCCTTCAGTCTACCTCTCTCTCTCTCTCTCTCTCTTCCTCCCTCCCTCCTTCAGTCTACCTCTCCCTCTCTCTCTCTCTCTTCCTCCCTCCTTCAGTCTATCTCTCCCTCTCTCTCTCTTCCTCCCTCCCTCCTTCAGTCTATCTCTCCCTCTCTCTTCCTCCCTCCCTCCTTCAGTCTATCTCTCCCTCTCTCTCTCTCTTCCTCCCTCCCTCCTTCAGTCTATCTCTCCCTCTCTCTTCCTCCCTCCCTCCTTCAGTCTATCTCTCCCTCTCTCTTCCTCCCTCCCTCCTTCAGTCTATCTCTTCCTCTCTCTCTCCCTTCCTCCCTCCTTCAGTCTATCTCTCCCTCTCTCTCTCTCTGTCTGTCTTTCTCTCTCTCTCTCTCTCTCTCTCTCTCTCTCTCTCAATGCAAGGAAGAAGGAACCAAAGGCCAGGACCCTGCAAATTATTCCCTCCAAGAAAAAAACAAAAACAATATAACAGAGAGCCAAATTCAAGATCCATTCATTTTGAGATGCCTGGACACACTGCGTTTGAAAGACTGGAGGTCATAGGCAGTGGGAAATACAGACAGACTCAAACTTGGCCCAGAATTTGCCATCCCTCCATCTTGAAAGCTGAGTTGTGGCAATAGATTAACACTAGAGTGGGATGCTAGTCACGAAGAAGTGCTATGGATAGGATGAAGGGCTGTTGCAGTGTCTTCTGCCACTGAGCTACGTGAAATAAGCTGCAAAAGGACGAAAATCTGGGCCAAGTTAAGAGTAAGAACAGTATGCTGCTGCTACTACTACTACTACTACTACTACTACTGCTACTACTACTACTGCTACTACTACTACTGCTACTACTACTACTACTACTACTATTACTTCTACTGCTACTGCTATTGCTACCACCACCATCAATAATAATAATAATAATAATAATAATAATAATAATAAAAATAATACCAGTAATAACAGAAATAATAATAATAGCAATTATAATAATAATAATAATAAAAATAATAATAATTAATAAAACAATACTCCTCTATTTAAAATGGGTAATAACAGAAATAATAATAATAATAATAATAATAATAATAATAATAATAACAGTAACAATAGAAATAATAATAATAATAATAATAACAGTAACAATAGAAATAATAACAATAATAATAATAATAATAAATAACAATAGTAATAATAATAATAATAATAATAATCTAAAAAGGCTACATAACTTCAACACCTACACTTCTCCAAAAGATTCTTCACAAATAAAAGCCGAGAATATATAAACAAGAGGAATTTCTCAACTTACGAGGTGAAGGGCTGCCTCGCTCGGTCTGTCTTTAATTCTCTCACTGGGCGAAGGTCCCACATACTCCACAGCCTAAGAATACAGGGAGTGAATAGATTAGAATTGTTTATCTATCTGCCTGTCTATTTTTCTATCTATCTGTCTGTCTGTCTGTCTGTGTCTAAATTACATAGCTATCTATCTATAATCTATCTCCATCCATCATCTCTATATCTGTCTGTCTGTCCATCTATCTATCTATCTATCTATCTGTCTGCTCATATATCATTCATCATCTAATCCTATGTTGCCCCATGAGGAGCATAGGAGCCCAGGGCTAGGCAACTTGGTCCTGAGATTTAAGATGAGAGTGACCAGCCTCACTCATCCCTGAGTGGCATTACATGAGCAATAACCCCAACCACCCCTTGGATATAAACCGTCACCGGCTCAATCCGATTGGAGCGCCTTAATTACCCACTAAACCACCAGGCGCCATAATTTGGTTATATGGTTACCACCCAGCATAGTAAATGGTTTCCTGGTGTACAGGAAACTATTTGGCTTGTCACTCAGTGTAAAGTCACCCGTAGGCAGAAGGAAGAGGAAAGAATGAAGGAAAGAAAGACAGAAGAGGGAGTGTAAAGTCACCCACAGGCAGAAGGAAGAGGAAAGAATGAAGGAAAGAAAGACAGAAGAGGGAGTGTAAAGTCACCCACAGGCAGAAGGAAGAGGAAAGAATGAAGGAAAGAAAGACAGAAGAGGGAGTGTAAAGTGACCCACAGGCAGAAGGAAGAGGAAAGAATGAAGGAAAGAAAGACAGAAGAGGGAGTGTAAAGTCACCCGTAGGCAGAAGGAAGAGGAAAGAATGAAGGAAAGAAAGACAGAAGAGGGAGTGTAAAGTCACCCGTAGGCAGAAGGAAGGGGAAAGAATGAAGGAAAGAAAGACAGAAGAGGGAGTGTAAAGTCACCCGTAGGCAGAAGGAAGGGGAAAGAATGAAGGAAAGAAAGACAAAAGAGGAAGGAAGGAAGGATGGTCGAGAGGGAAGGCAGACACCCGAGAGCAGCAGTACATTGAGTGAGTGGAGTATGTCAATTTACTTATCGTGTATACCTCACCTTATAACCCCATCGGCAAGACTGGTGGCCGTGGCATTAACAGCGGATACTTAGACAGATAGATAGATAGATAGATATATAGACAGATGGATAGATAGATAGATAGACAGACAGAATTTTACCTGTGCATCTTCTAACAGACAAATAACAAGGAAAATATATATAGAGATGAAAGAGGGGGAAGCGAGTTGGGGGGAGGGCAGTCAAATGGTGGGCGACAGAGCAAGTTGGAGGCACTTTGTCTGTGGCCACCCTTTGCAGGAGTACGGTGCTGGGCTATAGACAGATAGATAGATAGAATTTAACTTCCGCGACTCACCTTATAACCCCATCGGCAAGACTGGTGGCCACGGCATTCACAGCGGTGCCTTCAGGGGCCACGGTGAAGGCTATGGCAGTGACGGGGGCTGGGGTGACCACCGAGTCCACCAGCGATGCGTTGACGGTGTACAGGCGCAGCACCGATGCCCCCTCCCCCAGCGGCGTCACTGATACCCAATCCCCCAGGGTCTCACTCACCCCCACCAGCTGTACGCCCACACCACCACACCCCACGCTGCGCACATACGATATCCTGTGTGGGGAGAAAAACACACATACACTCCACTAAATGTACAGAGAAAAACACACACACACACACACACACACACACTCCTACCAGCTGTATGCCCACACCACCACACCCCACTCTGCGCACATACGATATCCTGTATGGGAGAAAAACATACACACACTCCACCAAATGTACACACACACACTCCACCAAATGTACACACACACACACACTCCTACCAGCTGTACGGCCACACCACCACACCCCACGCTGCACACATATGATATCCTGTATGGGGAGGAAAAACGTACATGCACTCCACCAAATGTACACACATATGATATCATGTAAAGAAAAAAAACATACACACTCCTACCAGCTGCGGCCACCCCTTATGGGATTAAGGCATCTGGCAATAGATAGACAGACAGATAGATAGACAGACAGACAGATAGATAGATACATAGATACCTGTTCGTGTCCCATATCACACACAATCCATCCTCGCCGCCAGACACACAAATACTGAAGGCTGTTGAGAGATGCATGTGTGTTAGACAGATAGATAGACATAAATAGATAGATAGATAGATAGATAGATACCTGTTAGTGTCCCATATCACACACAATCCATCCTCCCCGCCCGACACGCAAATACTGAAGGCAGTCGAGAGGTGCATGTGGGTGATGGGGGCGGTGTGTGCCAGGAGGAGGGCCGGGGGGGTGGCGGCCTGCAGTTCCTCACCCACCGCACTGGTCGAGACGGCGTACACCAACACCTGACCCGACGCCAACCCCACCCACACCTGGTTGACCCCACAGCTGCACCATCGCACCTGGGAAACAAACATACCGATTACTTAAACAAACAGAGATTACTTAAACAAACAGATTACTTAAACAAATACACAGATTACTTAAACAAACACACCGATTACTTAAAAAAACAGAGATTACTTAAACAAACAGAGATTACTTAAACAAATACACACATTACTTATACACACAGATGACTTAAACAGAGATTACTTAAGAAAACAGATTACTTAAACATATACAAAGATTACTTAAACATACAAATTACTTAAACAAATACACAATTACTTAAACAACTTATAACTATCCTTAGCTTGATTACATACTTAAACACATACAGATTACTTAAACAAATACACAGATCACTTAAAAATTAACATAAGGAACTACCACTCCTTACCTCATCATACAAACTGGTGAAGAAGAATACAGAATACAAGCTTAACTACCTCATGATACAGTATTTATGAAGAGTATGGTGATGTTGGAATGATTTATGTAACACAGGAGAGGACTGCAAGGGGTAATAAGCAAAATAAATCACTAAGGAAGAGGTGTTAGGGAGCTTCTTTACCTACCTCAATGTTGTACAGTATTTATGCAGAGTATGGTGATGTTGGAATGATTTATGTAACACAGGAGAGGACTGCAAGGTGTAATAAGAAAAATAAACAGAATAAATCACTAAGGAAGAGGTGTTAGGGATCTTTTTTACCTACCTCAAGCTTGTACAGTATTTATGCAAAGTATGGTGATATTAGAATAATTTATGTAACACAGGAGAGGACTGCAAGGTGTAATAAGCAAAATAAATCACTAAGGAAGAGGTGTTAGGGAGCTTCTATACCCAATGAAAATACAAGCATCATACAGGGGAGGACTGCCAGGTGTAATAAGCAAAATAAATCACTAAGGAAATGGTGTTTGGGGCCTCCTCACCTCATCATACGAAGGGACGGCGATGAGAGGCTGAGAAACACTGTCCTTGAGGCGGCGACTGCGAATGATGCCGTCGCGGTGGTTCCAGGACACCACATAGGGACACCCGGAGCCTGTGGACATCCAGGCAGTTATGACAAGAAGAACGGAAGAACAGAAGAACATAATAACTACAGCAGATCCTATAACAGACCCTTAATGGACACTACATATGGACAGCCGGAACCTGTGGACATCCAGGCAGTTATGAAGAGAACAGAAGAACAGAAGAACACTTAATATGGAACGGAAGAACAGAAGGACACTTAATATGGAACGGAAGAACAGAAGGACACTACATATGGACACCAGGGACCTGTGGACATCCAGGCAGTTATGAAAAGAAGAACAGAAGAACACAATAACAACATTAGACACCATAACAGACCCTGGGATTGCGGATAGAGTGGGTGTGTGAGCGAGACAGACTAAATCTCACCTTTATTGTGTCGAGGGCTGAGTATGAGGGTGTAGGGTGGCATATGCAGCAGTTCTGAGTGGGACAGGCAGGTGAGGGGTGTGAGAGAGGGAGGGAGAGAGCAAGAGAGAGTGAGTGAGTGAGAGAGAGACAGACACAGACTAAATCTCACCTTTATTGTGTCGAGGGCTGAGTATGAGCGTGTACGGAGGCATGAGCAGCAGTTCTGAGTGGGACAGGCTGGTGAGAGTGAGAGAGAGGAAGACCGAGAACAAGAGACAGACTAAATCTCACCTTTATTGTGTCGAGGGCTGAGTATGAGCGTGTACGGAGGCATGAGCAGCAGTTCTGAGTGGGACAGGCTGGTGAGGGCGGTGGCAGGGGTCTTGAGGTTCTGTACGAGGGATAAGATTGGACGGTCATCGGCAGGAGAGCCAGCGTAGGTACCCCAGTGTAAGCCTCGGACCTCGTGTAGCACCTCGGGAGACTGGAACGGCAAAAATAAAAGCAGTATCTTTATTATTATTATTATTATTATTATTATTACAGTAAACCCTCAATATAATGAACTAAATGGGGGGAGGGGCATCGTTATATCCGAAAGTTCGCTATATCCAATGCTCATTATTAACCGAGGGATTACTGACCCAAGGTGGCTATATCCGTGGAGAGGTTCTGTCCTACGTGCACCACCACAACTTACTCTATGAAGCTTCACATGGAGAATTCAGTGGTTTATATAGTTATACAGTACATGTACAGTGAATACCCACCTGTATGAAGTAGTACATCTAATTACAATGCCTATGATGTACACTCCTGCTGGATAGTGACCAATATTCGCTATGTCTGGCATTGGTTTGCTCCGGAAATGGTGGGTCGTTATATCCGAAGTTCGTTATAAAAGGGCTCGGTACGTCGAGGGTTTACTGTTTTATTATTATTTTAAATATTATCAATATTCTGATCCTTGTGCTCATACTGAAAGCAAAGGAAACGTACAGTGATGTGAGGAACTGAGACAGGCCACATATGCGCACACACAGACACACACACACACACACACACACATAAAGAAAACTAACTCTCTCTCTCTCTCTCTCTCATTGTCTCTCTCTGCTTCCATCTCTCTGTCTGTCTCTCTCATTCCAATCTTCTCTCTCTAACTCTCTTTTATTCCATCTCTCTGTCTCTCTCTCTCTGTCCATCTCTCTCTAGTTCTCTCTGTCTCTCTCTCTCTTTCCATCTGCCAGTCTCTCTCTCTCTCTAGTTCTGTCTCTGTCTCTCTCTCACACACCCACCTGGGGGCTCTGTGGTGGTGGGGGGCAGGTGGCGGGGGGGTGGGGGCTGGTAAACAACTGCTGTGGTGTTTGTCCGTATGTCTTTATCATCGCTTTACGCGCCTCTCGGCTTATCTCGTCCCCGCCACTCTCCACATCGTACCCAAAGTAGGTCTGCAGAAGAAACGTGTGTGAGAGACTAACTAGGAGAGTTGAAAGGGGAGAGTGAGGATGAGAAGCAGGAGTGGAAAGTGAGAAACTAACTAGGAGAGTGTGAGTGAGGTAGAGGGGAGGAGAGGGAGGGGGAGACTGATTATGAGATGGAGGAATGGAGAGTGAGAAACTAACTAGGAGAGTGTGAGTGTGGTAGAGGGGAGGGGAGGGAGGGGAAGAGTGAGGATGAGATGGAGGGATGGAGTAAAGAGGTATATGAGAGAGAAGGGTGCGAGTTGGAGAGAGGAAGAGTACATGAGTATGGCGATATTAGAATGATTCATGTAACACAGTAGGAGAGTAACGTGTAATAAACAAATAAATCACTTAGGAAAAGGTGTTTGGGAGCATCCTTAACTGACAAGTATACCAGCCACTATGGTGTAGTTAGCAAGATAAATCACTGAGGAAAAGGTGTTTGGGAGCTTCCTTAACCTACAAGAATACCAGCCAGTATGGCGTAGTTAGCAAAATAAATCACTTAGGAAAAGGTGTTAGGGAGCTTTCTTAACTGACAAAAATGCCAGCCAGTAAGATGTAGTTAACAAAATAAACCACTTGGGAAAAGGTCTTAGGGAGCCTCCTTTACTAGCAAGAATACCAGCATGGGCGTATTAGTGTGTACTGGTGCAATAGCAAGTTAAAGAAATAGAGGCATAAAGACATTTGTGTTACAGTCGCGGCGCACGACTCTGAGGTTGTTATTGTCGTACCCTGGCAACCTACCATTCAAAAGTGCGTCCCATTTCGTATCATATTATACACGAATCATATTATTATACATGAATACATTATACATGAATGTGGATGTGATAGGAAGCGTTAGGAGGAATACGATGAGGTGGTTTGGCCATGTGGAGAGGATGGAGGGTGAAAGACTGACCTAGGAGAGTGTATGTGAGTGAGGTGGAGGGGGGGAGAGGCAGAGGGAGGCCGAGGATGAGATGGAGGGATGGGGTGGAGAGGTATATGAGAGAGGGGGACGTGAGTTGGGTGCAGGGCAGTGAAATGGCGGGGGACAGGGCGACGTGGATTCAAGGCCCTAATCCACCCTGTTGTCCCTGCTACTACCACACTAACCTTGTGCTGAGAGGCTGCTGTGTGCCTCAAGCCTTGGAACCCCTCCCCCTCCCCACCCACTTAAGCACTGTGGTTAGCTGGAGTCAAATAAGAGCCTTACAACACTGTTCATTCCCATTACATAACTTTACCCATATGCTGTGTTCTTTATAATTCCTGGAAGTTCTAAATCACAGTAGGTATTAAGACTAAATTAACCACAAATTACCTGACTTGACTGCACTCCTAGCTTCATTCACTGCTCTATGGTGAAAAGCGTGTTATGTGAAAGTGTTATATCACAAATTACTTTGGGGGAGACAGTGACAGAATCAGTATAGAGGCGGCCTGCAGTCCTGATGGATCCAGGTTTGAATCCCAGCTGGGGCAGGGAACAGTTTAAGGATTTGAATTTCATAAAAAAGCAGACTTTTCTCATCTATTAGCAGACCCGCCGACATGTTGTAAAAATACCCCCGCTAATACCAATACACCAGTCCTGTATGAGACAGCCCTAGCATGTATTCAGTATGGACGGTGGGTGTTGTTGTAAAAATACCCCCGCTAATACCAATACACTAGTCCTGTAGGAGACAGCCCTAGCATGTATTCAGTATGGACGGTGGGTGTTGTTGTAAAAATACCCCCGCTAATACCAATACACCAGTCCTGTAGGAGACAGCCCTAGCATGTATTCAATATGGACGGTGGGTGTTGTTGTAAAAATACCCCCGCTAATACCAATACGCCAGTCCTGTAGGAGACAGCCCTAGCATGTATTCAGTATGGATGGTGGGTGTTAGCGCCAAAGTGGTGACATGTGGAGGTGTAGGAGGACTACTGGGCCCCAAGGAGGACTACTTGGACTTGGGAATAGGCCCTGAAGGCTTTGCCGAGAGTCGGACATGTAAAAAACATAAATAAATAAATAAATGGTTTCCTGAAGGCAGCACATGAAAGTCCCCGCCTAATACCAATAAATCAGACAATGTTTATGAAAAAAATCCACATACCGCCGGGTGGAAGACATTGATGGCGTCGACGGCTGCCCTGCCTGTCTGCTTATACCCAAACACCAGGTCTATCCAGTGGTGTAGGTGGTGTGTGACCAGGGGAGACTCCAGCGCCGCACGGTGAACCAACACAAACCTGACCATGTGGAGAATATAATGCGTGAGGTGGAGGGGGAGAGGCAGACCGAGGATGAGCAGGAGGGATGGAGTGGAGAAGATGGAGAGTAAGAGAATAACAACACAAACCTGACCGTGTGGAAAATATCAGGCTAATAAGGACAGCGTGAGGTGGAGGGGGAGAGGCAGACCGAGGATGAGAAGGAGGGATGGAGTGGAGAAGATGGAGAGTAAGAGAATAACAAGGAAAGCATATGTGAGTGAAACGGAGGGGAGGGGAGAGAGGTAGAGACTGAAGATGAGATGGATGGATGGAATGGAGAAGATGGAGAGTGAGAGACTAACAAAGAGAGTGTATGTGAGGGAGGTGGAGGGGGAAGGGGGAGACCGAGGATGAGAAGGAGGGATGGAGTGGAGAAGATGGGGAGTAAGAGACTAACAACATAAACCTGACCATGTGGAAAATATAACACAATATGCTTATGTGGAGAGGATGGTGAGAGACTGACAAGGAGAGTGTATGTGAGTGAGGTGGAGGGGGAAGAGGGAGAGAGGGAGGGGGAGAGCACAGGGGAGAGGGAGGGGAAGAATGAGGATGGGGAGGAGGGATGGAATGGAGAGCTATGCAACAGAGGAGGGGGTAATTTAAGAGCAGGGCAGTGACATGGTAGGGGACAGGGCAACATGGAGGTGATTTGTCTGTGGCCACCCCTTACGGGATTAAGGTGTCTGGCAATAGGTAGATAGAAAGACTACTGTATTATCATTATTATTATTATTATCACTACACCATCATCATCATCATCAAAGGCTTAATCAGAAGTCAAAGTGTCTGATTAAAAAGCAGAATACATTTGCTACCCATACATTATTATTATTATTACTATTATTATTATTATTATTATTATTATTATTATTATTATTACTATTATTATTATCATTATTATTACTATTATTATTATTATTATTATTATTATTATCATTACTATTATTATTATTATTATTATTATTATTATTATTATTATTATTACTATTATTATTATTACTATTATTATTATTATTATTACTATTATTATTACTATTACTATTATTATTATTATTATTATTATTATTATTATTACTATTATTATTATCATTATTATTATTATTATTACTATTATTATTATTATTACTATTATTATTATTACTATTATTATTATCATTATTATTATTATTATTATTATTATTATTATCATTATTATTATTATTATTACTATTATTATTATCATTACTATTATTATTATTACTATTATTATTATTATTATTATTACTATTATTATTATTATTGCTATTATTATTATTATTGCTATTATTATTATCATTATTATTATTATTTTTATTATTATTTATTTTCCACTTCACACCATACCATACCACACCAAATCCTACCACATCACACCACACCTAAACCTACCACACCATACCACACCACACCCTACACAATCCTACCACACCATACCATACGCACCATACCAATCACACCCAATCCTACCATATCACAGCACACCCAATCCTACCACATCACACCACACCCAATCCTACCACATCACACCACACCCAATCCTACCACACCACAGATCCCCAGCACAGGCCTACGCGACCCTAAACAAGCGATATCTACTGGGTTCGTTACCTGCGTGGGTCGTCGGAGCTCCAACGAGGCAATTGAACATGGTGAACCCTCTCTCCACTCTGTCGCACGCCCATGTTGAACCCTGCGGCAATTTGATCACGATGAGAGACTGACAAGAAGAGCGTGAGTGATATGGAGATTGAAGATGTAATGGAGGGGTGCGGTGGAGAGAATGATGATGTGATGGAGGGATGTAATGGAGAGAATGGAGAATGAGAGACTAACTAGGAGAGTGTGAGTGAGATGGGGGGAGGGGGGAGAGAGAGGATGTGATGGAGGATGAGGTGGAGAGAATGGAGAATGAGAGATTAACTAGAAGAGTGTGTGAGTGAGGATGAAGAAAGATATGAATGGATGGGGTGAAGAGAATGGAGAATGAGAGACTAACTAGGAGAGTATGTGAGCTAAGGAAGACAGGAGGGAGAAATTGAGAGGACTGAGGTGGAATGAATGGAGAATGAGAGACTAACTAGGAGAGAGTGAGTGAGAGGGACAGGCTTGCGAATCCCAAACTTCACTGACCTTCCGAATTCAAGAAGATCTCCGGGAGGAAGAAGAACTCCGGGATTAGCTCTTTGAAGTCAGTGGTTGAGTCACTCGAAGCCAGACGCCACGTTGTCTGTATGGCGTGGAAGGTGCGATCTGGGATGTCAAAATTGCCATCTATGGGAGAGAGAGAAGAGGAATGTACAGTATATCTATCTATCTATTTATCTATCTATTGCCAGATGCCTTAATCCCGTAAGGGGTGGCCACAAACGAACTGCCTCCATGTCACCCTGTCCCCCACCATTTCACTGCCCTGCTCCCAGCTCACACACCCCTCTCTCATATACCTCTCCACTCCATCCCCCTCTATTATTATTGGTGGTAGGTGGCAGTGACCATCATCCACTCACTTGATGTAGTGCTGCCTACTTCTTCCTTCACCTTTATCATTCTTTTTCTGTGTCTGTCCTCCTCTCTTCCTGTTTCTCACCATCATCCACTCACTTGATGTAGTGCTGCCTACTTCTTCCTTCACCTTTATCATTCTTTTTCTGTGCCTGTCCTCCTCTCTTCCTATTTCTCCCATCTTTCCTGTCACTTCTTATTGCTTTTCTTTCCTTTACAGGTGGCTTTACATTGAGTGACAAGCATAATGGTTTCCTGTAAGCCAGGAAACCATTTACAACGCTGGGTGGTAACCATATAACCAAACCATATGTGTTCCCTACGTGTCAACAAGTGGGTTGGCGTAGGGTTAGTGCCCCTCCCTGTAAAACCAGTAACTCAAAGACAAATGGCCACCCCTTATGGGATTATGGCGTCTGGACAAAGACAGATAGATTATTAATACTGTCATCGAATCATACTGAAATGCTGTATGGTAGTGAGACCTGGGCAGTAAAGGAAGAGGATATTCACAGGCTCAAACGTACAGAAATGACAATGATTAGGTGGATGTGCAGTGCATCCCTGAGTGTGAGGCCTGGGGGGGATGGGTTTACGATGGAAGAGTTGAGAGGTAGGATGGGACTGGAGTGTATTGGTGTTGTGATGAGGAGGGGTAGATTGAGATGGTTTGGGAGGAAGGATGGGACTGGAGTGTATTGGTGTTGTGATGAGGAGAGGTAGACTGAGATGGTTTGGGAGGAAGGATGGGACTGGAGTGTATTGGTGTTGTGATGAGGAGAGGTAGACTGAGATGGTTTGGGAGGAAGGATGGGACTGGAGTGTATTGGTGTTGTGATAAGGAGGGGTAGATTGAGATGGTTTGGACATGTGGAGAGGATAGGGGATGACAACTGGGTGTGGAAGGTGAGAAGTGTGAATGTCAGGGGTAGGGTTGAGAGAGGCAGACCGAAAAAGACCTGGGATGAGGTTATAAAGTGTGACCTCAGGGATAAGGGACTGAATAGGGAGGCTGCCAGAGATTGAGCAGCACGAAGAGCAGCCATTAGGTGATCAAGGCTGACACACGCAAACATGCTGAAGCCTTTATGAATATGATACAACTCAGCATTCAATATATAGAGAAGATAATATTAAGCCAAATTAAACTGAAAAGAGCATACCATCATCTTCTATCACTGACCTCTTTCTATAACTCGGAATTTGGTATGGAGAGATAGCAATTTTAGGCCAAGTTAGAGTAAAAAGAGTATAGCACTTCTTTGTGACTAGCATCATATTCTAGTGTTTATTGTTACAACTCAGCATTCAAGATGGAGAGATGGCAATTTTAGGCCAAGTTAGAGTAAAAAGAGTATAGCACTTCTTCGTGACTAGCACCATATTCTAGTGTTAATCTATTGTTACAACTCAGCATTCAAGATGGAGAGATGGTAATTTTAGGCCAAGTTAGAGTAAAAGGAGTATAGTAAAGATCCGATCCGATCACCTCTCACCTTGGTATCGTAGGAACAGCTGTGTGAAGGGAGGGAGCCGCACCATAAAGTGTAGTACAATCCCGGAGTTGCTGTAGTGGGAGCCGTAGTGGTAGGGGCCGTCACTGGCGTCGTGGCTAATCTGAGACGTGATCTGTACGTGTAGAGAATGCCATTGTTATCATTATTATTATTATTAATATCTGTACGCATAGAAAACAGATTTTATCATTGTTATTATCACTATCATTACTGTCAATATTACCATAATCATGAATATGGCCGTGTGGAGAGAATGGAGGGTGAAAGACTGACAAGGAGAGTGTATGTGCGTGAGGTGGATGTGGAGTTACATGGAGAGACAGACTGACAAATGAGGAAGTGAAGGAGCGTTGTGGTGTGGATGCGGATGTGATAGGAAGCGTTAGGAGAAACACACTGAGGTGGTTTGGCCGTGTGGAGAGGATGGAGGGTGAGAGACTGACAAGGAGAGTGTATGTGCGTGAGGTGGATGTGGAGTTACATGGAGAGACAGACTGACAAATGAGGAAGTGAAGGAGCGTTGTGGTGTGGATGTGGATGTGATAGGAAGCGTTAGGAGAAACACACTGAGGTGGTTTGGCCATGTGGAGAGGATGGAGAGTGAAAGACTGACATGGAGAGTGTATGTGAGTGAGGTGGAGGGGGGAAGAGGGAGGGGGAGGCTGAGGATGAGATGGAGGGATGGGGTGGAGAGGTATATGAGAGAGGAGGGTGTGAGTTGGGAGCAGGGCAGTGAAATGGCGGGGGACAGGGCGATGTGGAGGCGATCTGTTTGTGGCCACCCCGTACGGGATTAAGGCGTCTGACGATAGATAGACAGAGATAGATCAATATCACCACTATCCACCCCATCTCATCCTCGGCCTCCCCCTCCATTTCACTCATATACACTCTTCTAGTCAGTCTCTCATTCTCCATCCTCTTCACTCCTTCCCTCAGTTGTCCACCTCACTCACTCTCCTTGTCAGTCTCTCATCCTCTACCACATATCCAATTAGAATAAAATAGTGAAGATACAAAGGCCTCTTGTCAATTATGGAAGCTCCCTAACACCTTTTCCTAAGTGATTTATTCTGCTTATTACACCTTACTCTCCTCTTCTGTGTTACATAAATCCTTCCACTATCGCCATACTCTGCATAAATAACATACAAAAGGATATTAACCAGCCATATCCAAAAATAAATCACTAAGGAAGAGGTGTTAGGGAGCTTCTATACCTGATGGGCTCCCAACACATCCTCCTTAGTGATTTATTTTTGGATACAGATGGTTAATATCCTTTTGTATGTTATTTATGCAGAGTATGGTGATATTGGAAGGATTTATGTAACACAGACGAGAAGAGTAAGGTGTAATAAAAAATAAGTCACTAAGGAAAAGGTGTTTGGGAGCTTCCTTAACTGAAAAGAATACTGGAATAACACACACACACAAACACACACACACACACACACACACACACACACACACACACAGGTAGAGACAGAGACAGAGACAGACACACACTCACACACACACACAAACACACACAGGTAGAGACAGAGAGACACACACACACACACACACACACACACATGTAGAGAAAGACACACACACACACACACACACACACACACACACACACATACACAGACAGACAGAAAGACAGACAGACAGACAGTAAGACAGACAGACAGACAGACAAACAGACACAGACAGACAGACAGACAAACAGACACAGACAGACACAGACACACACACACACACACACACACACACACACACACACACACACACTCACCTCATAGTTGTTGATGTAGTGTTGTTCCTTGTGGGGATGTTGTACAGCTATTGGCTTCTTGAGGTTCCTGGAAAGATGTACCGGTAGTTCAGAATCGTGTACTACTACTATTATTATTATTATTATTATTATTATTCTATCCATCTATCTATTGCCAGACGCCTTAATCCCGTACGGGGTGGCCACAAGCAAATCGCCTCCATGTTGTCCTGTCCCCCGCCATTTCACTGCCCTGCTCCCAACTCACCGCCCCCTCTGTCATATACCTCTCCACTCCATCCCTCCATCTCACCCTTGGCTTCTCCCTCCCTCTCTTCCCCTCCACCTCACTCACATACACTCTCCTTGTCAGTCTCTCAATTGTTTTCACCATCACTTATCATATTATCATCATTACTATCATCACCATCTTTGTCGTCACCATCATCAATCACTGCCATCATCATCATCTCCATAAATCTTATCACTATCATCAAATCATCATCATCATCTGTATTCTGGAAAGGGAAAGGTGAACCCAGTGCACTGCAGGCTGAAGACGCCCTCCTACTGCAGCCCACCATCATCCTTTTGGGGGATAGGGAGGAAGTTGAGGCACATTTGTATAACCAGGCAGTGGAATTGCTCTGTTATTCTGTTATATTAGGAACTGCTGTTATATTAGGACTTGCTCTGTTATATAAGGAAATCTATCTATCTATCTATTGCCAGACGCCTCAATCCCGTTTGGGGTGGCCACAAACAAATCGCCTCCAAGTCGCCCTGTCCCCCGCCATTTCACTGCCCTGTTCCCAACTTCAACCCCCCTCTCTCATATACCTCTCCACCCCATCCCTCCATCTCATCCTCAGCCTCCCCCTCCCTCTTCCCCCCTCCACCTCACTCACATACACTCTCTCTGTCAGTCTTTCACCCTCCATCCTCTCCACGTGGAAATGCTTTGTTACATCAGTGCCACCATACAATTGCATTCCACTCCACCTCCAAGGCATTCCACTCCACCTCCACCTTTAGGAGAATATCCATCTGTCTATCTATCTATCTAACTGTCTATTTATCTATAGTCAGATGCCATAATCCCTGAGGTCACACTACAATAATGACAGTGGGACATAACTAGTGCTTGAACTTCTAACTATCTGTCCATATCCAGACGCCATAATCCAGTAAGGGGTGGCCATTTGACTCTGAGTTAGTTGTTTTACAGGGAGGGGCACTAACCCTCCACCAACCCACTTGTTGACACGTAGGGAACACGTATGGGTTGGTTATATGGTTACCACCCAGCGTTGTAAATGGTTTCTTGGCTTACAGGAAATCATTAGGCTTGTCACTCAATGTAAAGCCACCTGAAAAGGAAAGAAGAGTAATAAAAAGTGACAGGAATGATGGTGAGAAATAGGAAGAGAGGAGGACAGACACAGAAAAAGAATGATAAAGGCTAAGGAAGAAGTAGGCAGCACTACATCAAGTGAGTGGATGATGGTGAGAAACTGGAAGAGAGGAGGACAGACACAGAAAAAGAATGATAAAGGTGAATAGGAAGAGAGGAGGACAGACACAGAAAAAAGAATGATAACGGTGAAGGCAAAAGAAGGCCGTGCTACATCAAGTGAGTGGATGATGGTGCATAGAACTGACCTGAAATTGGTGGGGTCATGGAGACTGAGGATGTCCGCAGTGTAGTTGGAGAGGATGAAGGGGAAGACCGGGTACTGCATAAGGTCATTGAACGAACGACCTGCCAACTTGTTAAGCTGTGTTAGGTAGTCAAAGTTGGTGATGTGACCTGTAGGGGAGATAAAAAGAAAGTGAGAGAGAGAGAGAAAGTGAGAGAGAGAAAGTGAGAGAGAGAGAGAGAGAGAGAGAGAGAGAGAAAGTGAGAGAGAGAGAGAGAGAGAGAGAGAGAGAGAGAGAGAGAGAGATGTATATAAAGCAAACTAAATTATTCAAGAAAAGGTGTTAGGGAGCTTCCTTAACTGACAAGAATGATAGTAATGTATAAAGCAGAATAAATCAATGAGGAAAAGGTGTTACGGAGCTTCCTTAACTGACGAGAATGACAGCAATGAATAATAAGCAGAATAAATCAATCATGAAATGGTGTTACTGAGCTTCCTTGACTGACGAGAATGATAGTAATTTACAAAGCAGAATAAATCAATCAAGAAAAGGTGTTAGGGAGCTTCCTTAACTGAGAAGAATGATAAATTGTTTAGAATGAAGTGTTAGGGAAAAAATGATAGTGCTGTATAAAAAGCAAACTAAATCAATTAAGAAAAGGTGTTAGGGAGCTTCTTTAACTATGAAGAACGGTAAACTGTTTAGGAAGAAGTGTATGGAGGGAATGACAGTGATGTATAAGCAAACTAGTAATGTATAAAGCAGAATAAATCAATCAAGAAAAGGTGTTAGGGAGCACTGACCTTCCCTCCACTGCTGGGTCACCTCCGGCAGCGATGTCTTGTTGTTTAGGCTCGGCATTTCGGACATACTTAACACGCTGATGACCTGTGAAGAAAAAGCAAAGATCGGAAAGGAAGATTGGCTAGTCCTGTTGCCTCTCCCTCCCTCCCTCCCTCTCTCTCCCTCCCCCTTTCCCTATTTTTCTCCCTCCCTCCCTCTCTCTCTCCCTCCCCCTTTCCCTATTTTTCTCCCTCCCTCCCTCCCTCTCTCTCTCATACTTAACACACTGATGACCTGTGGAGACGAAGGAAAGATCAGAAAGGAAGATTAACTATTCCTCTTGCTTTCCCCCCTTCCCTCTTTCTCTCCCTCCCTCCTCCCTTTCCTATTTCTCTCCCTCCCTCCCTCCCTCCTCCCTTCCCTATTTCTCTCCCTCCCTCCCTCCTCCCTTCCCTATTTCTCTCCCTCCCTCCCTCTTTCTCTCTCATACTTAATACACCGATGACCTATGGAGAAGAAGGAAAGATCGGAGAGGAAGATTGGCTATGATCCTTTTTGCCTCTCCCTCTCACTCTCCCTCCCTCCTTCCTTCCTTCCTTCCCTCCCTCTCTCTCTGTATGTGTGTGTGTGTGTGTGTGTGTGTCCATGTATGCGTGTAAATATAGCACCTCCAACTACTTCAAAAACCCGATCTTTGAGTCTCTACCTGGTTCTGTTGGTGTGTGTGTGTGTGTGTGTGTGGTGTGTGTGTGTGTGTGTGTGTGTGTGTGTGTGTGTATACCTCCTCCAAATACTCCAAAAACCCGATCTTTGAGTCTGTACCTGGTTCCTACGATGCGTGTCGGTAAAGGCGAGCAGAACGGACTGTCCCCCGGTGAGAAAGAGCTCCAGTGCGCGGTCCTGCAGCTGGTAACGGCGCAGATGGACCTCACAGACGGTATCCAGCGGCCAGGTTACCGACACCACCTCGTTTGTGCTGCCACTCTGCACAAACGGATTACCGATTGAGTTTGTGATTGTTTAGCGGATGTTTGAGAGGAAGGAAAACAGTGGGAGTTACTGCAGCTAAAAATTCATCTATCTATCTATCTATCAATTCATCTATCCATCTATCTATCCATCCATACATCTATCTATCCATTCACCCATCCATCCATTCATTCATCTATCCATCCATTCCTTCATTCATTCAACCATCCATCCATTCATTCATCTATCCATCCATTCCTTCATTCATTCAACCATCCATCCATCTACCCATTCATTCATTCATCTATCCATCCATTCATTCATTCATCTATCCATCCATTCATTCATTTATCCATCCATCCATCCATTCATTCATCCATCCATTCATTCATCTATCCATCCATCCATTCATTCATCTATCCATCCATCCATTCATTCATTCATCTATCCATCCATCCATCCATCCATCCATTCATTTTCATCCATCCATCTATCTATCTATCCATCCATCCATTCAACCATCCATCTATCCATCCATCCATTCATCTATCTGTCCATTCAACCATCCATCTATCCATCTATCTATCCATCCATTCAACCATCCATCCAGCCATTCTTAAATCCTTCAATTCATCTATCCATCCATCCATCCATCTATCCATCCAATCTTTTTTGCCACATCAGGAGTGTAGGGGCCCTGGGCTAGGCTCTCACATCAACATCATCCAATCCCAGTTTATCACGCATAAACAGGACCGAAGGGGCCAAAGGCTGGTCTGCTCGGTCCTCGGATTATAGGCAAAGTTGACCAGCCTCACTACCCCCTGAGTGGCGTTATAAGTACCCATCCATTCATTCATCCATTCATCCATCAAATCAACCATCCATCCATTCAACCATCCATTCACCCATCCATCCATCCATCCATCAAATCAACCATCCATTCACCCATCCATCCATCCATTCAACCATCCATTCACCCATCCATCCATCAATTCAACCATCCATTCACCCATTCATCTATCCATCCATCCATTCATTCATCCATCCATCCATCCATCCATCCATCCATCATCCATCCATCCATCCATCCATCCATTCATTTATCCATCCATCCATCCCTTTCAAAATCCAATACTGCTCCCCCACAAAATACATCACAGTGAGGATGACCAGGACCTCTCCACACCACACACGCACCACTACCACAACTACCACACACGCACCACTACCACAACTACCACACACGCACCACTACCACAACCACACACGCACCACTACCACAACTACCACACACGCCCCACTAATACCACTACCACACACGCACCACTACCACCACAACCACAATCACTACATTACCTGGTTCATATCGACAGTGAGCTGCTCCCCCACAAAATACATCGCAGTGAGGCTGACCAGGACCTCACCACACCACACATGCACCACTACCACAACTACCACACACGCCCCACTAATACCACTACCACACATGCACCACTACAACCACAACTACTACATTACCTGGTTCATATCGACAGTGAGCTGCTCCCCCACGAAATACATGGCAGTGAGGCTGACCAGGACCTCTCCATGCTGCTCCCTCCCAGGTGACACCACACACGCGCCGCTCATGTGTATGATTCTCTCCGACACGTTGAGTCTCTCGATCATCACCGCCATGGCCGATTCCGCCTCTGACCCCTCCTTCAGCACAGACTCCAGGGGCCCCATCCGCTGCTCCACCTCTGAAGGGAAGAAATTATCATTATTATTATTATTATTATTATTATTATTATCACCACCACTATCATCATTCGAGGGGCCCCATCCGCTGCTCCACCTCTGAAGGGAAGAAATTATCATTATTATTATTATTATTATTATTATCACCACCACCACTATCATCATTCGAGGGGCCCCATCCGCTGCTCCACCTCTGAAGGGAAGAAATTATCATTATTATTATTATTATTATTAATTATTATCATCATCATTATCACCACCACTATCATCATTAGTCATTACCATCGTCATCATCACCACCACCATCATCGTCATTATCATCACCATCACTACTGCTGTTATCGTCACCACCATCATCATTACCATCGTCATCACCACCACCACCACCATCATCGTCATTATCATCACCACCACCACTGCTGTTATCATCACCACCATCATCATTACTATCATTACCATCGTCATCACCACGACCACCACCATCATCATTATCATCACCATCACCACCACCATCTCCAGCATCATCACCATCACTGCTGCAACTGTGGTGTACATCCAGGAACAAGGCCACACACAGCCACTCATTTATCTATCTATAGCCAGATGCCTTAATCCCTTGAGGGGTGGCCACAAACAAATCACCTCCATGTCACCCTGTCCCCTGCCATATCACTGCCATCTCCCAAACTCACCCCCCCCCCTCTCTCATATACCTCTCTACTCCATCCCTGCATCTCATCCTTGGCCTCCCCTTCACTCTCCCCCCCTCCACCTCACTCACACACGCTCTCCTTGTCAGTCTCTCACTCTCCATCCTCTCCACATGGCCAAACCACCTCAGTGTGTTTCTCCTAACGCTTCCTATCACATCCACATCCACACCACATTTGTCAGTCTGTCTCTCCATGTAACTCCACATGCACCTCACTCACACACGCTCTCCTTGTCAGTCTCTCACTCTCCATCCTCTCCACATGGCCAAGCCACCTCAGTGTCCTTCTCCTAAAGCTCAATTTGGCCTGTCCACCACCCACCTATCTTGTGTGTGTACTCCGGCATAAGGTAGCGCTGGGTGATGTTCAGTCGGCCTCGAGTCAGCCTCCGCCGCACCCTCATCGGTCCTTCCGTCGGATCCAATTCCCAAGACCTGCACACAATTTAATACAAACCTGATTACCAATTTTGAACACCATTATATGCACATCCAATTATGAATATTAATCTTGAATATAAATTAACACAACACAACACACATGGTTTACGGTACTACCACTACTACCATCACCACTTCCACTACTACCATCACCACTTCCACTACTACCATCACTATTAAAACTACTACTACTACTACCATCACTATTACCACTACTACTACTACTACTACTGCTACTAGCATCACCACTACTAGTACTAAAACCACATTCATCACCACTACTATCACCATCACTGCTACTATTATTACTACTATCATCACCACTACTACTGATACTACCACCACCACCACCACCACCACTACTACAACTAACATTTATACTAGTACAACTACAACTGCTACCACCACCACCACCACTACTACAACTAACATTTATACTACTACAACTACAACTGCTACCACCACCACCACCACCACCACTACTACTCATACAAACAACCACAACTACTAGCCTTGGGTAAGACTGTGGTGAGTTCCATGTAGCGCGCTCATGTGTAAGCGTGCGCACCAGGTCCCTCCATCGGTGGGTGAGACGCACACGGCGACACTGTGAGCGCTTAATGCCGCTCAACACAGCCTTGCGCTCCACGTTTTGACGGTCCACTACCAAACGCGTCAAACGGCTGCACTCCTGGGCCACCGATTCAAACATACCCACGTTCTTGGTGAGCAGCCTAGGGGGGTAGTTGATAATACTGTGAAACCTCAGTGTGTGTGTGTGTGTGTGTGTGTGTGTGTGTGTGTGTGTGTGTGTGTGTGTGTGTGTGTGTGTGTGTGTGTGTGTTTGTGTGTGTGTGAGAGAGAGAAAGAGCTACAAATACTTCTAAACTATCATCATGGCGCACGACTCTGAGGTGGTTATTATCGTACCCGCAACCTACCATTCAAAAGTACATCTGATTTCATGTATGAGACGCATGTGATTCATGTATAATGTGTTCGTGTATAATAATATTCGTGTACAATATATTCGTGTATAATAATATGATTCGTGTATAATATGACACGCAATTGGACGCACTTTTGAATGGTAGGTTGCCAGGGTACGATAATGACAACCTCAGAGTCGTGCGCCACGACTATAGTATAATAATCATTCATTCATTCATTGCCAGACGCCATGTATCCCAAACGGGGTGGCCAAGGGCTTAGAGTTAATTGTTTTACAGGGAGGGGCACTAATCCTCCACCAACCCCACTTGACACGTAGGGATGCCAACAGCATCTGGTGTTCCCAGGTGGTCGCCCATCCAAGTACTAACCAGACCCAACTAATAATAATAATAATAATAATAATAATAACAGTAATAATAATAAATAAGAGAGTGTACTGAGATGGTATGGTCATGTGGAGAGAATGGATAACAATAGAGTGGTGAAAAAGGTATATCTGAGCGAATTTGAAGGAGGGAGGAGGCGAGGTAGGCCAAGGGGAAGGTGGAGGGATATGGTGGATGAGTGTGTGAGGAAGAGAGGTTTGGAAGCTGGTGAGACTATGACAAGAGATCGAGCTGACTGGATGAATTTTGTGCAAAGAAGCGCATGACCCGAGATTTGGCACCCCTTCTTAACCCCTAACTGCTGGGTGTTGGTTGGAACTGTCAAGAAATTAGTGGTGTGGTGGCGCTGGGTGTTGGTAGGAACTGCACATGTTTTCCTGGCACAGTTTGAAGTGGCCGCCATTTTATCTCATCACCAAAAGCTCGGGGGAAACTGCCACCAGCCGGCCCAACCATACCTCAGTCGTCTCTGTGACTCTGCCTGGCGTGTAACAATCTTTTCCTAACCCTTCTTGTCTGATTTCATTCCTGCCTCACATGGACTTCTGCCTCATCCACCCCCGCCAAGCCTCTGCCCAAGGATACTAGGAAAGGACTCAGTGATGGTGCTATAGGTGCGCCTTGGCTCCCACTGTGTCCTGTTTATATAGTAGTGGAGAAGTTATCACACTGGCACCAAAGTCAAAGCTGCTGGCAGACACACGAACACATCCTGTTTATTGTGGCAAAAATCAGTCCTGCTCCTCACATTATTACTCATCAACTTTACGTGCTCCCTACGTGTCAAGTGGGTTGGTGGAGGGTTAGTGCCCCTCCCTGTAAAACAAATAACTCAGAGTCAAATGGCCACCCCGTACGGGATTATGGCGTCTGGCAATAGATAGATAGATAAAACACAGTGACCTACAGATCTGGGGATACTTTCATAAGCAAGAAGAGGAGTTGGTGAGTAATATGGTCCTTAATTCATTTCCCGAACTGCTAGAATTTCTGAGATATTAAGTTGGTAGTAAAGCTATTTTTTTGTTTATTGTTTTTTTCCTTATTGAGATGAGGCAGGAACAGAATTTAGCCCAAAATCCATGGGTTAATGTGAGTGTTTGGACTGGCTCTATTGGATAGGTATATGTGATCACCACTACCTTAAGAGCAAGGAAAATAAAAACGGTTCCCATACGCATAAACAAACCTCTTGTCCTGTGAGAAATAAGACGAGACGAGGGCTGGCACAGAGACAGACTGATAAATGTGAAGGAAGACATCAAGCACTACATCTAGTGAGTGGATGATGGTGAGAAATAGGAAGAGACGAGGGCAGACACAGAGGTAGAATGATAAATATGAAGGAGGACATCAAGCACTACATCAAGTGAGTGGATGATGGTCACCACTAAAAAAGCAAGTAAAAGAAGTTACCATACGCATAAACGAACCTCTTGTCCTGTTTGGTGCACCTCTCCACCACCAGGACGGCAATCTTGGCGCTCTCCTCCTGCCACAGCCGCCGCTCCTCCCCCACCACACTCCACTCCCTCATCGCTCCCTGGGGTGGGTACAGCTGTGGAAAAACACACTAGGCGTTGAATTGACTGGCTACCACACCAATACATTCTGCTAAGCTCTACAGTTATAGTCATGGCGTGTGACTCTGAGGTTGTTATTATCGTGCTCTGGCAACCTACCATTCAAAAGTGCGTCTGATTTCGAGAATAACATGAGACGCATGTGATTCGTGCAAGATATGTTCGTGTATAATAATATTCGTGTATACAGTAATATGATATAAAATCAGACGCACTTTTGAACGGTAGGTTGCCAGGGTACGATAATGACAACCTCAGAGTCGTGCGCCATGAATACAGTACATTACCAGTAAAACGCCTTTGTTGGCTAGGTATAAGCGAGGGTACTTAAATCCGAAAGCACTGAAATGTCTCCTTACACCCCAAGGATGCCTAGTGTATACTGATGGCTATCTACCTACCAAGTTTACACCCTAAGAATGTCTAGAGTACAGTACATGCTTGATTTAACAGAGAGCAATTTAGCGGAATGCTCGATGTAGTGGAAAAAAAATCCGTTTTCCTATGCTACGTAAAGTGGAAACTATCTATCTATCTATTGCCAGACGCCTCAATCCCGTTTGGGGTGGCCACAAACAAATCGCCTCCAAGTCGCCCCGTCCCCCGCCATTTCACTGCCCTGCTCCCAACTCACACACCCCTCTCTCATATACCTCTCCACCCCATCCCTCCATCTCATCCTTGGCCTCCCCCTCCCTCTTCCCCTCTCCATCTCACTCACATACACTCTCTACATCAGTCTTTCACCCTCCATCCTCTCCACATGGCCAAACCACCTCAGTGTGATGATAACGATAAACAGGATAACAATAATGATAAAAGATAACGATAATAATAAACGTAATACTAACAACACTAGGCCCAAACTAACACAAATAGCCGTCCCCATACCTCCGGGGGTGGCAGGACCTGCACGCCGGCCTCCTCCAGCAGGTGCAACACTCCCTCACACGCCCTCAATTCGCTGGACTCGAGCCGGCCTTCGTTCTGGTACCGCAGCTCATGGACGAAGATGCCAACTTTGTACAGCAGCTGGGGGAAGAGAAACAGTGATTTTTTTTTAAATTCTCTCTCTCTCTCTCTTTTTTTTAATGCTCATTCCATACATCATATAAATTATCTTCCTTCACCTTCATCATTCTTCTTCTGTGTCTGTCCTCCTCTCTTCCTATTTCTCATCATCATCCACTCACTTGCTGTAGTGCTGCCTACTTCTTCCTTCACCTTTATCATTCTCTTCCTGTGTCTGTCCTCCTCTCTTCCTATTTCTCCCATCTTTCCTGTCACTTTTTATTACTCTTCATTCCTTTTCAGGTGCCTTTACATTGAGTGACAAGCCAAATGGTTTCCTGTAAGCCAAGAAACCATTTACAACGCTGGGTGGTAACCATATAACCAACCCATACGTGTTCCCTACGTGTCAACAAGTGGGTTGGTGGAGGGTTAGTGCCCCTCCCTGTAAAACAACTAACTCAAAGACAAACAACCACCCCACACAGGATTATGGCGTCTGGCAACAGATAGATAGAAGGATAAATATAGACAAACAAACTCACAGAAATGTAGATAGATAGATAGACAGAGAGACAGATAGACAGATAGACAGACAGATAGATAGATAGACAGACAGACAGACAGATAGATAGACAGAGTGACAGATAGATAGACAGACAGAGAGATAGATAGACAGAGACAGAGATAGATAGACAGACAGATAGATAGATAGAGAGACAGATAGATGGATAGATAGACAGAGAGACAGACAGATAGATAGATAGACAGAGAGACAGATAGACAGATAGATAAAGAGACAGAGAGACAGATAGATAGAGAGACAGAGAGACAGATAGATAGACAGACCCACATCATCACCATAATCGTACAATACTGACCTGTGAGTTGGCCTTTGACGCATAGGACACGATGGCATGTGAGCGTGGGTGTGCGGCCAGGGTGTGTGCGGCACGAGCGCGCGTGTTGATGTGTGTGCGCGGGGACGTGGCCAGCACAAGGAGGTGACTGAGGTGCATGCGGAGGATATCCTGGCAGCCCCACACCATGCGCTCCCACCCACAACGCTCACTGTTGACGCCTGGTGTGGAGATAAATGGAATAGTACTCATTTTGGTTGAGGAAGCTACCTAATGCCTTTTCCTAAGTGATTTATTTAAGGAATCTCCCTAACAGCTCTTCGTTAGTGATTTATTTAAGGATGCTCCCTATTACCTTTTCCTAAGTGATTTATTTTAGGAATCTCCCTAACAGCTCTTCGTTAGTGATTTATTTAAGGGTGCTCCCTATTACCTTTTCCTAAGTGATTTATTTTAGGAATCTCCCTAACAGCTCTTCGTTAGTGATTTATTTAAGGATGCTCCCTATTACCTTTTCCTAAGTTATTCATTCTGCTTATTACATCTTACTGTCCTCTTCTGTGTTACATAAAATAAATCACTAAGGAAGAGGTGTTAGGGGGTGTATTTTGAACAGCCTGTATTCTCGTCAGTTAAGGAAGCTCCCTAATGCCTTTTCCTAAGTGATTTATTTTGCTTGTTACACCTTACTGTCCTATTCTGTGTTATATACATTCTTCCAATAGTCATACTTCGCATAAATAATGTACAAAAATAAATTGTCCAAGAAAAGGTGTTAGGGAACTTTATTTTGAAAAGCAGGGATCACATACAAACTGGTATTTTTGTCAGTTAAGGAAGCTCCCTAACACAATTTCCTAAGTGATTTATTTTGCTTATTACACCTTACTGTCCTCTGCTGTGTTACATAAATCCTTCCAATGTCACCATACTCTGCATAAATAACATACAAAAGGATATTAACCAGCCATATCCAAAAATAAATCACTAAGGAAGAGGTGTTAGGGAGTGGAAGGATTTATGTAACACAGAAGAGAACAGTAAGATGTAATAAGCAAAATAAATCACCCAGGAAAAGGTGTTAGGAAGCTTCCTTAACCAAATCACTAAGGAAGAGGAGTTAGGGCGATAGGACAGTAAGGTGTAATAAGCAAATAAATCACTCACGTAAAGGTGTTAGGGGGCTTCCTTAAATAAACCACTAAGGATGAGGTGTTAGGGAGATTCCTTAAATAAGCCACTAAGGATGGGGTGTTAGGGAGATTTCTTAAATAAACCACTAAGGAACAGGTGTTGGGGCAATAGAATAGGACAGTACGGTGTAATAAGCAAAATAAATCTCTCAGGAATAGGTGTTTGGGAGCTTCCTCAAAATAAATCACTAAGGAACAGGTGTTGGGGCAACAGACTAGGACAGTACGGTGTAATAAGCAAAATAAATCTCTCAGGAATAGGTGTTTGGGAGCTTTCTCAAAATAAATCACTAAGGAACAGGTGTTAGGGTGATAGAATAGGACAGTACGGTGTAATAAGCAAAATAAATCTCTCAGGAATAGGTGTTTGGGAGCTTCCTCAAAATAAATCACTAAGGAACAGGTGTTAGGGTGATAGAATAGGACAGTACGGTGTAATAAGCAAAATAAATCTCTCAGGAATAGGTGTTTGGGAGCTTCCTCAAAATAAATCACTAAGGAACAGGTGTTAGGGCCGCTGTACCTTTGCGCTGAGTGACGGCAGCCGCAGCCGACAACAACAACTCGAGGAGAAAGACACAGAAGTTCTCTGCGGCCCCAGGCAACACGACCGTACTGGCCATTGACTCCACCGATGACCACGCTGCAACGAATATCATCACTATCATCACTACCACCATCATCATCACTATTCTCATCATCATCATCGTCATCATCATCACTACCATCATCATCACAATCATTATCATCACTATCATCATCATTCTCATCACTAACATCATCATCATCATAACCATCAACATCACCTCTATCATCACTAGCATCATCATCATCATCATCATCACTAGCATCATCATCATCATTCTCATCACTATCATCATCATCATCATAACCATCAACATAATTATCATCATCATCATTATCCCCATCATCATCTTCACTATCATCATCATCACCACCATCATCATCATCAACATCATCATCATCACAGTCACCATTATCATCATCATCATCATCATCATTCACATCATCAATACCGTCACTGGCATCATCATCACTCTCATTATCACTATCATCTTCATCGTCATCACTATCATCATCACCATTATTTGCATCATCAATACTTTCACTGGCATCATCATCACTATCATCATCACCACCACCATCTTCATCATTCACATCATCAATAGTGTCACTGGCATCATCATCACTATCATCATCATCATAACTATTACTACTACCATCATCATCATCACCACTATCATCATCATCATAACCATCAACATCATCACTATCATCATCATCATAACCATCGTCATCATCATCATCATAACCATCAACATCACCACTATCATCATCATCATCATCATAACCATCAACATCATCACTCTCATCACCATCATCATCATCATAACCATCAACATCATCACTATCATCATCATCATAACCATCAACATCACCACTATCATCATCATCATAACCATCAACATCACCACTATCATCATCATCATCATAAGGTGTTTACAGCTAATTAATGACATAACACACCTGAGAGAGAGAGACAGACAGACAGACGTACCTGACATAAAGAGAAAATCCGTGGCTTTCTGGACGAGTATTTTGAAGCGATAGACGAGTTCCGAGTGGGCCAAGACCTTCTCGTCCCGCCGTCCCCCCTCCGAGTGTGGGGACGATGGACGAGAGGACGAACCACCATGGAACAGGTGATCAGAGATGTTGTGAAGGCTGGAGGAGAGGGAAAGGTGTTAAGAAGCTATACCTGGCCTGATAATACAGTAATCCCTGTACTTTCCGGAGGCACACTTTCCGGACATTCCCACTTACCGGCCACCGTGGGCCTGGACCTTCGGAACCCAAAAATGGCCAAAAAGAGAAATAAATCCCCCCCAAATCCGAATTTCTTCCCAATCGTAATTTGGAATTGCTGCGCGGCGCCAAACAGCTGCTTACACCATGGCCCCTTCACCCCTTCCTTCCTCCCCCCTCCCCTGTCAGGGTTGCCATTTGGTATTTTTCATTACCAAATGTGGGCCAGTTTGGTAATGAAAAATTCGTTTGGTAATGAATCAGAATAATGCATTACCAAACGGATTTTTCACATGTATGAGGATACACAGGATGGAGATGGTGGATTGTCTGCTCTCTCTGATTAATCTGCTACTCTACAGTGTGTGAAAATCGACATTCTGTTGTTATAGGGAGAGTGATTACATGTATTTCCACTTGTAGCCTACTTCCTTAGCTTTTATCATTCTTTTTCTGTGCCTGTCCTCCTCTCTTCCTATTTCTCCCATCTTTCCTGTCACTTCTTATTGCTTTTCTTTCCTTTACAGGTGGCTTTACATTGAGTGACAAGCCAAGTGGTTTCCTGTAAGCCAAGAAACCATTTACAACGCTGGGTGGTAACCATATAATCAAACCATACGTGCTCCCTACGTGTCAACAAGTGGGTTGGTGGAGGGTTGGTGCCCCTCCCTGTAAAACAACTAACTCAGTGTCAAATGGCCACCCTTTGCGGGATTATGGTGTCTGGCAATAGATAGATAGATAGATATATAATTAGTGAAGAATAAATGCTTCCTTTAAGAATTTGGTAATGAAAATTGAGGAGTTTGGTAATGTGGCCGAGTTCAGATCTGGCAACCCTGTTCCCAGTTACTGCCTAATCTTTGTTCAGGGAAGACGTCCATCGTAATCAATGCTCATTTTTTGTGAATAAACGGTGAATAAACCGCAGTACCATGCCACTAGACCACGTGGGAATATACAGTGTTGTGCAGTGTTATAAAATTAGAATTTAGAGTGCAAAGGATTAACTATGGGGTGAGTGTGAAGGTCAAAGTGGCGGTTGGAATGGCGGTTGAAACAGGTGTGGTTCAGCTACGAAGAATGTGCAGTGTTGAACAATTATAACTCACAGTGCAAAGAATTAAGTGTAGCGCAACACTGGATTACTGTATGTGCTTCAAGAGCATTTTCACCGCTATAAGAGCCTTAGAGAGTTTGAGGCGGCCACAGACGTGCTGTAAGTAAAGTACAGTACTGTGTATGCTGCTAGGCCTAAGTAACTTCCATACTCACTTCTAATTCTCTTCCTATTTCTCCCATCTTTCCTGTCACTTCTTATTGCTTTTCTTTCCTTTACAGGTGGCTTTACATTGAGTGACAAGCCTAATGGTTTCCTGTAAGCCAGGAAACCATTTACAACGCTGGGTGGTAACCATATAACCAAACCATACGTGCTCCCTACGTGTCAGCAAGTGGGTTGGTGAAGGGTTCATGCCCCTCCCTGTAAAACAACTAACTCAGTGTCAAATGGCCACCTTTTGCGGGATTGTGGTGTCTAGCAGGAGATGGAGAGACAGACTTCTAATTCCTCATTCTTTGGTTCCTTTTCATTTATTTCATGCTTTATGTCCATTACTGGTGTGAATAGGGTCTTAAAAAGGTTTAAATAAGTACTATGTATGTCCGGTAGGGAGTTATTTAGGTGGCTTTCAAAGTTAGGCTGGGTTAGGGTCCATAAGTACCAGTCCAGCACTCAGAGGACCACTTTCCAGACGGGACCACTTTCCGGACATGCCTTTGGCTCTATTACATCGGAAAGTGGAGGGATTACTGTAATTGGTGGAGGTGGTGGTGGAGGAGGAGGAGGAGGAGGAGGAGGAGGAGGAGGAGGAGGAGGAGGAGGAGGAGGAGGTGGTGGTGGTGGTGGTGGTGGTGGTGGTGGTGGTGCTGATGATGATGATGGTAATAATAAAAACATGAAAAACAAAAACACAGACTACTACTACTAATTAAAATAAAATGAATAACCAACAAAGACTACTACTACTACCACTAACATTAATAATAATAATAATTCATCCATCCATCATCCAATCCTACGTTGCCCCATAAGAAGCGTAGGAGCCCGGGGCTAGGCAAGTTGGTCCTGACATTTAAGATGAGAGTTACCAGCCTCACTCATCCCCGAGTGGCATTACATGAGCAATAAACCCCAACCATCCCTTGGATATAAACCTGCACCGGCTCAATCCGATTGGAGCGCCTTAATTACCCACTAAACCACCAGGCGCCATAATTTGGTTATATGGTTACCACTCAGCGTAGTAAATGGTTTCCTGGTGTACAGGAAACTATTTGGCTTGTCACTCAGTGTAGAGTCACCCACAGGCAGAAGGAAGAGGAAAGAATGAAGGAAAGAAAGACAGAAGAGGGAGTGTAGAGTCACCCACAGGCAGAAGGACGAGGAAAGAATGAAGGAAAGAAAGACAGAAGAGGAGTGTAAAGTCACCCGTAGGCAGAAGGAAGAGGAAAGAATGAAGGAAAGAAAGACAGAAGAGGATGGAAGGAAAGAAGGATGGAGGAGAGGCAAGGGCAGACACCTGAGAGCAGCACTACAGTGGGCGAGTGGATGGTGAGGGCCCCCACCTACTACAAGTAATAAAAAAAATTCCCCTATACCCAGTGCCTTATCAACATAGCTTAACTAACCTCTTGGTGAATGGGATGGACGTGTAGTTGGCCAGGACAGAGCCGAGGCCGGAGTCTGAGTCGTCCCGTCCCCCCGAGGGTGAGAGCAGCTTGAGGTTGTGTAGGCTGGTGGATCCGGAGACGCTCATCGATTTTACTGGTAGATGGTGGACGATAGATAAACATTACCCACGATAGATAAACAACAGATAAACATTAACCACTTCAGATTTCCAAGGCCAACTGCATCATTCATAGTAAAATATTTCATGTCATATTTGTGTTCCAGTAATCATTTCCATGCACCACAAAATGATTCCCTAACACAGTGCACTCGCATAACTCACGGACATCTAACTCACGAATTATCTAACGCGGTGTCCTTATCTAAGTCACCATTATCACCAGACTCACAGAAAATGCTGTATCTATCTATCTATCTATTGCCAGACGCCTCAATCCCGTTTGGGGTGGCCACAAACAAATCGCCTCCAAGTCGCCCTGTCCCCCGCCATTTCACTGCCCTGCTCCCAACTCACACCCCCGTCTCTCATATACCTCTCGTGTTTTTCCACTCAAAATGGTTTATTTCTGAAGAGATGCTTAACTCGTGGCATTGTAGCCGCAACTCGTGACTGGAAGCCAATCATGTTTAAGCACACAGTCCTTGTGATCGTGCAGCCAATCAGAACAGTGCTTTCTCCACCCACGCCACGTACACCTAGTGGCCTGTACTGCAACTAGGCTAGTGTGCCAAAACCGCTACCTGTCTCTCGTCAACATTAGCATTGTCATCAGTTGGATTTACGTAAATGCTTTTCAGTATTCTTCATTATCATACAAGGATATGAAATGTCTTTTAATATTGTTTATTATCATTATAGTCAAATGGTGGGTGGCAGAGCGACTTGGAGGCGTTTTGTCTGTGGCCACCCTTTGCGGGATTAGGGCGTCGGGCTATAGATAGATAGATCATTATAAGATATGCCTTACATACACCTGAGACAGGATGTTGGTGTTAAGTGGTGTTAGAAGGGTTAATGTTATACCAGCCTACCTAACACCATGGCAGAATCAAACGTATTTCTCCCCATAAGGTGTGCGTTTTTTTTTAACTCACGTTTTTCCAACTCACAGCATGAGTTCAGGAGGAAATTACAGTGAGTTGGGGGAGTGTAGTGTATATGTGCTTTATCATGTCTTGAACAAAGTACACAATAAACTGCTGGCTTTGTGTGTGTGTGTGTGTGTGTGTGTGTGTGTGTGTGTGTAATTCACCGGGTCGGTCAGGATCACTTGATGGTCGTGATCGTCAGCTTTTTACCCTCCCGGAAGGAAGCTGAGAGCTCATATAGTCCGATCTAAGGGCAAGGCTGTGACCTTCACACACGCACACACCCGTCCCCTTGCTCTAGGGGGACAGTAACCACCCACTTCGTCAGTGAAACTTTTCGCAACCTGAGCGAGGCGAGAACTCCCGTCCACCAGTTGGCAAGCGAGAACGTTACCACTGTGTGTGTGTGTTCTTACCTAATTGTATCTTTACAGGAATGAGTCAAGCTCGTACTGTCCTGTGTCTTAAACCATTTTCATCATACATACATGTGTGTGTGTGTGTGTGTGTGTTTTTACATAGGGAAAACAAATTAATTACGGAAAAGAATGCCATGTACCAGACTAAAAAACAATCTCCATAAACAAATAAAACACTCTCACACTCACACTTCAAAGCGGCGTGTGGTTCGTGTGTGAGGGTGTGTTGGTGCGTTGATGCCGTGGCCTGGGTGCGTGATAGGGCCACCTGTAGCAGGGCGGCCTCTGTCCCCTGGAGGTGGCCAACGCACCCTGCCTGGCCACCACACACCGCCGCCTCACTACGCACCACTAGGTTCACCTGATGTAGCACCTCTAGACTCAACTACGGCAAAAAGATGAGGTTTATTATTATTATTATTATTGTTATTATTATTATCATCAAATTCACTGTCATCATCATCACTATCTGGATTTCTCTCTCTCTCTCACTCTCCATCTCTCTACCTCTCTCCCTCCTTCTTTCTCTCCCTCTCTCTCTCTCTCACTCATCATGTTCTTGCGTTGAGGTGATGCAATGAGGCAACTGATAACCCACTTTGAATATAACTCTCACTCACTCTCCATCTCTCCCTCACTCTCTCCCTCCTTCTTTCTCTCTCTCTCTCCCCCTCTTTCACTCACTCTCCCCCCTTCTCTCTCTCTCTCTCCCTCTCTCACTCACCATGAAGTTCTTGCGTTGAGGTGATGCAATGAGGCAACTGAACATTTTGAATATAACTCACTCTCTCTCTCTCAATCTCTCTCTCTCTCCCCCCTTCTCTCTTTCTCTCTCTCTCCCTCTCTCACTCACCATGAAGTTCTTGTGTTGAGGTGAAGCAACGAGACAATTGATAACCCATGACAATATCTCAGTTATGTCGGCCACCAGGACCTCACTCTCGCTCTCCCCCGTCACGTCGCTTACACCGATCCCCTCCGTGTGCAACGCCGCTCGTAACGTACACACCAGCGCGTCCACCATGTACGCCTTTTGTATCAGCGGAACAATCAGATCTGTGTTCTGTACGGGGAAGGAGAACGATGTTAAATAGAACAGGTTAATAGGGTGAACTAGGCTTGTATTGCTGGTTATGGAAGCTCCCTAACACCTCTTCCTCAGCTGTTTATTTCTGGCTATGGCTGGTTAATATCCTTTTGTATGCTACTTGTGCAGAGTGAGTGAGAGACTGACGAGGAGAGTGTATGTAGGCGAGGTTGAGGGGGGGAGAGGGAAGGGGAGGCCAAGGATGAGATGGAGGGAGGGAAGGGGAGGCCAAGGATGAGATGGAGGGAGGGAAGGGGAGGCCAAGGATGAGATGGAGGGAGGGAAGGGGAGGCCAAGGATGAGATGGAGGGATGGAGTGGAGAGGTATATGAGAGAGGGGGGTGTGAGCTGGGAGCAGGGCAGTGAAATGGCAGGGAACAAGGCGACAAGGAGGCGATTTGTTTGTGGCCACCCCTTATGGGATTAAGGTGTCTGGCAATACAGAGATAGATAGATTATGCAGAGTATGGTGACACTGGAATGATTTACGTAATACAGAAGAGGAGAGTAAGGTGTAATAAGCAATATAAATCACTTAGGACAGGTGTAATAAGCAAAATAAATCACTTAGGACAGGTGTAATAAGCAATATAAATCACTTAGGACAGGAGTAATAAGCAAAATAAATCACTTAGGAACAGGGGTGTAATAAGCAAAATAAATCACTTA
>NC_136984.1:710000-722500 GCF_032717465.1 Coenobita brevimanus | reverse complement strand
TAAGCATCCCATCACCACACCATCCACTCACTCAATTAAGCACACCATCATCTTCACATCACCACACCATCCACTCACTTTTGCGGTATGGGGCGGAGGCAGTGGGTGGGTGGGGGAGGTAGTAGGCGGTGGACTGGTCGGTGGCGGCGTAGGTGAGGTGGGCGGGGTGGACGAGGAGAAGGAAGCCCCACACCGCCGCAATGTCACGCACCCGCACCACACCAGGCCCCACACCACACCACGGTAGGCCTGTGGTGGAAAGAATCATCATCATCATCATCATCATCATTATTATTATTATTGCTGTCATCTCTCTCTCTGTCTCTGTCTCACACACACACACACACACACACCATGGCAGACCTGTGGTGGAAAGAATCATCATCATCATCATCATTATTATTATTATTGCTGTCATCTCTCTCTCTCTCTCTCTCTCTCTCTCTCACACACACACACACACACACACACATCATCATTGTTATCATTGTCATCATCATCATCATTATCATCATTACTCTTGTCAACATTATCATCATCACCATTACTGTCATCATCATCATCATCATCATCATCATTATTATTATTATTATCATTGCTATCTTCAACACCATTATTATTATTATTATTATTGGCATTATCATCATCATCATCATCATCATCATCATCACTACCAGCTTCATCTTCATTCTGTTATCATCATCATTATCATCATCATTACATAGCTTTACATAACACAGAGAACAGTATGGTATAACAGGGAAAATAAGTCACTTAAGAAAAGGTGTTAGGGAGCCTTCTTAAGCAACAAGAATAATGGATCAAAGGCTATGGCAAGGATACCTAATGTGTCGGGCTAAGCAGAATAAATCATTTAGGGAGAGGTGTTAGGTAGCTTCTGTAACTGATGAAAATACAGAATAAAGAAGTTAAAAACAGGAAGTGAGGCAAGCAGAACAAATCACTTAGGGAGAGGTGTTAGGGAGAATACGAACCGAGGGCTGCGGCAGGGAGAGAGGCAAGCAGAATAAATCACTTAGGGAGAGGTGTTAGGGAGAATACGAACCGAGGGCTGCGGCAGGGAGGGAGGCAAGCAGAATAAATCACTTGGGGAGAGGTGTTAGGGAGAATACGAACCGAGGGCTGCGGCAGGGAGAGAGGCAAGCAGAATAAATCACTTAGGGAGAGGTGTTAGGGAGAATACAAACCCAGGGCTGCGGCAGGGAGTGAGGCAAGCAGAATAAATCACTTGGGGAGAGGTGTTAGGGAGAATACGAACCAAGGGCTGCGGCAGGGAGGGAGGCAGCGGACGGGACGGAGCAGAATCCGGACGAGAGGGACTCCTGTGCGGACAGGGCCAGGCTGTGCAGGGATGTGTTGCTTGGGGTCGGCACTGAGGCACCTATCAGGCCTCCCACCACCTCCACCAGCAGCTCAGGCCCACACACGCCCTCCACACCACCCATCGTCAACTCCAGCTCCTGCAGAAGGCATAAAAGAACTGTCATCATCATCATCACCATCATCTTCATCATCATCATCATCTTCGTCATTACCATCATCATCATCATCATCATCATTGTTAACTCAAGCTTCTGCAAAAGGGCACTCTGTCTTTATCATCGTCATCGTTATTGTCATCCTCATCGTTATCATCATCATCATCATCATCATCATCATCATCATCACTGCACATACCTTACACATGAAGAGTATTTTATCAAGAGCATTAGGCAGATAGATAGAAATATAACAGACAGACACGCAGGTAGATAGAAAAATATGTAATTATAAAAACGAATAGCCAACACACATACCTTACACATGAAGAGTATCTTATCGAGAGCGTCAATATCCCTCAGCTGGGCCAGGTTGAAGTCTCGATAGGGCTGTGTGTCTCCCAGCAACACCCTAACGACCGACAACAACATCCCCAACACCGTCAACCGCTCGCCACGCTCGTTGACGCAGTACCTGTGTGGGTGTCGTTAGGGTGCATTATTAGTTTTTATCTATCTATCTATTGCCAGACGCCTCAATCCCGTTTGGGGTGGCCACAAACAAATCGCCTCCAAGTCGCCCTGTCCCCCGCCATTTCACTGCCCTGCTCCCGACTCACACCCCCCTCTCTCATATACCTCTCCACCCCATCCTTCCATCTCATCCTCGGCCTCCCCCTCCCTCTTCCCCCCTCCACCTCACTCACATACACTCTCTTCGTCAGTCTTTCACCCTCCATCCTCTCCACATGGCCAAACCACCTCAGTGTGTTCCTCATAACGCTTCCTATCACATCCACATCCACACCACAACGCTCCTTTATATCCTCATTCGTCAGCCTGTCTCTCCACGTGACTCCACAGGCTCCTCTTAAATAACTCATTTCCACTGCTCTCACTCTTGACTTGTGTCCTTCCAACAATGTCCAAGCTTCACTTCCGTACGTTAGAGTTGGTATCACAATACTGTCATGTAGTAACTTTTTCACTTCCATGCTCACTTCCCTGTTTCTTATCACTGCTTTCAAGGAACCAGCAACCTTTCTTCCCTGCTGTACCCTTTCAAGCACTTCACCCTCCAAACCTCCATCCTTACTCATCACACTACCCAAATACTTAAACGTACTCACATTTTCCAATTCCTCACCATCTAACCTCGCTGTACATTCACTAACTTCACCTCTCTCAAAGACCATCACTTTACTCTTCCCTACATTCACCTTTAGGTTCCGTTTCTTACACACTCTCTCAAACTCATCCACCAAGCCTTGCAGCTCCCCTTCGTCTTCACTCAACAACACAGTATCATCTGCAAACAACAGTACAGTGAGTTTCCAAACACTATCCTCTCTCACCAGGGCCACTCCAACATCCACTACCCTACCTTGTACCTCTTTTATTACCCCATCCACGTACAGATTGAACAACCATGGAGACATGACACATCCCTGTTTCAAACCAACTTTCAAAGAGAAAAATTCACTTAGTTCACCATCCACACGCACTGCAGCCTCCGCACCATCGTACATACTCTTCACAGCATTCAACAACTTCCCATCTACTCCATATATTCTTAACACTTTCCACAATCCTTGTCTATCCACCCTGTCATATGCTTTCTCCAAATCCATGAAAGCCGCATACAACTTCTTTCCCTTCTCTAGAAACTTTTCCACTAAAGATCTAAGAATGAATATCTGATCTACACAACCTCTTCCCTTCCTAAAGCCTCCCTGTTCTTCTCCAACTAATTTCTCTGTTCTTTCTCTAACTCTATCTATAAGTATTTATCATTATTTTATTTTATGAGAGAGAGAGAGGGAGAATGGTTCCCCATCTCATCCTCTCATCCTGACATCCACCCTTCTGAATCCTATCTTCCTCGTGAGGACAGGGTCCACCTGGCCAGGCTGAGATGTGGGCACCATCCAGCCCTCTTAAGCTACCAGAAGAGGCTGGATGACTCCGTCGCTGATGCCAGTCCAGGATGCAACACAGCATCCCATACTATTAAGCACATTATGAAAGACTGCATTGCACACAATCACCTACGCCAACAACACAACATACCCTCTTTGAGAGCTCTCTGGGAAAGCCCAGTCTCGGCCATGGCCTTCCTAAGGGACTCGGGGCTGTTCAGCCAGACTGCCTAGGGAACAACTACTACTACTACTACCTCTCCTCATCACAACACCAATATAAAAACTTTCGTCTTCACTCTACATACTTTGTGGTGCTGTCACACGAGGGGTCGGGGTGAAAGGTCCTCCAGGCGGTGATGATGGCCAGCAGGTGGTGTCGGTGTGTGATGGCAGCTGGTACGTGTGGCGCCAGGGTATACACATCACGACTGGCCTGGTACTGGATTACACTGGCTGAAGTACACCCATCAATCAAAGCCTGGAAGCATAAGGGGATGGGCTCTGTGTAGTACAATATGTTAGAGTAATAAAGACCTTAAGCTCTTTACTGTTTTTCCCCTCCCATCCAACCCTATCTACTGTCTATCTATTGCCAGACACCTTAATCCTGTAAGGGGTGGCCACAAATAAATCACCTCCATGTCACCCTGGCTCCCACAATTTTACTGTCCTCTCCACAGCTCACACCTCCCTCTCTTATATACCTCTCCACTCCATCCCTCCATCTCATCCTCAGCCTTCCCCTCCACCTCATGCATATACACTCTCCTTGTTAGTATCTCACTCTCCATCGTCTCCACATGGCCAGACCACCTCAATCTACCCCTCCTCATCACAACACCAATACACTCCAGTCCCATCCTTCCTCCCAAACCATCTCAATCTACCCCTCCTCATCACAACACCAATGCACTCCAGTCCCATCCTTCCTCCCAAACCATCTCAATCTACCCCTCCTCATCACAACACCAATACACTCCAGTCCCATCCTTCCTCCCAAACCATCTCAGTCTACCCCTCCTCATCACAACACCAATACACTCCAGTCCCATCCTACCTCTCAACTCTTCCATCATAAACCCAGCCCCCCCAGGCCTCACACTCAGGGACGCACTGCACATCCACCTAATCATTGTCATTTCCGTACGTTTGAGCCTGTGAATATCTTCTTCCTTTACTGCCCAGGTCTCACTATCATACACAATTACAATACTATCTATCTATTTATCTATAGCCAGACGCCCTAATCCTGCAAAGGGTGGCCATTTGACTACCCTCCCCCCAACTCACTCCCCCCTCCCTCATATACCTCTCAACTCCATCCCTCCACCTCATCCTCGGTCTTCCCCTCCCTCTCCCTCCCTCCACCTCACCATTACAATACGATAATAACTGCAAAGGTATACTAACCTTCGTGACCACATGGAGAGGATGGAGGGTGAAAGACTGACGAGGAGAGTGTATGTGAGTGAGGTGCAGGGGGGAAGAGGGAGGGGGAGGCCAAGGATGAGATGGAGGGATGGGGTGGAGAGAGGTATATGAGAGAGAGAGGGGGGGGTGTGAGTTGGGAGCGGGGCAGTGAAATGGCAGGGGACAGGGCGACGTGGAGGCGATTTACTTGTGACCACCCTGAATGGGACTGAGGCGTCTGGCAATAGATAGATGGATAGATAGATAACTCACCTTCATAACCTGTACTCCTGTGGTGGTCAGGGGTGACGCAAGGGCCCGGAAGAGCAATGCAGCACCCTTCACACCCTCGTACTGCGCTGCCAGCTGTGGTGAAGCCTGTACGCACCCCACCAACAGACGCACACCAGCACTCAGTACCTCCTCATTACACCCTATTTCAACCAGCTGTGAAAGTATAACAAATAATAATAATAATAGTAATGATGATAATAATAATAATAATAATAATAATAATAATAATAATAATAATCATGTCACACCAACATCAATAATAGTATTGTAATTTAAAAAATATTCATCCATCCATCCATCATCCAATCCTGTGTTGCCCCATGAGGAGCGTAGGAGCCCGGGGCTAGGCAAGTTGGTCCCGACATTTAAGATAAGAGTGACCAGCCTCACTCATCCCTGAGTGGCATTACATGAGCAATAAACCCCAACCACCCCTTGGATATAAACCTTCACCGGCTCAATCCGATTGGAGCGCCGTAATTACCCACTAAATTTAAAATATCAATAAGTCAAGTTAATCCTTTGATCATTAGTGATATTACATTTTTTCTAACCTGACAAAGATCCCTAACCTCTTTCAGCTCAATTGATGGCCACTGGAAGCCTGATTTGACTAGTAACCAAGGAGACTCATTCCTACCTAATAACTAAGGTTTACTGAATTGCATGCCATCATGTGTATTTACATTTTAGAAGGGATGGGGTGGAGAGGTATATGAGAGAGGGGGGTGTGAGCTGGGAGCAGGGCAATGAAATGGCAGGGGACAGGGCAACATGAAGGAGATTTGTTTGTGGCCACCTCTTATGGGATTAAGGTGCCTGGCAATAGACAGATAGATAGACAGATAGATTTGAGGAGTGGTTTAGTTCCCTCAGCTGAAAATTAATCGACCAGTCTCTCCTTGCATGCAATCTACAACCACATCAAGGTATTCATATTCTTCTTCACTTTACCCTTCTCACTCTAAACTGGCCTAAAATTACCATCCCTCTAGCTTTAATGCTCCTCTATATCAACAAATTAATGCTGGAATATGATGCTAGTCATGAAGAAGTGCTACGGAAAAGGGGTAGGGCCGTAACACTTCTTTTCTGCCAATGAAGTACGTGTAATCAGCTGCAAAAGGAAGAAATCTGTGTTAGGTTAGAGTAAAAAGAGTTTGGCCATGTGGAGGGGATGTGAGAGACTGACGAGGAGAGTGTATGTGAGTGAGGTGGAGGGGGGGAGAGGGAGGGGGAAGGCCAAGGATGAGATGGAGGGATGGAGTGGAGAGGTATATGAGCGAGGGGGGTGTGAGCTGGGAGCAGGGCAGTGAAATGGCGGGGGACAGGGCGACATGGAGGCAATTTTTTATGGCCACCCCTTATGGGATTAAGGCATCTGGCAATAGATAGATACACAGATAGATAAATAGAGGCGGTGGCTCAATCGGTAGAGAGGTGGCCTGCAGTCCTTACGGACCCAGGTTCGAATCCCGGCTGGGGCAGGGAACAGTTTAAGGATTTGAATTTCATTAAATCAGGCTTTACTGATCTACCAGAAGACCCGCCGACATGTCGTAAAAATACCCCCGCTAATACCAATACACCAGCCCTGTATGAGACAGCCCTAGCATGTATTCAGTATGGACGGTGGGTGTTGTTGTAAAAATACCCCCGCTAATACCAATACACCAGTCCTGTATGAGACAGCCCTAGCATGTATTCAGTATGGACGGTGGGTGTTGTTGTAAAAATACCCCCGCTAATACCAATACACCAGTCCTGTATGAGACAGCCCTAGCATGTATTCAATATGGACGGTGGGTGTTGTTGTAAAAATACCCCCGCTAATACCAATACACCAGTCCTGTATGAGACAGCCCTAGCATGTATTCAATATGGACGGTGGGTGTTGTTGTAAAAATACCCCCGCTAATACCAATACACCAGTCCTGTATGAGACAGCCCTAGCATGTATTCAATATGGACGGTGGGTGTTGTAAAAATACCCCCGCTAATACCAATACACCAGTCCTGTATGCGACAGCCCTAGCATGTATTCAATATGGACGGTGGGTGTTAGCGCCGAAGTGGTGACATGTAGAGGTGTATGGTATGTAGGAGGACTGCTGGGCCTTGACACCTGGCTGTGAAGCCTATGCCCAGAGTCGGACACATAAAAAAAAAAAAAAAAAAAAAAAAAAAAAAAAAAAAAAGATAGATAGTCTTCACTCTCACATGCTTACCCTGGCAAAGAGGTAGAGGATGTGTGTAATGCCACCCAGCTGAAGGAGTGCCAGTTCCGGCCCCTGACTCTTCAGCGGAGCCACCTCACCAAGCAGAACCGCTGACTGCCACGTACACGAAGGGTAGTGGTTGCCTGTGTCTGGAGGGTGTACATAAAGATCATCATCATCATCATCATCTGGACCTCCTTTCCCACCCAAGGGCAGGGTGAGGAGTAGCAATGTCCAGACAGCCCAAAATTGCCCAATCCAATAAAGATTACGATGGAAATAACTGTCCATGAAGGGGAGATAAGACTGTACAGTACTTTGAATGACTTACACCTACACACTCAAACTCTGAATTATTTTGAGAGTACACACTCAAACTGAAAGCGCGCACTCAAACTCTGAATTATTTTGAAAGCGCACACTCAAACTCTGAATTATTTTGAAAGTACACACTCAAACTCTGAATTATTTTGAAAGTACACACTCAAACTCTGAATTATTTTGAAAGTACACACTCAAACTCTGAATTATTTTGAAAGCGCACACTCAAACTCTGAATTATTTTGAAAGTACACACTCAAACTCTGAATTATTTTGAAAGTACACACTCAAACTCTGAATTATTTTGAAAGTACACACTCAAACTCTGAATTATTTTGAAAGCACACACTCAAACTCTGAATTATTTTGAAAGCGCACACTCAAACTCTGAATTATTTTGAAAGTACACACTCAAACTCTGAATTATTTTGAAAGCACACACTCAAACTCTGAATTATTTTGAAAGTACACGCTGAAACTGTACAAAGGTTTATATTGAAGGAAAGGTTTACACTGTACTGAAGGTTTATATATGCTAAGTGTTCATATAAATCCTGTACAGTGATGTAATACCTTGTAGTGAGGGCACGTGGGGTTTGTAGCAGAGGTAGTGGTGGGGTTGGTGGGCCATGTGTAGCACAAGTAGGGCATCCTGTGCGGGTTTGATGAGAGCGCCGGCCTGTCCGTACAACACCGAGAGATCCAGGCCAGCCGCAAGCAGCTTAGGGGTGATGAGCCGGCCGAGCAGGACCTTCTCATCCTTGGCCGTGAGTGGCAGGAGGCTGGTGGTGTCCGGGCCGAGAGCACACAGGTACAGGCACATCTCACGGCTCAGGCACGGCTCTCGGAACAGGAAGGTGTTGCCCATCAGGAAGCTGGCAGGGTGACGAGCGCACCTCTCACCCTCGACCGACACTGCCCATCCCAGGCTCTCCTCTGCTGCTCCCTCCTCCTAAACACACATTGGAAAAGCAAATTCAATTATACATACATATTTTTTGTCCCAGAACAGGAAGGAGAGACAGATTGACAAATAAGGAAGTGAAGGAGTGTTGTGGTGTGATGTGGATGTGATAGGAAGCGTTAGGAGAAACACACTGAGGTGGTTTGGCCATGTGGAGAGGATGGAGAGTGAGAGACTGATGAGGAGAGGGTATGTGAGTGAGGTGGATGTGGAGTTACATGGAGAGACAGACTGACAAATGAGGAAGTGAAGGAACGTTGTGGTGTGGATGTGGATGTGATAGGAAGCGTTATGAGAAACACACTGAGGTGGTTTGGCCATGTGGAGAGGATGGAGAGTGAGAGACTGATGAGGAGAGTGTATGTGAGTGAAGTGGAGGGGGGGAGAGGGAGGGGGAGGCCAAGGATGAGATGGAAGGACAGAATGGAGAGGTATATGAGAAAATGGGGGTGTGAGCTGGGAGCAGGGCAGTGAAACGGCAGGGGACAGAGTGACATGGAGGCGATCTGTTTGTGGCGACCCCTTACAGGACTGAGGCATCTGGCAATAGATAGACAGATAGAACAGGAAGGTGTTGCCCATCACTGCCCACCCCAGGCTCTCCTCAGCTGCTCCCTCCCTCTACACACACATTGGAAAAGGACATTCAATTATATTTACATCATAATTCCAATATGATGATGGATAATTATAGTTTAAATTGCTGCCACTTCTGCTGACTACGCTTGGATGCTTTATTTTCATTTACTAATTTATTTTTTTTATGTAAAGAAGGAAACAAAGGCCTGGCGCTGAAAAGACTGTCCCCTCCAAGAAAAAACAAAAACAAGATAACAGAGTCAAATTCAAGATCCGTTCATTTTGAGATGCCTGGACACGCTGCGTTTGAAAGACTGGAGATCATAGGCAGTAGGAAACACAGACACAGGGAGACAGTTCCAGAGTTGACCTGTTGCATACATGAAGGACTGGGAGTAACGTGCTGGAGGTCATAGGCAGTAGGAAACACAGAGGGAGACAGTTCCAGAGTTGACCTGCTGTATACATGAAGGACTGGGAGTAGGAAACACAGACGGAGGGAGACAGTTCCAGAGTTGACCTGTTGCATACATGACGGACTGGGCAGTAGGAAACACAGACAGAGGGAGACAGTTCCAGAGTTGACCTGTTGCATACATGACGGACTGGGCAGTAGGAAACACAGACGGAGGGAGACAGTTCCAGAGTTGACCTGATGCATACATGACGGACTGGGCAGTAGGAAACACAGACAGAGGGAGACAGTTCCAGAGTTGACCTGTCGTATACATGAAGGACTGGGAGTAATGGTGAACTCTTGGTGTATCTGCTGGTCCTCTGAATAACTTAATGTGTACATGAATGATAGTGTGTATTTTTATAAGTATAAGTGTTGGAAAAGTGTTAAGTGATAGTGAACACCTTACTGGAATAAGTGACGCCTTTGAGAAACAGGAGACTAGATGCAGACAGATAGATTGATAGATAGATAGATAGATAGACAGGTAGGTAGGTATAGATAGATAAATAGGGAGGTTAGGTAGGCAGATAGATATAGATAGAGAGAGAGTTTGGTTAGTAGGTAGGTAGGTAGGTAGTAGATAAACAGATAGATAGATAGGTAGGTTAGGTAGGCAGATATAGATAGATAGAGAGAGAGTTTGGTTAGTAGGTAGGTAAGTAGGTAGTAGATAAAGATAGATAGGTAGGTTAGGTAGGCAGACAGATATAGATAGATTGATAGATAGATAGTTTGGTTAGTAGGTAGGTAGGTAGGTAGGTAGGCAGGTAGAGAGAGAGAGAGAGAGAGAGAGTACATACGTTTGGATTGTGAGTATCCAAGTAGAAAGTAGATAGACAGATAGATAGACAGACAGACAGAAGGTACGCAGGCGAGCTCTTCTTTATCGACCCTATAGCTGGTATGGTGACGGATTAGATAGATAGATAGACAGATAGATAGACAGACAGATAGACGGAGAGTACATACGCTGGGATTGTGGGTGTGGCCGAGCAGAAGGTACGCAGGTGAACTCTTCTTTATCGACCCTATAGCTGGTATGGTGACAGTCACGGCATGGCACACAGCAGCGTCAACCACCACCGTCACCTAGATAGATAGATAGATAGAGAGAGAGAGGTAGATAGATAGATAGATAGATAGAAAGTACAGGTATTAACACTCATTATTCATCATTACACTGGCATTCATCTTTCATCAATGCTTTACACTAACAGACACATAGATAGATAGATAGATAGACAGATAGATAGATAGAGGGAGAGGTAGATAGATAGATAGATAGAAAGTATTAACATTCATCTTTCATCAATGTATGTCACTGGAACTCATATCTCATCAATGTCTTTCACAAACAGACACACAGACAGACAGACTGATAGAAAGATAGATAGATATAGATAGATAGATTAAGAGATAGATAGATGGATAGAAAGATGGATAGATAGATAGATAAGCTGATAGATATTTATAAATCTATCTCACACAATCCCAGGCCTTACCTTCAGATTCCCACCTCGTCGAACATTGATGGTGGGTACAGAGAGGGCGAGGTGATGCCACGCCCCATCGCACAGTCCCACACGGCCAGCACCACCGCGGCTAACCACCACACTCTCGCGCTCCACCTCCCGCGACACACACACCTCAAGGTAATCTGCAGGGGGGGGAGGGAGAGGGAAAGGGAGGAAAGGAAGGGAAGATTATGAACAAGTGTTGGAGAAAAGGACGAAGGCAGATGCGAGGGTAAATTATATATATTACAAAAATCCGTGAGTGACGTGCCGTGAGAGTAAATGTAGAAGAGAGTAAAGTGATGGTTACTGAGAGAGAAGGTGACTCCCAGTGTGATGTCACAGTGAATGGAGAGAGACTGGAATTGGTGAGAGAGTTCAAGTACCTGGGTGGAGTGATAGAAAAGAGAGAAGAATGTGCAAAAGAAGTTAGAGTGACACAAGGAAGAAAAGTAGCTGGTGCAATGAAGGGCTTGATAAGAAACAGAGGCTTGAGTGTTGCAGCTGCACGAGGCTTACATGAAGGAGTGTTAGTGCCAACTTTAACATATGGATGGGAGACTATGGTGTGGCATGAAAATGAAAAGTCAAGAGTGAGAGCAGTGGAGATGGGACTGCTGAGGAATGTATGTGGAGTACAGAGGGTGGATAGGATACGAAATAATGTGATTCGTGAAAGGTGTGGAGTGAGGAAGTCTGTGGACACCAGAATTGAAGAGAGTGTACTGAGATGGTATGGTCATGTGGAGAGAATGGTTAACAATAGAGTGGTGAAAAAGGTATACCTGAGCGAATTTGAAGGAGGGAGGAGGCGAGATAGGCCAAGGAGAAGGTGGAGGGATATGGTGTATGAGTGTGTGAGGAAGAGAGGTTTGGAAGTCAGTGAGGCTAGGGAACTGACAAGAGATCGAGCTGGCTGGATGAATGTTGTGAGGAGAAGTGCATGATCAGGGATTTGGCACCCCTTTTTAACATGGCAGCGTCTGGATTGACTCTGTCGGATACGTTTATGTGAAGCTACAAAACGTGGTGAATGTTTTTGGCATATCAGATAGAGCCAGGATTCCGGGGGCTTGAATGATGAGTGAATGGAAGTGTGGCCCATTGGATTGGGCAAACTTGGGCTGTCTGGACATTGCTACTCCTCACCCTGCCCTAGGGTGGGAAAGGAGGTCCGGAAGATGATGATGATGATGATGATAATGATGATGATGATGATGATGATGATGATAATGATGATAGTGATGATGATAGTGATGATGATAGTGATGATGATGATGATGATGAATACAAGACCAAGATATACCCCTATAAAATA
>NC_136984.1:702500-705000 GCF_032717465.1 Coenobita brevimanus | reverse complement strand
CACTCACACACTCTCCTCGTCAGTCTCTCACTCTCCATCCTCTCCACATCCTCAGTCACACTTAACGGCAGTTTTTTCAGGCAGGTCAACTCTGGAACTGTCTCCCTCTGTCCGTATTTCTTACTTCCTATGATCTCCAGTCTTTCAAACGCAGTGTGTCCAGGCATCTCGAAATGAACGGATCTTGAATTTGGCTCTCTTTTGTATTGTTTTTGTTTTTTCTTGGAAGGAACGGTTTGCGGGCTCCTGGCCTTGGGTTCCTTCTTCCTTGCATTAAAAAAAAAAGGTAGTTAGGATGCTTACAAACACCTCTTCCTTACTGGTTTATTTCTGACTGGGGGTTGGGTTGGGATGGGTTGGGTTGGGTTGGGTTGGGTTGGTTTAGAGACGAATGTGATGATTTTAAAGTGATATTCTTGTGTGGTTAGGAAGCTTAACACCTCTTCTTTACTGGTTTATTTCTGATTGCTTTGGGTTGGGTTGGGTTGGGTTGGGCTGGGTTGGGTTGGGCTGGGTTGGGTTGGGTTGGGTTAGGCTGGTTTAGAGACAGATGTGATAGGTATAAGGTGATATTATTGTGTGGTTAGGAAGCTTAACACCTCTTCCTTACCGGTTTTATTTCTGTAATGACATGCAGGTCATTATAAATCTGTGAATTTTAAATACCACAGTGTACTTAAAAATAAAATACAACCAGACCCAACAAACCTCGCCTGACAGCAGTTATTTTATTGCTGTTAAATACTGAATCGATACTGCCATTTACTGTCAGTGTCTGTCCTCCTCTCTTCCTATTTCTCCCATCTTTCCTGTCACTTCTTATTGCTTTTCTTTCCTTTACAGGTGGCTTTACATTGAGTGACAAGCCTAATGGTTTCCTGTAAGCCAAGAAACCATTTACAACGCTGGGTGGTAACCATATAACCAAACCATACGTGCTCCCTACGTGTCAACAAGTGGGTTGGTGGAGGGTTAGTGCCCCTCCCTGTAAAACAAGTAACTCAAAGACAAACGGCCATCCCTTACGGGATTATGGCGTCTAGCAATAGATAGATAGATAGATAGATAGGAGGACAGGCACAGAAAAAGAATGATAAAGGCTAAGGAAGAAGTAGGCAGCACTACATCGAGTGAGTGGACTTCCTATATCTTCATAAAAGTAAATCTCTCTCTTCAGTCAGTTTCGTGCAATAGGTCACTTAAGGTCAAAGGTCATGGTGTCAAACGAATGGCCATATCACGAGTTCCTGTATGTTGACTATAGCAATTAACTCTATCTTAACTCTTTTCAGGTTATAGGCCTCTGAAAATACGTGACCTTGATTTTGACCTTATAAAGTCACTTAAGGTCAAAGGTCATGGTGTCAAATAGAAGTCCATACTAAGAGTTCCTGTGTGTTGACTATAGCAATTATCTCTACCTTAACTGGTTTCAAGTTATAGCCCTTTGAAAATACGTGACCTTGATTCTGACCCTTCAAGGTCATGTGATTCCCACCAAAATTTAACCCTTTTTCTTTCGGGACCAATGGCAACAATTCCTGAACGTTTCCTGTGATTTCCTTCAGCCGTTTTTCCATAATGTTGCTCACAAACACGGAAACAAACACTCAAACTCAAAAACAAACAAACTCATTCAAAAACAATACCTCACATTCTTCCTTGCGTAAACAAAAAGTACAAGGGCCATATTAACTGCTGAGGTTGAGGAGAGGGAGGGGGAGGCCGAGGATGAGATGGAGGGATGGGGTGGAGAGGATGGAGAATGAGAGACTGACGAGGAGAGTGTATGTGAGTGAGGTGGAAGAGGAAGGGGGAGGCCAAGGATGAGATGGAGGGATGGAGTGGAGAGGATGGAGAATGAGAGACTGACGAGGAGAGTGTGAGTGAGGTGGAAGGGGGGAGAGGGAGGGGGAGGCCAAGGATGAGATGGAGGGATGGAGTGGAGAGGATGGAGAATGAGAGACTGACGAGGAGAGTGTGAGTGAGGTGGAAGGGGGGAGAGGGAGGGGGAGACCAAGGATGAGATGGAGGGATGGAGTGGAGAGGATGGAGAGTGAGAGACTGACGAGGAGAGTGTGTGAGGTGGAAGGGGGGAGAGGGAGGGGGAGGCCAAGGATGAGATGGAGGGATGGGGTGGAGAGGATGGAGAATGAGAGACTGACGAGGAGAGTGTATGTGAGTGAGGTGGAAGGGGGGAGAGGGAGGGGGAGACCAAGGATGAGATGGAGGGATGGGGTGGAGAGGATGGAGAATGAGAGACTGACGAGGAGAGTGTATGTGAGTGAGGTGGAAGAGGGAGGGGGAGGCCAAGGATGAGATGGAGGGATGGAATGGAGAGGATGGAGAGTGAGAGACTGACGAGGAGAGTATGAGTGAGGTGGAAGGGGGGAGAGGGAGGGGGAGGCCAAGGATGAGATGGAGGGATGGAGTGGAGAGGATGGAGAATGAGAGACTGACGAGGAGAGTGTATGTGAGTGAGGCGAAGGGGGGGAGAGGG
>NC_136984.1:687500-692500 GCF_032717465.1 Coenobita brevimanus | reverse complement strand
GCAATACCACAACTTCCGGTCATTGCTGGTGTGTGTGTGTGTGTGTGTGTGTGTGAGTGTGTGAGTGTGTGTGTGTGTGTGTGTGTGAGTGTGTGTGTGTGTGTGTGTGTGTGTGTGTGTGTGTGTGTGTGTAGGTGTGGATGTATGCCACTATGCACGTACTGCATGTGTGTATGTATGTATGCATGCATGTGCGTGTGTAAGTGTGTGTGTGTAGGTAAGGGTGTACATTTATGTGTATGTGTATGTATGTAAGTATATCATCTGTGAGGGGACGAGTAAGTAGCCTTTATGCTGCGAAATGAAATCGAAACACACACACACACACACACACACACACACACACACACACACACACACACACACACACACACACACACACACACACACACACACACAGCAAGGTGAAATGCAAGCTGGATTTTTTTTTCCTAACTACCGTGGTGTTGCGCATCACGAATTCGCACCAGAGGGTCCGTCTGTCAACGAACATTATCACCTCAGCGTTATCTGACACCGTGAGGCAGTTCGGCGGCAGAGACCAGATCTTTGTAAAGGCGCGAGTTGGAAGCTGCACCATGACAACTGCCTATTCTTTTCAATGACAACGCCCCTGCCTATTCAAAGACAACGCCCCTGCCCATTCTTTTCAATGACAACGCCCCTGCCTGTTCTCTTCAATGACAACGCCCCTGCCTATTCAATGACAACGCCCCTGCCTATTCAATGACAACGCCCCTGCCTATTCTCAATGACAACGCCCCTGCCTATTCAATGACAACGCCCCTGTCCATTCTTCTCAATGACAACGCCCCTGCCTATTCAATGACAACGCCCCTGCCTATTCTTTTCAATGACAACGCCCCTGCCTATTCTTTTCAATGACAACGCCCCTGCCTATTCAATGACAACGCCCCTGCCTATTCAATGACAACGCCCCTGTCCATTCTTCTCAATGACACCGCCCCTGCCTATTCAATGACACCGCCCCTGCCCATTCTCCTCAAGGGATTCAATAATTTTTGGCCAAGTACAACATCCCGCAGGTCCGGCAGGCGCCCTACTCACCACACGGACGACTTTGGCCTATTCCCCAAGCTCAGACCTCCGCTGAAGGGTTCTCGACTTGAGACTAGAGAGGAGAGCATGGTGAATGTGATGGGGCAGCTCCAGGAGACACCGAAAGCCGAATTTGATAAGTGTTCCAAGCAGCGGAAAAGAACGCTAGGCTCCGTGTGTGTCAAGTTACAAGGGCCTTACTTTGAGGCGATGTCCTAGCTCTCTCTCTCTTTCTCTCTCTCTATGTAGTTATGATCGTGTACCATCGCCCACACTTATAGCTGGCACAGTTAGCGTTGTCACCCCTCTTTTTCCCTAGGCGTGAAGCCCGTCCAGCTCGACTCAGTCCCTCCGAATCAATAATTTTACAAGTGAGAGGCGAAGCAAAATGAGGTTCTTTTAGCTCAACCACATCGTAAAATTAACGATTCGGGGGACCTGAGTCGGGCTGGACGGGATTCACGCCTAGGAAATGGAGGCTTGACAACGCCGACTGTACCAGCTGTAAGTGTCGGCGTTAGTACACGAGCGCCTACATGTCTCCGCAACAAAGGAATTATTTGAAGCCACACACAGGAGCATCTGTTACCGTGGGAGTCGCATCATAACGGCACACAAACCATTACCATTCACTGACCATAGCCTGATCACATAACAAATACTTACACACACACACACACACACACACACACACACACACACACACACACACACACACACACACACACACACACACACACACACACCTCTCTGCCTGTCTGCTCTCTCTCTTTTTCTCTGTCTGTCTGTCTGTCTTTCCCTTGCTAACTCCTCCTCTGTTGGTCTGTCTGTCTGTCTGTCTGCCTATCTATCTGTCTGTCTGTCTGTGTGTGTGTCTCTCTCTCCTGGTCTGTCTGCCTATCTATCTATCTGTCTGTCTCTGTCTGTCTCTCTCTCTCTCTCTCTCTCCTGGTCTGTCTGCATATCTATCTATCTGTCTGTCTGTCTGTGTCTCTGTCTGTCTGTCTGTCTCTTGCTCTTTCTCTCTCTCTCTCTCACCTCTCTGTCTGCTCTCTCTCTGTTGGTCTGTCTGTCTGCCTACCTATCTGTCTGTCTGTCTGTGCCTCTCTCTCTCTTTCTCTCTCTCTCTCTCTCTCTCTCTCTCCTGGTCTGTCTGCCTATCTATCTATCTGTCTGTCTGTCTGTGTCTCTGTCTGTCTGTCTGTCTCTTGCTCTTTCTCTCTCTCTCTCTCTCACCTCTCTGTCTGCTCTCTCTCTGTTGGTCTGTCTGCCTATCTATCTATCTGTCTGTCTGTCTGTGTCTCTGTGTCTGTCTGTCTGTCTGTCTGTCTGTCTCTCCTGGTCTGTCTGCCTAACTATCTATCTGTCTGTCTGTCTGTGTCTCTGTCTGTCTGTCTGTCTGTCTCTCTCTCTCTCTCCTGGTCTGTCTGCCTATCTATCTATCTATCTATCTATCTGTCTGCCTATCTATCTATCTGTCTGTCTGTCTCTTTCTCTCTCCCTCCTGGTCTGTCTGCCTATCTATTTATCTGTCTGTCTATGTCGCACTCTCTCTACCTCTCTCTCTCTCTCTCTCTCCTAAAGCACCAATTCTCAGCATGGTGACACAGAAACGCCACACTGCCTGCCGCCTCGCCACTGGGTATGTGTCAGTGAGAATAACCAGGTACAAAAACGCTTTCTATTCTACGGACAAGACAAGGCTATTATTTCCGAGTACTAGTGGTAGGTGGTGGCGACCATCATCCACTCACTTGATGTAGTGCTGCCTACTTCTTCCTTAGCCTTTATCATTCTTTTTCTGTGCCTGTCCTCCTCTCTTCCTATTTCTCCCATCTTTCCTGTCACTTCTTATTGCTTTTCTTTCCATTTCAGGTGGCTTTACATTGAGTGACAAGCCTAATGGTTTCCTGTAAGCCAAGAAACCATTTACAACGCTGGGTGGTAACCATATAACCAAACCATACGTGTTCCCAACGTGTCAACAAGTGGGCTGGTGGAGGGTTAGTGCCCCTCCCCATGAAACAACTAACTCAGAGTCAAATGGCCACCCCTTACTGGATTATGGCGTCTGGCAATAGATAGATAGATAGATAGACAGATAGACCTTTAATATCACGACAAGGATACAAAGAGAACTAGAAGGCACTCACGGGGGGCATACCTCCGCCAGTCACTGCCATTAATTGAGATCCGATCCGAATTCTTGGAGTTCGCGTGGAATACATGGGGTTTGGATCCGCCCCCCAAAATTTAATCAACTGTTCCTCGACCCATGGCCCACCCTTCCACAAAAGTTTACTGAAATTCATTGAGACTTTTTGGAGATATCGTGTGGACAGACAAACATAGGTCAATGCGTAACCTCAATATCATCGCACCATCATCATCATCATCACCACAACTACCATCATCATCATCATCAATACTACCACCACTATCATCATCAATACCACCACCTCCACCACCACCACCACCACTATCACCATCAATACCACCACTATCATCATCAATACCACCACCACTATCACCACCACCACCACCAACAACAACAACAGCAGCAACACCATCATATCATCATCATCATCATCATCACTAGCACCACCATCATCATCAACACTAGCACCATCACCATCCTCCTCCTCCTCCACCTCATCATCATCATCATCACCACCACCACCACCACTGTAAGTTATGGCTTCTAATTTCCGTACAACACAAAGACGCAATTACTAGCAAGCACTCTACACACCACAACAACACATGGAGCCATTTGTGCACTAATATTTCACCTCTTCCGCTTCCCGCTTTCCTCTGCTGGCTAATATTCCTGCGCTGAGAGAGGCTTAGAACGTTTCTCTGCCCATAGATGCAAAAGTTCGCCTAATATTTCACCTCTTCTTGTCAGTTTCCTCTGCTGGCTAATATTCTTAAGCTGAGAGAGGCTTGGTATGTTTCTCTGCCTAATATTTCACCTCTTATGCTTGTCACTTTCCTCTGCTGGCTAATATTCCTAAGCTGAGAGAGGCTTGGTATGTTTCTCTGCCTAATATTTCACCTCTTATGCTTGTCACTTTCCTCTGCTGGCTAATTTTCCTGCGCTGAGAGAGGCTTGGTATGTTTCTCTGCCTAATATTTCACCTCTTATGCTTGTCAATTTCCTCTGCTGGCTAACATTCCTAAGCTGAGAGAGGCTTGGTATGTTTCTCTGCCTAATATTTCACCTCTTATGCTTGTCAATTTCCTCTGCTGGCTAATTTTCCTGCGCTGAGAGAGGCTTGGTATGTTTCTCTGCCCACATATACAAAAACTCGCTTAATATTTCGTCTCCTCTTGTCAAATTCAAATGTCATAACTGCCTTCTTTCCATTTTGAATTCTGAGATCTAAAAACATATTAACACTAAAATATAATGCTAGTCACGAAGAAGTGCTGTGGAGAGGATGTATACTCGTGTCTTTTTCTGTCACTGAGCGACGTAGAATAAGATGATAGAGCAATAGTAACCAAGGAGACTCAAGGCGGTATTGTAGTACGGTTAGGAAGCTTACTAACACCTCTTCCTTAGCGATTTATTTCTGATTCTGCTCCGTTACTATATGCTTATTATTCATGCAATATACGATGTTAAAAAGAGGGGTGTGTGAGCTTGGGGGAGGGCAGTGAAATGGCGGGGGACACGGTGACATGGAGGCGATTTGTTTGCGGCCACCCCTAATATTCTAATTATTCATGCAATATACGGTTAAAAAGAGGGGTGTGTGAGCTAGGGAGAGGGCAGTGAAATGGCGGGGGACAGAGCGACATGGAGGCGATTTGTTTGTGGCCACCTCTTACGGGATTAAGGCGTCTGGCGATAGAGACAGACAGATAAAAAGCAAACCAGGGGATATTAATGAATAGTTTGGGGAATAAATCACTAAGGAAGAGGTGTTAGGAAG
>NC_136984.1:615000-677500 GCF_032717465.1 Coenobita brevimanus | reverse complement strand
TTTCCCTCCCTCTTCCTCCTCCATAACACTTTCTTCTTCCTCTGCAGTCTTTTCCTCTCCTTCCTCCATCATTTTCCCTCCCTCTTCCTCCTCCATAGCAATTTCTTCCTCTGCAGTCTTTTCCTCCATCATTTTCTCTCCCTCTTCCTCCTCCATAACACTTTCTTCTTCCCCTGCAGTCTCTCCCTCCTCTTCCTCCATCATTTTCTCTCCCTCTTCCTCCTCCACAGCAATTTCTTCTTCCTCCACTGTCACTTTTTCCTTGTCTTCTTCCATTATGTCTGTTTTCTGGCTGACCTCTTGCTCCCAGTCTGACACCTCCTCTCCGACGCTACTCCCCCCGTCCGACGGCAACGTGTGGTAGACGGACGAGGCGGACGAATCACTCTCGGCCAATGATTCCTCCGTGTTGGTCCTCCTCCTCCTCCTCTTCCGTCTCCCGCCTTCGTCCTTCAGCCACAGTTTAGTCCTGACCGGATCACCGTCGGTCTTTGCTCTGACTGTTCTCAGGGACCGTGCCTCATCCTGCACTTCCCCCTCACTCCTCTGATCCACATCGTTCACCGACTCCGTAGCGCACAATCCACTCTGGTCCTCATCCACCTCAATTCCTTCACTTCTCTGGTCTGTCACTTCATCCACATCCCCAATCTGGTCCATGGAATCTGCAGGTTCATCTGATTCTTGGTCCTTCATATTTCTTCTTTGGTCTCCCCTTCTTTGGTCTTGTAAATGGTCTTCTTTGCCTATTTCGGGTCTACTGTAACTCTGCAAGTCTCTCTCATTTCTCACATCATTCTCGGAGGTCTTTATCTCTCCTCTTCTTCGTTCTTCTTCTCTCTCTCCCTCCTTTCTCTCCGCTCCTCTCTCTGCCTTCTCCATCTCTCCTCGTCTTCGTTCTTCTTCTCCCTCTTCTCCTTGTACTTCCTTTCTCTTCGCCTCTTCCATCTCTCCTCCTCTTCGTTCTTCTCTCTCCCCCTCTCCTCCTCGTCGTTCTTCCTCTCTCCCTCCAATCCCCGGTGCCTCCTTTCTCTCCGCGCCTCTCTTCGCCTCCTCCATCTCCTGCCTGGCCTCCTCCCGCGTCTCCAGGTACCTCTCATGATGGTTTATGATTAAGTCAAGTGCCAGTAGGACCAGGTCTGGGCACTGTAAATCATCTTCTTCCTCGAGTGACCTGGCAAAGAAAAATAATCATCATCATTATTATTATCATCATTATTATTATCTTCACTATCATCATCATTATTATTATTATTATTTTCATCATCATCTTCCTCCTCAAGTGACCTGGCAAAGAAAAAAAATCATCATCATTATTATCCTATCTATCTATCTATCTATTGCTAGACGCCTCAATCCCGTTTGGGGTGGCCACAAACAAATCGCCTCCAAGTCGCCCTGTTCCCCGCCATTTCACTGCCCTGCTCCCAACTCACACCCCTCTCTCTCATATACCTCTCCACCCCATTATTATCCTCATGATGAAAATAACAACGACAATTACAAAGACAAAGATGACGATGACGGTAACAACGATGACGATGATGATGATGATGACGTCGACGTTGATGGCAGTAATAATGATGGTGAGGCTAACGATAACGACAAAGTCAAGGATAACGATGGCAATGAAAGACGAACGAGCGATTAAGAAGGCGTTCGCTCCACCCTACCTTGAGGCGGTTGACGCGGGTGTGCCTAGGTGCTGTTCCGTGTCTGCCTCATATCCATCCGTCTCCCCCGCCTGCTGTGGCTGGTGCTGCAATCCACCCTCATCCACCTCCCCTTCATCCTCCTCCACCTGCTCCATCTCCGCCTCATCCAGTCCGTCTTCCACTCCTCCCTGATTGAAAGAAATGGAAGATGAATTGAAAAACAGCATAAGCGTATCAGAAAACACCTCAACTGCTTGAAAGAAATGAAAGATAAATTGAAATACACCAACTATGTATCACAAGGCACCTCAATCTTGCCTCAGGGTAGTGTGATAGTGTGAGGGTTGCTGGAAGGATACGACAACAGTGTACAGTATAGCGGTAATCTATTTACCTATATTACGAGGCTGCTTCCGCCAGAGAAAGGCAGGTAGCTGAGACAGGACGACACACTCCCCATTTACTCATCCACACACGCACATTCATTCACATCTCAGCAGTAATATGACACAAAACATCCTTCACACTTGCCTGTGGGTAGTGTGACAGTGTGAGGGGCGCCGGGAGGACACAGCAATGCAGCATGACAGACACCAGCTGCTTGACGTGACCGCAGGTGGTTGGGGAGTAGCGTAACAGTGGACCTCGTAGCTCACTCACCACTGGACCAACTGGCAGACCTGAAAAAAAATATAAGGTACCCACGTTAAAACCTATCTATGTATCTATTTCCAGACGCCTCAATCCTGTAAGGGGTGGCCACAAACAAATCACCTCCATGTCGCCCTGTCCCCCACCATTTCACTGCCCCGCTTTATAATGCATTCTCTTAATGATTACTTGCTTTACAATTATATTTCTGGCAATGTAATTTGTTCACTAAGGGTGGGATGCCTGTACCCCAATTACTTTCATGTGGTACAGCTCAGTTAAAGCTTATTTCATGGGTGTATGTGAATTTCTGTGGTAGTTTAATCATCATCAAGAACATAATCATCATCACCATCACCACCACCACCATCATCACCACCACCTCCATCACCACACCATTTTACCCCTACCACCTCCATCACCACCACCTCCATCACCACCACCATTTTACCCCTACCACCTCCATCGCCACCACCTCCATCACCACCATCATTTCACCCCTATGTCCTACAACTCTCATCACTACTATCTCTCTCCCTCATTTGGCATTTTATTTTCTGATACTCTGTTTAATCCTCCATCCGTCCGTCCATCCCTCTCTCTCTCTCTCTCTCTCCTCTATCTATCTATCTATCTATCTAAAATACTCAGTGCATCAACGTACATGACACAGGAGGCTAACCAGATTGTGGGTAGGTAAGGATGATGAGGGTGAGAAGGAACTGCACTAGGGAGAAAGTGACCCCTAATTGTTAAGCCCCCTCCTCTCTCTTTCTCTCCTCTATCTATCTATCTATCTATCTAAAATACTCACTGCATAGACGTACATGACACATGATACTAACCAGCCTGTGGGAAGGTAAGGATGATGAAGGTGAGAAGAGACTGCACTAGGGAGAAAGTCACCCCCAGTTGTTCCAGTACCACACTGCTGAACACGTGCGACCCTGTGTGGACGAAGAACAAGCATCAGTCTTCAGTACTAATTACAGTAACACCTCACTGTAACGTACTAACCAATTACAGTAACACCTCACTATAACACACTAACCAATTACAGTAACACCTCACTATAATGTACTAACCAATTACACTAACACCTCACTATAACACACTAACCAATTACAGTAACACCTCACTATAACACTACCAATTACACTAACACCTCACTATAATGTACTAACCAATTACACTAACACCTCACTATAAAGTACTAACCAATTACAGTAACACCTCACTATAACACACTAACCAATTACAGTAACACCTCACTATAACACACTAACCAATTACAGTAACACCTCACTATAACACACTAACCAATTACAGTAACACCTCACTATAACAACCTAATTGGTGTCAAAGCTATTCCGAAAAAAGCGAATTTCTGATAAAAGCGACATCCAGACTTGCCCCTGCTAACCTAGACTTTTTCCGATATATCAGCCATTAGTCCAGATGGCACCAACGGTTTATAAACTGTTTTCACCACCACTGCGGTACTGTACTGTGTTATATCTTCACTACATTAATCCAATGGTCTCTTCGCAGCTTATTTCACATAGCTCAGTGGCAGAAAAAGACAATGCTACGGCTCTACATCTTTCCATAGCACTTCTTCGTGACTATACTCCTTTCACCTTAACTTGGCCTAGATTTTCGTCCTTTTGCAGCTGATTTCACGTAGCTCAGTGGCAGAAAAACAATACCATGGCTCTACATCCTTTCCATAGCACTTCTTCGTGACTATACTCCTTTCACCTGAACTTGGCCCAGATTTTCGTCCTTTTGCAGCTGATTTCATGTAGCTCAGTGGCAGAAAAAGACAATGCTATGGTTCTGCTTCCTCTCTATAGCACTTCTTCATGACTAGCATTATATTCTAGTGTTAATCTGTTGTAACTCAGTATTCATGATGGAGAGAGAGCAATTTTGGCCCAATTAGGATACAATGCTTGTGAGGTGATGAGAAAAGCAAGGATGAAGTGACTCTCCAGGTGAAACATTTTACTTTTATGGAAATGAACCTTTGTCAGTTTGCCTTTACCTCACTGAATATCTACAATGAATCTATCTATCTACTGTGTATATTGCCAGACGCCTCAATCCTGTAAGGGGTGGCCACAAACAACTCGCCTCCATGTCACCCTGTCCCCCGACATTTCACTGCCCTGCTCCCAGCTCACACCCCCCTCTCCCATATACCTCTCCACTCCATCCCTCCATCTCATCCTTGGCCTCCCCCTCTCTCATATACCTCTCCACTCCATCCCTCCATCTCATCCTCGGCCTCCCCCTCTCTCATATACCTCTCCACTCCATCCCTCCATCTCATCCTCGGCCTCCCCCTCTCTCATATACCTCTCCACTCCATCCCTCCATCTCATCCTTGGCCTCCCCCTCTCTCATATACCTCTCCACTCCATCCCTCCATCTCATCCTCGGCCTCCCCCTCTCTCATATACCTCTCCACTCCATCCCTCCATCTCATCCTTGGCCTCCCCCTCTCTCATATACCTCTCCACTCCATCCCTCCATCTCATCCTTGGCCTCCCCCTCCCTCTCCCTCCTACAATGAATCAAACACTCCATAATTTACCCTTGCATTTTTCCATACCTAAAATAATGCACATGAAAAAATACCACAACAAGCACATATATGGATCTTGAATTTGGCTCAGTATTGTTTTTGTGTTTTCTTGGAAGGAACAGTTTGCAGGATCCTGGCTTTTGGTTCCTTCTTTCTTGCATAAAAAAGAAAAAGAATTTGTGACAGTAATCATTAACTTACAAAAAACTAGTCTGAGTAAGGAAATGGGTCATGAGGAATAGACAGGTACCATTAAGTGAAAAGATCTAGAATGATCCATTAAATCTAAATATTCACTCATCTTTAATTCACTCTCATATCAAATGTCAGGACCATCTTGCCTAGCCCCAGGCTCCTACGCTCCTCATGGGGCAACGTAGGACTGGATGATGGATGGATGGATGGACGAAATCAATCTATCTATCTATCTATTGCCAGACGCCATAATCTCGTAAGGGGTGGCCATTTGACTCTGAGTTATTTGTTTTATGGGGAGGGGCACTAACCCTCCACCAACCCACTTGTTGACATGTAGGGAACACGTATGGTTTGGTTATATGGTTACCACCCAGTGTTGTAAATGGTTTCTTGGCTTACAGGAAACCATTTGGCTTGTCACTCAATGTAAAGCCATCTGTAAAGGAAAGAAAAGCAATAAGAAGTGACAGGAAAGATGGAAGAAATAGGAAGAGAGGAGGACAGACACAGAAAAAGAATGATAAAGGCTAAGGAAGAAGTAGACACACTAAATCAAGTGAGTGGATGATGGTGAGAAATAGGAAGAGAGGAGGACAGACACAGAAAAAGATGATAAAAGGCTAAGGAAGAAGTAGGCAGCACTACACTGAGTGAGTGGATGATGGTGGCCACTACCCCTATCTCACCTGATGAAGCACGTGCCAGGTCCTGTGCAATGGCCAGGAGGAGCGGGGCGGCCATGGAACGCACAGCAGAGCCGGCCATGAAAGTCCGCAGCTCTCGACTTCCTTCAACGCCCTCCCTCACCACAGACCACACCTCACCAAGACCAGTGTACCTCCACGTCAGCTCCCCGGCATCTATATTCTGTTGATAAAGTGTGGGGTGAAAGGAGAGTGTTAAGTGGGTTGTGGTGTTAAGTGGGTTGTAGTGTTAAGTGGACTGTAGTGTTAAGTGGATAGTAGTGTTAAGTGGATAGTAGTGTTAAGTGGATAGTAGTGTTAAGTGGACTGTAGTGTTAAGTGGGTTGTAGTGTTAAGTGGATAGTAGTGTTAAGTGGGTTGTAGTGTTAAGTGGATAGTAGTGTTAAGTGGATAGTAGTGTTAAGTGGATAGTAGTGTTAAGTGGGTTGTAGTGTTAAGTGGATAGTAGTGTTAAGTGGGTTGTAGTGTTCAGTGGGTTGTAGTGTTAAGTGGATAGTAGTGTTAAGTGGATAGTAGTGTTAAGTGGATAGTAGTGTTAAGTGGATAGTAGTGTTAAGTGGACTGTAGTGTTAAGTGGATAGTAGTGTTAAGTGGGTTGTAGTGTTAAGTGGACTGTAGTGTTAAGTGGACTGTAGTGTTAAGTGGGTTGTAGTGTTAAGTGGGTTGTAGTGTTAAGTGGACTGTAGTGTTAAGTGGGTTGTAGAGTTAAAAGGACTGTAGTGTTAAGTGGGTTGTAGTGTTAAAAGGACTGTAGTGTTAAGTGGGTTGTAGTGTTAAGTGGGTTGTAGTGTTAAGTGGACTGTAGTGTTAAGTGGGTTGTAGTGTTAAGTGGGTTGTGGTGTTAAGTGGGTTGTAGTGTTAAGTGGGCTGTAGTGTTAAGTGGGCTGTAGTGTTAAGTGGGTTGTGGTGTTAAGTGGGTTGTGGTGTTAAGTGGGTTGTGGTGTTAAGTGGATAGTGGTGTTAAGTGGATAGTAGTGTTAAGTGGGTTGTAGTGTTAAGTGGGTTGTAGTGTTAAGTGGGTTGTAGTGTTAAGTGGATTGTAGTGTTAAGTGGGTTGTGGTGTTAAGTGGGTTGTAGTGTTAAGTGGGTTGTAGTGTTAAGTGGACTGTAGTGTTAAGTGGGTTGTAGTGTTAAGTGGACTGTAGTGTTAAGTGGGTTGTGGTGTTAAGTGGGTTGTGGTGTTAAGTGGGTTGTAGTGTTAAGTGGGTTGTAGTGTTAAGTGGGTTGTAGTGTTAAGTGGGTTGTAGTGTTAAGTGGACTGTAGTGTTAACAGGACTGCAAAGCACAGGACTGTAGTGTGTTAAATGAATTACACAGAGCCATCCATGAAGGTATACAGCTCCCAACTACCTTCCCTGTCTTCCCTCACCACCACGCCTCTCCCATATCACTGTATTGTATCTCCGAGTTAGTCCTCTGGGTCTGTATTCTGCTGATATGGTGTGGAGGGGGAAGGATTACAAGATTAAGGAGATAAGAGATAAGGATAAAGGACTATCTATCTATCTATCTATTGCCAGACGCCTCAATCCCGTTTGGGGTGGCCACAAACAAAACGCCTCCACATCGCCCCGTCCCCCGCCATTTCACTGCCCTGCTCCTAACTCACACACCCCTCTCTCATATACCTCTCCACCCCATCCCTCCATCTCATCCTCGGCCTCCCCCTCCCTCTTCCCCCCTCCACCTCACTCACATACACTCTCTTCATCAGTCTTTCACCCTCCATCCTCTCCACATGGCCAAACCACCTCAGTGTGTTCCTCATAACGCTTCCTCTCAGTCCCCTATCAGGACTGAGACGATCAAGAGAACTGTACAGAGCCATCCATGAAGGTATACAGCTTCCAACTACCTCCAGTGCCTTCCCTCACCACCTACCAAGCCTCCCCCGGCCTCCTGTACCTCCACCTTCACCTACTGTACCCTATACCTACTCTGTTGGTCAGGCGCGGTGATGAATTGAAGGCAGAAATGGATAAAAGGATGGTTGAAAAGCACAGCTCCCAACGTCCTCTAACACCTTCCTCCATCAACCAAACCTCTCTCTTACGCAACTGTGATTCAATGTTAGTTCTGAAAATGTGTGGATTGTGGACGCTTTTCTGTGACCCCTCTGTTACCTGAAGCACACAGAACATGCACGCTATCTATCTACAGTCTGACGCCCTAATCCCGTAAGGGGTGGCCACAAACAAATCGCCTCCATGTCACCGTACTTCCTGCCATTTTGATGTCCTCCCCCCAGCTCACACCCCCCTCTCTCATTTACCTCTCCACTCCATCCCTCCATCTCATCCTCAGTCTCCCCTTCCTCTCCCCCACCTCCACCTTACTCACACACTCTCCTAGTTAGTCTCTAGCACTCCATCATCTCCACATGGCCATACAATCTCAATGTATTTCTCCTAATGCTATCACATCCACTTCTACTACTACTACTATTACTACTCCTCACCTTTATATCCACAAACTGATGCAGTGTAGGTACGAAAGCAGAGAGGTAGGTAGAGGACTCAGAATTGCTTGATTGTGGCTGGGGGTTAGTTACATCGTTCACTCTCATGTCAGCATTAGAATCGTTAGCGGCCACACCATCGTCCTCCGCATGCACTGGAGTTCTACCTGGCTTTGTTTCTATCGGATCACTTGTCACACTTCCTAAATCAGCCTCTGTTTCTTTTTCCGTTTCACTTACAACCGTTTTCTCTGATATAACACTAGTTCTAGAGCCCTCCCTGGTTAAAATGTGACTATTATTATCTATCTTTGGCTTACTATGTCTATTTTTTCCACTGATTACCGAGTCCTCTTCCATCGTCAGCTCGTGGGAAGTTGTGACGTATATTGGGCCACTATAAGGGCTACAGGAATCAACAACATCCTCGCTGGCGTCAACACTTCCCTCGCTATTTCCATCCTTAAAACTTCCCTCACGTCCAATGCTTCCATCCCTATAACTTCCCCCCTGTTCATTCCCTCCATCGCTATAACCTTCCTCATTTTCCATTCTCCGATCCTTATAGCTTTCTCCATGTTCAATATTTCCATCTGGTGAACTTCCATTATGTTCAGCATCCTTACGACTATCCTCCTGTTCAGTCATTCCCTCGTTTCTCTCGCTGGTTTCAATACTGTGGGGTATAGGGTCGGATATCTGGTTGACGCATCCATCCACACTCAACCTGGTGTGGATGAAGAACCTCTGGCGTACTTCCTCGGCCTTCATGCTGAAATACGAGGACCAGAACTCGTCCCTCTCGATCAACTCCGTCACTAACAGCTTGGTGAATATCTGGGCATCCTCCTCCTCCGGGACAGGCAGGCTTGACTGCAGCTGTAACTCCTTCTTGGCCGCACTACACAGCAGCAAAAAGGCCTCGTGTCTGAGCCCCGGCGTGTCTTTACAGCTGGTTATAAGGTCGGCTCCCTGCTCCTCCAAAAACTCCAGTAGTCTATCATCCGACGACTCCTCCAGTGTCAGTTGGAAGCACTTAATCAGGCCAACCATGATCTCCTTACTGCACTTGGGTTCACTCTGCCCACAGGCCTGGGTTAGGGCGGGCAGGATCAGGTGTTCACACAGATCCCGCTTCACCCTCGTGTTGCTCTGTGATACGAGTCTGGTGATGTGGCTTATTATCTTGGTATTGAGATGATCGTTAAATAGTAATGGCCTGTACATTACAACACCCTCCCAGTGCGATAGTGAATGGGGCACACTGTATTCTGGGGTTTCTGTGAGGTAGCTTTTCAGTAACTGGCAGGTCTGGCCCTTCGCTCCATAGGCTGCCATAAAAGACTCATCAGTGTTGTAATCCCCAGACAAATCCGGCATCTGGCAAAAGGAACACTTGACAGATTCTGTGGTTACCAAGCCACCCAAATCACGCCACACCACTTTCTCAATGAAGTGTGTTAAATGGGGGATCAGGGAAGGTAATTTGGACAGTGGCCCCTCTAACACCTTACTGAGAATCATCCTGGAACTCATACAGCAGCACAGGCCACACCTCCCCAGCACCCACAGGCACCCACAACTGACATCCATTTCCTCACTGCTTGCTAGAGAGTCAAGGAGCAGGCAGGCAAAGTTAGCAACCATACACGTGCTTGGCTGGGCAGCGGTGATGATGCTGGAGCTGGTTCCTAGGATATGGGAGTGGTGGTTCTCGGCACTCTGGTATTCACAGTAGCGGTGGGTCTTCTTGTCGCACTTCTCCGAGTGGTTTACCTCTTGTCTCCAGCACTTTAACTCAACCACCAACCTACTCACCACCTCCAGTACCTCTTTACGCTCACTCATGGGCAGCACTTCACTCAGGAACACCACTCTCTTGACCACCTCAGGCCCACTGTTCTGCAGGAAGACTTTGTGAAGGTGGAGACACTGCCAGACATCCTTCCACTCCACCTTGATGCATGTACACCTGAGCAGGAGGTGAAGAAGACCTGTCACCATCCCCTTTGCTAGCTGGGCATCTTGTAGTTTAATATCACATCTCTCTCCTTCGCTTCTAGTGCTTGTACTATCACACTCCTCCTCTCCCTTTACATTCAGACCTTGCACATTGATATCATACACCGCTCCAGCATCACTCTTGCCCGTACCACCACACTCATCCTCTGCCTTTATGTATAGGAGGCTCGAGGCAAGATCAAGCAGCTTGGGCACCACACCGATCTCCGTGATGGTGTGGAGGAGTTCCGTCGACCTGAGGAACCTCTGTACGGATGAAAACACCAGCTTCAACACCCCTGGCAGCAGCTGGTACAAATTCACCATCCAGTTCCTGCTTGGTTGGGATTTTCGCTGGGCCAGTTTCTCCTCACTCAGCCTCAGTTCCCCAACCATCCACGCCAGGGTATCGACGGAGAACTGGAGGATGTCTTGCGTGGCTAGTAATGGTGAGGAGAGGGGACGCGATTCAGCCTCGTGAACTGTCAACTGCACTTGTATGGCGACGATACACTGGAGCAGCTGTGCCAAGGTTAAACACAGGAGGTGGTGGTGTTTGCAGTCGCGTGTGCTCGTCTTCGTGTGGTCCTGGTGGCGTCCGTGGCCAGGGGTGTGTTCGTGACAGTGGTCCTCATCGCTATAAACAGCCTTGGTATAGTAGTCGAAGTCGTTAGGGTTCACGGTAAACTTAACGAGGGCTTTGGCGAGCCTGGCCGTCCTTGGGAGGTCCTCACCCTCGGAATCAGAATGAGGGAGAGAGAGACAAGCCGAGTGCCTCTTCTTCCTCCTCTTGCCCACCTTCCTGGCACTGTGGGAGCTGGACACACTGCTGGTTTTAGAGCAAGGTATCTGCGTCCAGGACTGAGATATGGCACTGCTGCACCGCCGGTTGCCAACAAGGTGGCTGGTGGCAAATATATCCTCCAGGCTGAGATTCAATGAGGAACTATAACAGGGCAGCGCCAGGTCCGGGGGCAAGACAGAAGGCTGGGGCTCCCTCCTGCCTCGTAGTAGTCTGGTACTCTCACTGCCTTCACAAATGTCCATCTCGTCGTTTAGGGAGTTTTTGAGCAAGAATGTGAAGATGAAGGACAATACGTGGCTGATTTCCCTTCCTCCCGTCAATCCCTGAAAAATAAAAACAACTCTGTAAGTCTAATTTTCTTTTGTTAACCCCTTGAGTTAACTTACATTTACAATACACTCTTGCTACTATTAGTGGTAGACGGTGGTAACCATCATCCACTCACTTGATGCAGTGCTCCTTACTGTTTCCTAAAGTGACTCTACACTGAGTGACAAGCCTAACGGTTTCCTGTAACTAAGGAAACTACAGTACTTATAACACTTGGTGATAGCCGTGTAATCCAATAATGGGGTGATGTGGACCCTACTATAATGTCTCTGTTAACTGGGTGAAGACACATATGTGATGTCCATCTGGGAACCAAACCTTCACACTCTTCCCCAAGTCTCACTGCGGTGGGACACTGTCTACCACAAGGGAACATCAGTTTACTGCACGGGATGACCGTGCAGGGGGAAATGGCTTGCCTGAGGTTGATGGGTCTGCTTGGCCAGACAGACTAGCTACACAACAACACCCATATGAAGCACTGTATAGGGGTACAGTATTTCACACCCTAGAGACACAGCACCGCACAAGTGAGTACCCACCTCCCCAAATGACATCCTTGGCATGAAAGGATGTCAATATAATACAGTATCATGGGGCAACGTAGGATTAGATGGTGGATGGATGGATGAATAAATATAAGAAATACAGTAAAAAAATATATATATATATGATAAAAACCTACTAAAAACTGTATAAAGGATCAGGAGAAAGAGAACCCAGGCTTACTCACCACCACCCCCAGCTGCTCCATGGCCACTAGTATCCTGGCGCCACACCCGTGCAGCAGGTACTGTTTGAGGCTGGCTGCGTTTTGTGACTCCCTCCCTTGGTCCCTGTCCCCTTCAGGCGCTGGCAATCCTTCCGTGCGGCCGGCAGCACCCTCGGACAATTTGGTGGCATCTGGCGAACTTGGGGCGATTTTGGGCTGCGTTGTTTGGGGTTCATCGCTGGGTTCGACAAGGTTCGTGCTGGGTGCTGGGGTACTGTTTTGATTCTCCACATCCTGAGAGGGTTCCTTAAAGCTAACTGAGGCATGAGATTCCGCTCGGCACGTCTCGCTTTCCAGCTCACGTGTTTTATCTCCTCCGTCTTTCGGCTCACACGTACTTTCCTCACTCTTTGGCTCGCTCACTTCTTTTTCCTCATCGTTTTTTTCAGAATGTGCTTCGCTAGAGTCTGGGGATTTTGAGGGGTGACTAGCTATGAGGTTTACATCGACGGGAGGGGCTGCATCGCTCAGGGTTTCCAAGGGGATGCCTTTATCAACCGGCCTCCCACTTACAGAGTCAGGTATACGGCTCTCTGTCGGCTCTGGCTCTACACACTCCACACCAGCCTGACTAACATCATCCTCGGCCTCCATCACCGCAGCGCCACACGTCTCGCTTTGTTTTCCTGGGAGAGGCGGCTCGTGGCACTCCGAACTCTGGCCCGACTCACCCACAAATTCTGGCCTGGGGTGGGCGGGCGGTCTGGGAGGCTGTACCGACTCTCGACCTGCCCGCAGCACCCCACCCGACGGATTCCTGGAAATACAGATCCCAGTTTTAGCGTAGGTCAAAGAAACTCCCTAACATCTTTTCCCAAGCAATTTATTTTGTCTATTACACCTAGATGTTCTATTCAGTGTTACAGAAATCCTTCCAATATCACCACACTCTCCCTGGTTAACATACAAAGGGATATTAATAATCTATCTATCTATCTATTGCCAGCCACCTTAATCCCGTAAGGGGTGGCCACAAACAAATCACCTCCATGTCGCCCTGTCCCCCTCCATTTCATTGCCTTGCTCCCAGCTCACACACACCCCTCTCTCACATACCTCTCCACTCCATCCCTCCATCTCATCCTTGGCCTCCCCCTCCCTCTCCCCCTCTCCAAAATAAATCACTAAGGATGAGGTGTTAGGGAGCTTTCTTACCTAATGAGAATACTGACAAATGTTCCTTACGTGTCAACAAGTGGGTTGGTGGAGGGTTAGTGCCCCTCCCCATAAAACAACTAACTCAAAGACAAACTGCCACCCCTTATGGGATTATGGCGTCTGGCTATAGATAGATAGATGGATGTACAGGTAGGTAGGTAGGTAGGTAGATAGATAGATAGATAGACAGATAGATAGATAAATAATAGATAGATAGATGTATGGCTGGATGGATGGTAGGTAGACAGATAAACGATGGATGGACAAATAGATATATAAACAGATAGACAGATAGATAGACAGAACCGTACCTGGCCACTCTTGGTCGGCAGCCCCTGGAGCCGTCACTGGCCCGGGACGCCTCACTGACGGCTGACCCGAGGGAGTGAGAGGTGGCGCTGGAAGAGCCATCGCTGTCGTAACTCACCGACCCCAGGCAAATGTGTTCAATGTCCGCGAGGAACTGCCCACCGAGGAGACTCACCACACTGCCCACATCGCTAAGAAAAAAAATAAATATCTATCTATCTATCTATTGCCAGATGCCTTAACCCCATACGAGGTGGCCACAAACAAATCGCCTCCACGTCACCCTGTCCCCTGCCATTGCCCTGCTCCCAATTCACCCCCTCCCCCTCTCTCATATGCCTCTCCACTCCATCCCTCCAACTCATCCTTGGCCTCCCCCTCCCTCTCCCCCCCTCCACCTCACTCACACACACTCTCCTCATCAGTCTCTCACTCTCCATCCTCTCCACATGAAAATTAAACTCTTCAATCAAGAGGGAAAGAAAAACGCATAACAATTCAAATATTCAAAAGCTCTTGTACTTAATCACCAAGGAGATTCACCACACTGCCCACATGAGAGAGAGAGAGAGAGAGAGAGAGAAAAGCATGAAAATTAAACTCTTCACACACACACACACACACACACAAAAGGCATGATAATTCAAATCTTCATCATCATCATCTGGACCTCCTTTCCCACCCTACGGCAGGGTGAGGAGTAGCAATGTCCAGGCAGCCTAAGTTTGCCCAGTCCAATGGGCCACACTTCCATTCACTCATCATTCAAGACCAAGGAATCCTGGCTCTATCTGATACACCAAAAACACTCACCACATTCTGAGCTTCACATAAATGTATCCAATAGTCAAATCTTCAAATGGAGATAATATTGCATGACAATTCAAATTATTGGAAAGAATACTGCATGACAGTTCAAATCTTTAAATGGAAAGAATATTGCAGGATAGTTCAAATCTTCAAACACAAAGACTAATGCATGACAGTTCAAATTTTCAAACATAGAGAATAATGTTCAAATCTTCAAACTGAAAGGATAATGCATGACAGTTCAAATCTTCAAATGGAAAGCATAATGCATCACAGTTCAAATCTTCAGTGACTCTTGTGGCAGACTTGTTTCATGCCCACAATGAACTGTTCACCAGGGAGACTCACCACACTACCTACACCACTAACATTCATTCATTCATTCATTGCCAGACGCCGCGTATCCCAAACGGGGTGGCCAAGGCTCAGAGTTAATTGTTTTACAGGGAGGGGCACTAATCCTCCACCAACCCCACTTGACACGTAGGAAGAACCACTAACACACAACAGAATAAATGGTGGGCTTTAAAATACCAAGTCCAATTGAGAATTCTACACGTATTCAAATCCACAGACATCAAACTTCCTCTTCAACCCCTAGGCTGCGGTGACCCTAAACACTTCCTATTTGGGGGGCATGGTGGCTCAGTGGTAGAGTGCCTGACTCAAGACCGAAGAGTTGTGAGTTCGCGCCACGTCAGGGTAAGCTGCCTTGCTGGGAGAGATAGTGCTCTCCTGGGACCTAGCTGGTTGTAGCTCAGTGGGTTCGAGTGTTTCCTAGGTGATTTATTTTCATTATTTGACCTGACTGTCCTATTCTATCTATTGCCAGACGGATTAATCCTGTAAGGGGTGGCCATAAACAAATCACCTCCATGTTGCCCTATCCCCCACCATTTCAATGCCCTCCCCCAAGCTCACACCCCCCTCTCTCATATACCTCTCCACTCCATCCCTCTATCTCATCCTTAGCCTCCCACTCCCTCCATTTCATTCACATACACTCTCCTCATCAGTCTCTCACTCTCCATCCTATCCACATGGCCAAACCACCTCAATGTATTTCTCCTAACGCTTTCTATCACATCCACATCCACACCACAACGCTCCTTCACTTCCTCATTTGTTAGTCTCTCCATGTAATTCCACATGCACCTCACTTATACACTCTCCTTGTTAGTCTCTCACTCTCCATCCGATCCACATGGCCAAAGCACCTCAATGTATTTCTCCTAACACTTTCCATCACATCCAATCCTTTTAACATCAACATAAAACTGTATCTTAACCAGCCATACCCAAAAATAAATCACTATGGAGGAGGTGTTAGGGAGCTTCTACTAACGAGACTAGGGCCTTCGTGAGCACCTGGGGCGTACCTGAAGTGGAGGAGTGTGGAGATTGGGGTGTCATCCCGGCCAGCTAACAGCAACTGGCCTAGGAAGTCATTTAAGTGACGCTGACGTTCCTGGATGACGAGGAGAGAAGGATTAGCGCATTAGGAGTGAAAGGATCGTCAATTGTCATCGTCATCAATCATCATCATCATCTTAGTGCCATAGTGACATAAAAAATGGATCTATCTATCTATTTATCTATTGCCTGACACCTTAATCCATGTAACTCCACATCCACATCAACACCACAACACTCCTTCACTTCCTCATTTGTCTGTCTGTCTCTCCATGTAACTCCACATCCACATCAACACCACAACACTCCTTCACTTCCTCATCTGTCTGTCTGTCTCTCTCTGTAACTCCACATCCACATCAACACCACAACACGCCTTTACTTCCTCATTTGTCTGTCTGTCTCTCCATGTAACTCCACATCAACACCACAACACCACTTCCTCATCTGTCTGTCTGTCTCTCCATGTAACTCCACATCCACATCAACACCACAACACTCCTTCACTTCCTCATTTGTCTGTCTGTCTCTCCATGTAACTCCACATCCACATCAATGCCACAACACTCCTTCACTTCCTCATTTGTCTGTCTGTCTCTCCATGTAACTCCACATCCACATCAACACCACAACACTCCTTCACTTCCTCATTTGTCTGTCTGTCTCTCCATGTAACTCCACATCCACATCAACGCCACAACACTCCTTCACTTCCTCATTTGTCTGTCTGTCTCTCCATGTAACTCCACATCCACATCAACACCACAACACTCCTTCACTTCCTCATTTGTCTGTCTGTCTCTCCATGTAACTCCACATCCACATCAACACCACAACACTCCTTCACTTCCTCATTTGTCTGTCTGTCTCTCCATGTAACTCCACATCCACATCAACACCACAACGCTCCTTCACTTCCTCATTTGTCTGTCTGTCTCTCCATGTAACTCCACATCAACACCACAACACCACTTCCTCATCTGTCTGTCTGTCTCTCCATGTAACTCCACATCAACACCACAACACCACTTCCTCATCTGTCTGTCTCTCTCTCTCAGTAACTCCACATGCTCCTCTTAGAGTAAATGAGTAAAACAATCAATAAAACATGCAGCGAATAAGGTAAAGAAGTAAAACGCAATCAATGAGCTTAATCATGTCAATAATACGAACATAATCTCCCATGACTTGTATATAAATGGCTGACACTCATCCAATTCAGTCATACATTGTCACATTTACTCTCTCTCTCTCTCTTTTCCTCCTCCCTCTTTCTCCTTCTTTTCCTGCTCTCTCTCTCCCCTCCCTCCCTCCCTCTCTCTCTTCCCCCCTCTCTCTCTCGCACTCTCTTTATTATAACTTTGCCTTCAGTCATGTATTACCTGACACTTACTCTCAAAAACTCTCTCTCTCTCTAATTCTGCACAGTACTCTTCTGCCTACACATGACAGCACTGTGCACTATGGGTGGAGCAGCTGCAATATCCACCCAGGAGCCAAACCTCATCCTATTTCCCTCCACCTCACTGGGCAGGACCTTGACCCTGGTGAGGTGGTGTCTATTATCTATCTGTCTATCTATCAACCTATCTATCTATCTATCTATCCATCTGTCTACCTATCCATATTTATCTATCTATCCAACTATCTATCTGTCTATCTACCTATCCATTTATCTATCTATCTATCCATCTATCTATCTATCTATCCATCTACCTACCTGTCTGTCAATCTACATATCCATCTATCTATCTATCTATCCACCACAAGGGGCCAATGGATCCCTTTACTGTGCCTGTAGGACGGCCCCATAGAACCACCGGCTTACCTGTGGTCGATGGGTCTGGTCATCAACACACACTGCGATTAAATAACTAAAACAACAAGCACACATCCTCGTTCTGACACTCCCTTATCTGCCACTATCTTACACTATCTTTCCCCTTCAAGCAAGTTCCAATGATATGAATATTCTCTCTCTCTCTCTCTCTCTCCCTCTTTCTCTCTCTCTCTCCCTCTCTCTCAATGGGTCATCTCTTCTCTCACCTACGTATCATTCCATCAAAAGTCTTCTAAAAAATACCTTCATGCAAGTTCCGATGATATGAATATTTTTTTCGTTCTCTCTCTCTCTCTCTTCACCCTCTCTCTTCCTCCCTCCCTCTCTCTCTCCTATGTACTGTTCTCCCATAAATTTTCTCATCTTCTGTTACCTGCAAACTTTCCATTATCATCATCATCATCATCACTCCCACCACCACCACCACCACTAGCACCACCATTACCACTGCCACCACCACTAGCACTACCACTACCACTGCCACCACCACCACCACCACTACCACCACCACTAGCACCACCACTACCACTGCCACCACCACTAGCATTACCACCACCACCACCACCACTAGCACCACCACTAGCACTACCACCACCACCACCACCACCATCTACAAGTTTCAAATATCATCCTATAAGGAATGTAAAGACAAAAATAGCATTCTGAGAAATACAAATGTAACTTCTATCTATCCAAACCCTTCCCTGTGCAGCCAATCTATCTATCTATCTATTGCCAGACGTCTTAATCCCATACGGGGTGGCCACAAACAAATCGCCTCCATGTCGCCCTGTCCCCCGCCATGTCACTGCCCTGCTCCCAGCTCACACCCCCCTCTCTCATATACCTCGCCACTCCATCCCTCCATCTCATCCTTGGCCTTCCCCTCCCTCTCCCCCCCTCCACCTCACTCACATACACTTTCCTCGTCAGTCTCTCACTCTCCATCCTCTCCACATGGCCAAACCACCTCAGTGTGTTTCTCCTAACGCTTCCTATCACATCCACATCCACACCACAACACTCCTTCACTTCCTCATTTGTAAGTCTGTCTCTCCATGTAACTCCACATCCACCTCACTTACATACACTCTCCTCATCAGTCTCTCACTCTCCATCCTCTCCACATGGCCAAACCACCTCAGTGTGTTTCTCCTAACGCTTCCTATCACATCCACATCCACACCACAACGCTCCTTCACTTTTTCATTCGTCAACCTGTCCCTCCACGTCACTCCACATGCTCCTCTCAAGTAACTCATTTCCACTGTTTCACTCTTGACTTGTTCCCCTCTTGCAAGGTCCACGCCTCGCTTTCATACGTCACGGTGGGGATCACAATACTATCATGCAGTGACTTCTTAACTTCCATACTCACCTCCCTATTTCTCATCACTGCTCACACACACACACACCTCTCTCTCTCTGTCCGAATCCTTCCCTGTGCCTCCAAACCACTTAATATTCAACAACAGCAAGTTAAGTGGCATAAGTACCCAAGTTGATTAATACACTGAGCTAGGGATGTGTTATTTATTTGATTCCTGTCTTTTTCTGTTGGCTCTCTTCGGCTCAATTTGAATTTTTTTGAAACTCGTGGGGTTAGATAAAGCCTTGATAAATTCCTTCAGGTTTATATAATTGTCTGGTGGCTACACACACACACACACACACACACACACACACACACACACACACACACACACACACACATGCTAAGAACAGAAACAAACATATACACACACACATACATGCTAAGAACACAAACACACACACATGCTAAGAACACAAACACACACACACACACGCTAAGAACAGAAACAAAAATATATACGCACACACACACACACACACTAAGAACAGAAACAAACATACACACACACACACACACATGCTAAGAACAGAAACAAACACACACACACACACACACACACACACACACGAGGATATGTATGATAAAAGTGATCTGATATATGGGCCAGAACAAGCTTGCCTCATTCCTGTTAAGATACAATTAGGTAAAACACACACACACACACACACACACACACACACACACACACACACACACACACACACACACACACAGTAAAGATAAACAAAGCAACAATTATCTGTAGTCAAAGCTGAGGATGGAAGATGACAACTGGGTGTGGAAGGTGAGAGGTGTGAACATGGGGGTGGGGTTTTGAGAGGCAGACAAGAAAGGAGGTCGAGGTCATAGAGCATGTGACCTCAGGGATAAGGGACTGAATCGGGAGGCTGCCAGAGATTGAGCAGTGAGGAGTGAAGCCATTAGGTGAACGAGGCCAAGGATGAGATGGAGGGATGGAGTGGAGAGATATATGAGAGAGGGGGGTGAGAGCTGGGAGCAGGGCAATGAAATGGCGGGGGACAGGGCGACATGGAGGTGATCTGTTTGTGGCCACCCCTTATGGGATTAAGGTGTCTGGCAATAGATAGACAGACAGACAGACAATACGAAAACAGAATGGAGATCCGTCTATAAGCTTGCATAACTCACCAAGACGTTCGCAGGTTCTGTCTGAGCAAAGCAAGACCACGTTTCCTGCAGCTGCTGTTCACTCATCCTGTATTAACATCACTGATCCTGAAATATAACAAAGCTGCATCAGTCCATAAAACATTTCAAACACACACACACACACACACACACGCACACACACACACACACACACACACACACACACACACACACACACACACACACACACACACATCAATCGACATACAACTTACTCCATATTTCCCCTCAAGTTACTCCTGAAAAATAACGCAATCACATCAATCCAAACAAAACAGACGCGATATTTCAAACACACACACACACACACACACACACACACACACACACACACACACACACACACACACACACACACACATCAATCGACATAGCGCTGACTCCATATTTCCACACGTTACCCCTGAAAAATAGCGCAATCACAGCAATCCAAACAAAACAGACGCAATATTTCAATTTACATAACCCCCAATATAACGAAATCACATCAATCACCATTTCAATTTACATAACTCCTAAATAACACAATCACATCAATCAACATTTCAATTTACATACCTATCAATAACAAAATCACATCAATCAACATTTCAATTTACATAACTCTCCTAAATAACACAATCACATCAATCAACATTTCAATTTACATAACTCTCCTAAATAACACAATCACATCAATCAACATTTCAATTCACATAACTCTCCTAAATAACACAATCACATCAATCAACATTTCAATTTACATAACCCCTAAACAACACAATCACATCAATCAACATTTCAATTCACATAACTCTCCTAAATAACACAATCACATCAATCAACATTTCAATTCACATAACTCTCCTAAATAACACAATCACATCAATCAACATTTCAATTCACATAACTCTCCTCAATAACACAATCACATCAATCAACATTTCAATTTACATAACTCTCCTAAATAACACAATCACATCAATCAACATTTCAATTTACATAACCCCCCAAAATAACACAATCACATCAATCAACATTTCAATTCACATAACTCTCCTAAATAACACAATCACATCAATCAACATTTCAATTTACATAACCCCTAAATAACACAATCACATCAATCAACATTTCAATTCACATAACTCTCCTAAATAACAAAATCACATCAATCATTTCAATTCACATAACTCCTAAATAACACAATCACATCAATCAACATTTCAATTCACATAACTCTCCTAAATAACACAATCACATCAATCAACATTTCAATTTACATAACTCTCCTAAATAACACAATCACATCAATCAACATATTAATTTACATAACCCCTAAATAACAAAATCACATCAATCAACATTTCAATTCACATAACTCCTAAATAACACAATCACATCAATCAACATTTCAATTCACATAACTCCCCTAAATAACACAATCACATCAATCAACATTTCAATTTACATAACTCTCCTAAATAACACAATCACATCAATCAACATTTCAATTTACATAACTCTCCTCAATAACACAATCACATCAATCACCATTTCAATTCACATAACTCTCCTAAATAACACAATCACATCAATCAACATTTCAATTTACATAACTCTCCTAAATAACACAATCACATCAATCACCATTTCAATTTACATACCTATCAATAACAAAATCACATCAATCAACATTTCAATTTACATAACTCTCCTAAATAACACAATCACATCAATCAACATTTCAATTCACATAACTCTCCTAAATAACACAATCACATCAATCAACATTTCAATTTACATACCTATCAATAACAAAATCACATTAATCAACATTTCAATTTAGCTACATAACCCCCCAAAATAACACAATCACATCAATCAACATTTCAATTTACATAACCCCTAAATAACACAATCACATCAATCAACATTTCAATTTACATAACCCCAAAATAACACAATCACATCAATCAACATTTCAGTTCACATAACTCTCCTAAATAACACAATCACATCAATCACCATTTCAATTTACATAACCCCCTAAATAACAAAATCACGTGGAGAGGATGGAGAGTGAGAGACTAATGAGGAGAGTGCATGTGAGTGAGGTGGAGCAGGGGGGGTTAGGAGGGGGGAGGCTGAGGATGAGGAGGAGGGATGGTGTGGTGTATGAGGGGGGGGGGTGAACAGGGGGGAGGGCAGTGTAATGGCAGGGGACAGGGCGACATGGAGGCGATTTGTTTGTGGCCACCCCTTACAGGATGAAGGTGTCTGGCTATAGATAGATAGAATAGACATCAATCAGGATGGAGGGACAGCAATTTTAGGCCAAGTTTTATCTATCTATCTATCTATTGCCAGACGCCTGAATCCCGTAAGAGGTGGCCACAAACAAATCATCTCCATGTCACCCTGTCCCCTGTCATTTCACCGCCCTGCTTCCAACTCACACCCCTCTCTCATATACCTCTCCACTTCATCCCTCCATCTCATCCTTGGCCTCCCCCTCCCTCTCCCCCTCTCCACCTCACTCACATACACTCTCCTCATCAGTCTCTCATTTACGTTAAAAGAAGATAATTCAACTTTCAAGACACACCCATTAATCCCGCAAGAGGTGGCCACAAACTCTCATCCCTTTTCTGTCCAGCTCTCTAATGCAAGAGTTAACCGTTACTCCCAGTCTTTCATTTATGCAACAGGTCAACTCTGGAACTGTCTCCCTCTATCTGTATTTCCTGCTGCCTATGATCTCCAGTCTTTCAAACGCAGTGTGTCCAAGCATCTCAAAATGAACGGATCTTGAATTTGGCTCTCTATTGTATTTTGTTTTTCTCTTGGAGGGAACTGTTACTGCGGGCTCATGGCCTTTGGTTCCTTCTTCCTCGCATAAAAAACAAACAAACAAACAAAAAAATCGTCTCCATCTCATCCTTGGCCTCCCCCTCCCTCTCAACCCCTCCACCTCACTCACATACACTCTCCTCGTCAGTCTCTCATTCTCCATGCTTCCATCTCAACCTTGGCCTCCCCGTCCCTCTCTCCCCCTCCACCTCACTCACATACACTCTCCTCATTAGTCTCTCACTCTCCATCCTTCCATCTCATCCTCGGCCTCCCCCTCCCTCTCAACCCCTCCACCTCACTCACATACACTCTCCTCATCAGTCTCTCACTCTCCATGCTTCCATCTCATCCTTGGCCTCCCCCTCCCTCTCCACCTCTCCACCTCACTCACATACACTCTCCTCGTCAGTCTCTCATTTACATTAAAAGAGAATAATCCAACTCTCAAGACACAACCAGTAGTCAGGGTGGCAGGGTAGTAAGAGCAATTGGCCTTCTCTGTGGTAATCCCTAAGACAGGCAGGGGGTCATGCACACACCACCACTACCACACCACCACACCACCACTACGGAGAATAGAATGTGCGACTCATGTTCCCTCCACCACGCTGATCTACCACCACCACCACCACCACCACTACTACTACTACTACTACCACCACCACCACCACAGATAGAATGTTCAACTCATCCTTCCCCCACCACGCTGATCCACCACCACGGCAAATAGAAAGTGTGACTCATGCTTCTTCTCCACCACCCCCACCACCACCACCACCACGGAGAATAGAATGTGCGACTCATGCCCCCACCACCACACTGGTCTAGGTGTGGTGGGCACTGGGGGGCTTTTATGCTTATACACTGAGTTCGTTTTCCTGCTTGTTTTGTGCTGGCTAAATCCTGTTTTTTTGTGTGTTTTTTTTAATCCTACCTCACTACATTTGTGTGTGTGTGTGAGGAGGAGGAGGAGGAGGAGATGAAGAAGAAGAAGAGGAGGAGGAGGAGGAGGAGGAGGAGGAGGAGGAGATGATGATGATGATACTGAATCCTACCTCACTCAAACTTATAAGAGAAAAAGGCTAAGATGATGATGATGATGATGATGATGATGATGATGATGATGATGGTGATGATACTAATGGTTATGATGCTGTTGCTCTGCCTACCAAAGTTCACCTAATATTTCACCTCTCGTACTCCCCATTTTCCTCTGCTGGCTAATATTTCAGAGCTGAGAGAGGCTCGGCATGTTTCTCTGGCCACAGATACAAAAGTCTGCTTCATATTTCACCTCTTCTACTTCTCACTTTCCTCTGCTGGCTAATATTCCTCAAAAGTGCTTCAAATATTTCACTTCTGCTTACCACTTTCCTCTGCTGACTAATATTCCAAGGTTGAAAGAGGCCTGGTATGTTTCTCTGCCTAATATTTCACCTCTTATGCTTGTCACTTTCTTCTGCTGGCTAATATTCCTGACCTGAGAGAGGCTTGATATGTTTCTCTGCCTAATATTTCACCTCTTATGCTTGTCACTTTCCTTTGCTGGCTAATATTCTTGAGCTGAGAGAGGCTTGGTATGTTTCTCTGCCTAATATTTCACCTCTTACGCTTGTCACTTTCTTCTGCTGGCTAATATTCCTAAGCTGAGAGAGGCTTGGTATGTTTCTCTGCATAATATTTCACCTCTTATGCTTGTCACTTTCCTTTGCTGGCTAATATTCTTGAGCTGAGAGAGGCTTGGTATGTTTCTCTGCCTAATATTTCACCTCTTATGCTTGTCACTTTCTTCTGCTGGCTAATATTCCTAAGCTGAGAGAGGCTTGGTATGTTTCTCTGCCTAATATTTCACCTCTTATGCTTGTCACTTTCCTCTGCTGGCTAATATTCCTGAGCTGACAGAGGCTTGGTATGTTTCTCTGCTCATATATAATTCTCTTTCATATGCCACATCTCAGAGAAAAGAGACAAACATGCTTAAGTCTTTCATTCTGGTTACAATCTTCTTCAATTAATTCTTGCAAACAATGAGGTGGTTTGGTCATGTGGAGAGGATGGAGAGTGAGAGACTAACATGGAGAGTATATGTGAGTGAGGTGGAGTAGGGGAGAGGGAGAGGGAGACCATGGATGAGAAGGAGGGATGGAGTGGAGAGGTATGTGAGTGACGGGGGTGTGAGCTGGGGGGAAGGCAACGAAATGGCAGGGGACAGGGCAACTTGGAGGAGATTTGTTTGTGGTCACTCATTACGGGATTAAGGCATCTAGCAATAGGTAGATAGACAGACAGACAGACAGACAGATAGATAGATAAATAGATAGACAGATTCTCCACACAATTTAAACTTTTGTGATAGTGTTAGTAGTTTCCATTACGGTAATTCCTTCACAATCCTTGCCTCTATTCACATCTATTACAGAAGCTCGAACACCTCTTCCTAAGTGATTTATTTTGCATATTACTCCTTACTACCTCCTCCTATGCCATTTATATCATTTTAAAAGTTAAGGAAACCCCTAACACCTCTTCCTAAGTGATTTATTTTGCATATTACTCCTTACTACCTCCACCTGTGCCATTTATATCATTTTATAAGTTAAGGAAACCCCTAACACCTCTTCCTAAGTGATTTATTTTGCTTATTACTCCTTACTACCTCCTCCTATGCCATTTATATCATTTTATAAGTTAAGGAAACCCCCTAACACCTCTTCCTAAGTGATTTATTTTGCTTATTACCCCTTACTACCTCCATCTGTTCCAATTATATCGTTCCAGAATCCCCATTTTCAGCATAAGTAACATATAAACTGATACTAACCAGCCATATCCAAAAATAAATCACTATGGAAAGGGTGTTAGGGAGCTTCCTTGACCAATGAGGATATGGCCTCTTGTCTCTTCCTACACTGAATAATGTCCAAAGGTAGCAGAGAGAGAGAGAGAGAGAGAGAGAGAGAGAGAGATAGAGAGAGAGAGAGAGAGAGAGAGAGAGATAGAGAGAGAGAGAGAAATCCATCACACACTGATTTGTCATAAGAGAGAGAGAGAGAGAGAGAGAGAGAGAATCCATCACACACTGATTTGTCATGAAACAGAGAGAGAGAGAGAGAGAGAGAGAGAGAGAAATCCATCACACACTGATTTGTCATAGAGAGAGAGAGAGAGAGAGAGAGAGAGAGAATCCATCACACACTGATTTGTCATGAGAGAGAGAGAGAGAGAGAGAGAGAATCCATCACACACTGATTTGTCATGAGAGAGAGAGAGAGAGAGAGAGAATCCATCACACACTGATTTGTCATGAGAGAGAGAGAGAGAGAGAGAATCCATCACACACTGATTTGTCATGAGAGAGAGAGAGAGAGAGAGAATCCATCACACACTAATTTGTCATGAGAGAGAGAGAGAGAGAGAGAGAGAGAGAGAGAGAGAATCCATCACACACTGATTTGTCATAAGAGAGAGAGAGAGAGAGAGAGAATCCATCACACACTGATTTGTCATAAGAGAGAGAGAGAGAGAGAGAGAGAATCCATCACACACTGATTTGTCATAAGAGAGAGAGAGAGAGAGAGAATCCATCACACACTGATTTATCATATACAGTCATTTACAACATGAGTTCAGTGGTCATTTGTCTTTGGGTTAGTTCCTTTGTAATAGCTATTGTATTTACGTTTATTTACGGTGAACACGACATCATTCTTATTTTTCCTGCTATTTTCCATCCTTTTCAGACACACTAAGATATCTGTCAACTACCTCGACTCTCATCCTCTATCTATCTATCTATTGCCAGACGCCTCAATCCCGTACGGGGTGGCCACAAACAAATCGCCTCCATGTCGCCCTGTCCCCCGCCATTTCACTGCCCTGCTCCCAACTCACACCCCCCTCTCCCATGTACCTCTCCACCCCATCCCTCCATCTCATCCTCGGCTTCCCCCTCCCTCTCCCCCCCCCTCCACCTCACTCACATACACTCTCCTCGTCAGTCTCTCACCCTCCATCCTCTCCACATGGCCAAACCACCTCAGTGTCTTCCTCCTTCAATATTTATAAATGGGAATTCATGGATTTTGTCAACTAAGCTAATGGTCTCCGTTGACATGAAAAGCCTATTGGCAGAACTATGAAAATGTTATCATGATTAGGACTGAGTGATATCAATACTATTTATCTATCTCTGTGACCTAAAAATACTGCTGTCACAATTAGGTAATGACCAGTTTCGTTTTTGTTTTTGAGGGCTCCAACAAGCTTGTATGCGTCGGCCTTGGTCACCTAATGGCGGCTCTCCATGCTGCTTGATCTCTGGCAGCCTCCCTATTCAGTTCCTTATCCCTGAGGTCACACTTAATGACTTCATCCCACGTCTATCTTGGTCTATCCCTCGCAACCCCACCCCCAATATTAACGCTTTTCACTTTCTGCACCCAGTTATCATCCCCCATCCTCTCCACATGCTCAAACCATCTCAATCTACCCCTCCTCATCACAACACCAATACACTCCAGTCCCATCCTTCCTCCCAAACCATATCAATCTATCCCTCCTCATCACAACACCAATACACTCCAGTCCCATCCTTCCTCCCAAACCATCTCAGTCTACCCCTCCTCATCACAACACCAATACACTCCAGTCCCATCCTTCCTCCCAAACCATCTCAATCTACCCCTCCTCATCACAACACCAATACACTCCAGTCCCATCCTTCCTCCCAAACCATCTCAGTCTACCCCTCCTCATCACAACACCAATACACTCCAGTCCCATCCTACCTCTCAACTCTTCCATCGTAAACCCAGCCCCCCCAGGCCTCACACTCAGGGACACACTGCACATCCACCTAATCATTGTCATTTCTGTACGTTTAAGCCTCCTTGATTTATATAACACCCTTCTGTTTTTGGTGTAGCTCACAATGATAAAGTTCTAATATTAATAAGCTCACAGTTATCATTTTCTACACCTTGGTATATCGTACCAATTTCTACAACAAGCAAGCCATAGAATATATCCAGCAGAAAGAGGTATGATAATTATGATTTCTATAACCTGGCATACTGATCTCTACAACAATCAAGTCACAGAATATATCTACCTGAAAGAGAAATGATAATACAATATCCCATAACCTAGTACAGGACCGTATACTCTCAATTATCTGTTGTCATAATGTCCGGCCCAATGCAATACCCGGCACTGCTGACTTAGCGCTATTAATGCAATATCTAGAGAAATTATGCAGTATCCGGTGCCAAAATGGGAAGTAATTGGAAGTTCTATGCAATATCCGGCGATGAGGCGTCTCAACCGGCTCGTAAATGGTAGCCAACTGGTGCTGCATTACTGTTTTGTATCATTACTTTATTGTATTTAATGTTCACTTTTAATCTTTTACTCAATGAAAAGTTTTTAGGATAGAGGGTCGAGATGGATGGTAACACAATATCTAGCTCGATGCCGAATATTGAGCCAATGGGAGAGTATTACACATTATCCGGCATTCCACGTTGTTCGGCACAGGGCATGGCTGAATTGTGCTGAACAGCTGAGAGTTTACTGTATACTAATCTCTACAACAATCAAGCCACAGAATATATCTCACTGAAAGAGGTATGATAATTATGCTTTCCTATAACCTGGTATACCGCTACAAATTTCCACAGTAATCAAGCCACAGAATATATCACACCGAAAGAGGTATGATAATTATGCTTTCCTATAACTTGGTATACTAAACTAAAATAATCAAGCCACAAGTCCAGTTGAAAGAGGTATGATAATGATTTCTTATAACTCTGTATACTAATCTCTACAGCAATCAAGCCACAGAATATATCCCACTGAAAGAGGTATGATAATTATGCTTTCCTATAACTTGGTATACTAAACTCTAAAATAATCAAGGCATAAAATATGTCCAGTTTAAAGAGGTATGATGATAATGATTTCTTATAACTCTGTATACTAATCTCTACAGCAATCAAGCCACAGAATATATCCAACTGATAAAGGTGTGACAGAAATTATTGGTAAACATACACTTAAAGGGAGGCACAAGAAGCACCTCACCAAACCAGCTCTTCTTCTTCCTGATAGTCTGTTATATTTTTCTGATTAAACCATATAACCAAACCATTCGTGCTCCCTACGTGTCAAGTGGGTTGGTGGAGGGTTAGTGCCCCTCCCTGTAAAACAAATAACTCAGAGTCAAATGGCCACCCCATACAGGATTGTGGCATCTGGCAATAGATAGATAGATAGATAGATTTCTGTGATGGTAAATAAACATTTGTTAAATCTGTTTCCACATTGCTTTTAGCTGTGTTCCGCTGTCGACTCGTTTGATTCGTCAGCGTAATGGCGAAAGTGACTGTCCTACGGTAAGCGTTTAAACCTAACCTGACCTAGCTTACCTGTACCTAACGATTTAACCTAACCTAACCTACCCTCCAGTTGGGAAAATGGGAAATGAAATCAGTAAATTTTTACAAGTTGCCAACAGGCCCAATACACCCCCTAAATTGTGCAGTATATTTTTCTGAACCTAACCTAACCTGACCTGACCTGACCCGCTGCAGTGGAATGCTTACCTTAGAGTTAGGTATCATTCTATGCGTTTATGCTGGTAATATCCCTGAACCGCATATTGGCAACTCGTAAAATAATACCAAGAAATCCACCTTTGAGTACGTTAAGTAAGATTCTTCCATTAACACCAGTATTAAGCAACATTGGGTCTGGTTAATACTTGGATGGGTGACCGCCTGGGAACACCAGATGCTGTTGGCATAACGTTCTCCCTACGTGTCAAGTGGGGTTGGTGGAGGATTAGTGCCCCTCCCTGTAAAACAATTAACTCCGAGCCCTTGGCCACCCCGTTTGGGATACATGGCGTCTGGCAATGAATGAATGAAAATGTCTTAAGAAACATGATGGTAATAACAAGGGGGAAATATTTCAACAGGGAAAGGTTATTTACCACCCTGGAAACGGTCAGAAAAATATAAAAGGGAAACTGGAGGAATATGAATTGGTAAGGCCTTTCTGCATTATTATTTTACAAGTTGCCAATGTGCGGTTCAGGGATATTACCACTATAAATGCATAGTATGACATCTAACTCTAAGGTACCGGTAAACATTCCACTGCAGTAGGTTAAGTTAGGTTAGGTTAGGTTGTCGTACTAGGTTAGGTTAAGTTGTGTGGACATGTGAAGAGAATGGAGAATGAAAGACTGACTAAGAGGGTGTATGTAGGTGAGGTGGCGAGAGGGAGAGGGAGGGGTAGACCAAGGATGAGGTGGAGGGATGGAGTTGAGAGATATATGAGGGAGGGGGGGGTGAGTTGGAGGGAGGGTAGTCAAATGGTGGGTGACAGAGCGACTTGGAGGCGTTTTGTCTGCGGCCACCCTTTGCGGGATTAGGGCGTCGGGCTATAGATAGATAGATAGAAGTTGTGTTGGACTGTTTGGCCATATACGGTTAAGTTAGTAGGAAGGAACAATTGGTTTTACAAGTTGCCAATTTGCGGTTCAGAGATATTGCCACTATAAACGCATAGTATGATACCTAACTCTCAGGTACAGGTAAGCATTCCGCTGCAGCAGGTTAAGTTAGGTTAAAAAATATACTGCACAACCAAGCATACATTTACCCAATTATGATTTGCTATAACCTGGTATATTAATTTCTACTACAATCAAGCCACAGAATATATCCTCCTGAAAAGGGTATGATATTGCACTAGATAGTATGATTGCTGCACTATTAAGTACCATTTTCTAAGACTGTCACAGTTTTCTGACCTCTGAGGCTCAATAATCGTTCCCAAACACCTAAAAACCATACGTAGGGATGAATTAATGAAGTGTCACTATTTCTCACGTGTGGAGGGGATTGTGGAGGCTGGTGGTGGTGTGGTGGGGGGTTGACAGCAACTCCACAGGGGCAAGTCAGGTGATCCCCCGCCTCCACCTGGGTAATATGATCCCCTTACACGTACTAACCCCCTTTCCCCCCTCCCCCTTCACCCCCTCTCACACCTACACCCACCTACACTCAGATTTAACATTTCCGCCACTCACCCCGTGTTAAAGGACCTGCCACCTTTAACATCAGATGAATTGTCAAGCTTTGTTTTCTTCCAACACGCCTGCCAACCCTACCAACAAGGAGGGACAGGATTGCCAACAGTATTTCTCAAGTTTCCTGTACCGTATTATTTGAACTAACACATCGCATTTTTATTCATTCATTTATTTATTCTAAGGATGTACAGAACTGCCAACTGCATTTATCGTTTCGTTATTTCTGTGTTGCGCGTATTAATTCTTTCACTACCATTATTGCATTTGATATACATTTATTCTAAGGATGTCCGTATTTATCGTTATTCTTATCTGCGCGTATTAACTCTTTCACTACCATTATTGCATTTTTATTCATTAATTTATTTATTCTAAGGATGTAAAGAACTAGCACCTGTGTTTATCGCTTCTTTATTTCTATGCAGCGCGTATTAACTCTTGCATTCTTTATTCATTTACTTATTTATTCCAAGGATGTACAAACCGTATTTATCGTTTCGTTATTTCTATGCAGCGCGTATTAACTCTTTCACAACCATTTATTGCATTTTTATTCATTCATTTATTTATTCCAAGGATGTACAAACGGTATTTATCGTTTCATTATTTCTATGCAGCGCGTATTAACTCGCACCACCATTATTGCGTTGTTTATTCATGCATTTATTTATTCCAAGAACTACCAACTGCATTTATCGTTTCGTTACTTCTATGCAGCGCTTATTAACCCTGTCACTACCATTACTGCATTTTTTATTCATTCATTTCTTCCACAGAGCCACAGATTTTTGTTTGTTTGTTTGTTTAACTGCTGCTTCCACATGATATAATTTTACCTCAGGGTGACTTCAAACTGGAGGATTTATAACAGGTAGACTATAAGCAGGTGCGCCTTTCTCTCTCTCTCTCACGGAATTCGTCAAAAATGCATTGTTTAGTAGCCTGCCTAATAAATCCCCCTCCTTGCTCGCTAAGACGTGTCAAATTATCATCTCTCCTACTTCAAAGTTGAGCTACAGCATGAGATACGGTGCTAGTCACGAAGAAACTGTGTGGAAAGGATGTCAAACCGGATAATTATCTTTTTCTCCCACTGAACTAACGGAAATAAGCTGCAAAAGGCCAACAATATCCGAGTAGTAAAAATAAATCAAGTAGGCCTATAGGTGAGCTACTCCTTGTCGCTGAACTGAGGGAAATAAGCTGCAAAAGGACAACGATGGCTATGTGGAAAGTATCTCAGCTTATACTGCACTATTGCATGGCACTTTACTACGTGAAATGTCTTACTGACCTCTCTTCATTTTGTTGCATGCACTGTTCCAGCGAAATGCATATGTTACCAAGATCTCTATTTGCTGAAGAAGTGTAGCAAATCCACCACCACCTTTTGTTGTACGCTGTATGCTCTTTGTAACCACTGACTGTATGTGAGGGAGTTACACTTGGAGACCAAATGTGTAACAAGCATTAGCAAACATATGAAAGTCGGCATGGGGCAGTCTATATGGCGTGCATAATCGAACCTGAATCAGCCACTATGAATGTTCGAATGGGTGTCTGTTCAAGTTCGTTCGCCGGGTGTAAATCCATCCTAAGGTACATTTACTCAAGATGTCTGGAGAGGATGGAGAGTGAGACTGACAAGCAGAGTGTATGTGGGTGAGGTGGATGGGGGAGAGGGAGGGGGAGGCCAAGGATGAGATGGAGGGATGGAGTGGATATATATATGAGAGAGGGGTGTGTGAGCTGGGAGCAGGGCAATGAAATGGCGGAGGGCAGGGCGACATGGAGGCGATTTGTTTGTGGCCACCCCATATGGGATTAAGGCGTCTGGCAATAGATAGATATAGTGTGGTAAAATCCTTTTGTTGTGTAATGTACTCTATACTTATCCAACAATATGCATTTCAGTTTAAATAATTTGCAACGGAAAGTCTTGTGAGATGAAGCATAATAAACACCCATTTTTATAAGGCGTCTGGCTATAGATAAATTATAAGGCAGGTTGGAGGGGGGGAGAGGGAGGGGGAGGCCGAGGATGAGATGGAGGGATGGGGTGGAGAGGTATATGAGAGAGGGGGGTGTGAGTTGGGAGCAGGGCAGTGAAATGGCGGGGGACAGGACGACGTGGAGACGATTTGTTTGCGGCCACCCCAAACGGGATTGAGGCGTCTGGCAATAGATAGATAGATACAGACATACATCCATTCAGTACGGTCCAAAAATGAATAAAATCGCTTAGTTGCAGCATGAATAAGCTAATACTGTACATCATTGCAGAGAATAGGTGAAGCCCCCTCTTCCCTTACTATCAACAGAATTATTAGTGCAAATTTATAATGATTTCCCGTATGAGACTGTATAGTGCACCTGTCTCCACGTATCATCCAGTCACTACACACATACACATCAATCATCCAGTACACACACACACACAAATCAACCATCCAGTACACACACACACACAAATCAACCATCCAGTACACACACACACACTCACACACATACAAATCAGCCACCCAGCACACACACACACATACAAATCAATCATCCAGTACACACACACACACAAATCAACCATCCAGCACACACACACATACACATCAATCATCCGGTACACACACACACACAAATCAACCATCCAGTACACACACACACACTCACACACACACAAATCAACCATCCAGTACACACACACACATACAAATCAACCATCCAGTACACACACACACACACACACTATTAACCATCTGTGTGGGCTTGAAGACTGCGGTCCTATATCTTATCACTGAAAGATACTGAATTAAAACAGAAAAATATCCCGCCATTGTTTTTTCTAGAGCCTGATAGGGACTTCCAAGAAACGTTATGCTGCGAAAATAACGACGATATAATTGATCAAACAATTATGTCAGCTAATTTTGTGTGACCAAAGGAAGTTATCATCCAGTTTCTTCTGAGAAATAAATAAATAAATAATGTTTTGTGTGGTGGGTATAAGTGCAGGTGTGTTGGCGTGAATCATATTTGAACAAAGGCAGTTTCGTGGCTTCATGCGCAGGTGTGAGCAAATATATTCCTTGTTATGCGAGAGAGAGAGAGAGGGAGAGAGAGAGATTTTGTAACGTACCAATATGTTTGATAATTGTTAGAGAGAGAGAAAAAAGAAAAATGATGATAAAGATAGAGTTAGATTTTGGAATGTACTAATATTTGTTTGACAATTGTTACGCTGCAAAATCTAATTCATATGTATCATTTTATATCCCACATAACAACGGGGTAATTATCATCATCAGAGTCTCTCTCCACCCCTCCCCCCTCTCTCCAACTTTAGGATAAGGTATTGTTACTACTGATGCAACTTTAGTGCCTCTCTCTCTCTCTCTCTCCAATTTTAGGATAAGGCTACGTTACTACTCACAACTCTCCCCATGAGCTTCGATTAAGAAATATATTTGCATACAGACTCGTACTAATTCAACCATGTTCAGTTTTACGATATGGCAGCGATATTACTGTGACTACTATTTAATCACCGTACTTAATTTCTCTAATAAACTCAGTCTTACCTCGCTCTAAAGGCAGACGGAGGTTAATTGGCGTCCATATGTGCTCAGGTGCAGCTGTGAGTCCAAATTCTTGCTCTTAAAATGATTGTCCCAAAATTCCAATAGGGGAAGACAAATTTGATCTCCCATAAATCCAGTGCCATCCACTGATCTAATGCCGTAGCAGCCGTAAAAAGTCTTTGCAGTTAGTCTCCGGAACTTTCGACGTAAAATTCAACCACACTGCAGCGTTAAAATAAGATTGTAATAATCAAACGGTCGGAATAAAACTGCGCTCCATCCACACTCCACCAATGCCTGCGCGACACTGGTTGAGTTTCCCGCTCACTCGCCCAATCGGACCATTTCGAGATTTGGTACGACTCTGTTTCGGCTATTTATTTTCTAAATTGCTCCTTACTTGACTGTAGTGAGTTGTTGATACAAACTATGTAACTATTTAAAATGAGATAACATACAGGAGAATATCGATTTGAAATACAAAGCCAATAAATCGGCAAGGAAGAAATGCTGGAAAGTATCGTATGTCAGAGAAAATACGGCTCGTGGTCTCCGTTTCATCTCTCTGCCATTCTCTTCCCTTTCTTACATCTTTTTCATTTCGTTTTTCCTTTGCTGACACTGTATTTTTTCAATAATAAAAATTTACTGTAACAAATTTACTGTAGCCTAACCTAACTCAGCAAAACAATACAACCAGACACCTTAATTTCCCAAAACGGTGATCATCAACAAATGGCGTCCCCCTGTCCTCCACCATCAACCTGCCCTCTCTCTTACTCATAATCATGCTCTCATTACATCTCTCCATCGCATCCTCGGCCTCCACCACCCACCTCCACCTAACATGAACTCTCTGTCACACCCAAAGTATATAGCCTAGGGTCACACCATCCTCTCAACATAACCAAACAATTATGTCAGTTAATTTTCTGTTGCCAAAGGTAGTTATCAGCCAGTTGCTTCTAATTTACGAGACTATCAAATTCTATGATGATAACAATCGGAAAGGTGGCTGTTTATCGCTACCATTCCACACAATTGGATTTTTTTTTTTTTTTCGAAGCACGGTGACGGAACAATCTTTAATCAGTGGAATCGAAGCAGGGACGGTGTTTCATTTCATCAACACGATCATTTTCCACTTTACCATTACGACACTACTCTTTAAATTGGTCCAGATTATCGTCCTATTACTGCTAATTTCACGTAGTTTATTGGCAGAAAGGCAACAGAACGGCTCTACATCCAGTTACATAGCACTTTTTCGTGTCTGGCACCCCATTCATGTATTAATTTTCAGTAACTCGGCATTCATGACGGAGATAGCAATTTTAGGCCAAGTTAGAGTAAAAAGGGTATATATTCGCCATTACCACAACTTCTGATGGCACGCAGGGGCAGAAGCGACTCAAATATTGGCGGGTTAACATTCCTCTTCGGGTAAAAAATCTTTCAAACAGTATTCTCAACTAGAAATAAACTGTTAAGAGGTGGCAGAGAGCATCCTTAACCAAATGAAAATATAGTATAGCTCAAAAAAACTGCGAAAATGATAACCAACACCCACCTCTGCAATCTCGTGAGGTGAAACTTACCCCCAGAGCATACCTGGTCACTCCAAATTTTCAGGGGAGTAATCCAGACCCCCTGATGAGTTCTCCTTTGGCAACTCCACCATTTTCAATTCCTGGTTATGCTCCTTCAATCTTTTATAGGCTGGTAGGTAAAATGACTTTCTTTTTTTTATGCGAGGAAGAAGGAACCAAAGGCCATGAGCCCGCAGTAACTTAGGGGAACACAGGGAAGGCACTTGTGATAACCTAGATCATACGTCATAGCTCTGGATTATTTTTTTAATGTATGGAAGAAGGAACCAAATGCTAAGAAACCTGCAAGACTGTTCATCATCATCATCATCCGGACCTCCTTTCCCACTCCAGGGCAGGGTGAGAAGTAGCAACGTCCAGACAACCAAAGTTTGCCCAATCCAATGGGCCACACTTCCATTCACTCATCATTCAAGCCCCCGGAATCCTGGCTCTATCTGACACGCCAAAAACTTTCACCACTTTCTGTAGCTTCACAAAAACGTATCCGATTGTTCCAGGAAAAAATAAAAATAAAAAGATTACAGTGAAAACCCCACCACACGCTCAAAGGCTACGTCCCTCATGGTATCTGCCCTCACCTTCACCTTTCACCATTTCTGCCCTAACATCTCTTATCACCCTGCTGTACACTGTCACCTGGTTATTGTTCTATGCCTACAGGGTTGTCTATTTACTACGCTAGACTTGCCTGGTGTTGTGTGTTACAGGAACATTTCTTTCTGCTGGTGTGTGTGTATGTGTGGCAGCGGGAATAGGGCTAAATAACTGATGCAAGACAGACACCAACTCTGCTAAACCATGCCTAAAAAAACATAAGAAAAAAACACATAAGAAAAGGTCTGTTAGAATGGAAAATATACAGTATATATTTTCTTTCTGCTGGTGTGTGTGTGTATGTGTGTGGCAGCGGGAATAGGCCTAAATAACTGATACAGGACAAACACCAATACTGCTAAACCATCCCTGAAAAAACATAATATAAAAACACATAAGAAAAGGTCTGTTAGAATGGAAAAACAGCATTACAGTATATATTTTCTTTCTGCTGGTGTGTGTGTATGTGTGGCAGCGGGAACAGACCTGAATTGATGCAGGACAAACACCAATACTGCTAAGCGCCTAAAAAACATAAGAAAAGGTCTGCTAGAGTCGAAGAGCAGCATTATACAGTACATGATGGATACCACACACTCCAATTTAGCAAATGATCGATTCAGAGTGAGAGACTGACAAGGAGAGTGTGTGAGTGAGTGAGGTGGAGGGGGGGAGAGGGAGGGGGAGGGCAAGGATGAGATGGAGGGATGGAGTGGAGAGGTATATGAGAGAGGGGGGTGTGAGCTGGGAGCAGGGCAATGACAGGGGACAGGGTGACATGGAGGCGATTTGTTTGTGGTCACCTCTTACGGGATTAAGGCGTCTGGCAATAGATAGATATACAGATCAATTCAGCACACAAAATCTTTTCCATTAACACTGCTCGAGTTCATCCACTAAAAGGCAATACAGTACAGCCTCACCGATTCTGTTTTCCACATGCACCCCTCCCTGCTTGGCCTTCAGGGGGCAGTGTTCCCCGGAGTCTTTGGGCTTGTACTGAATGGTAAATAAAACACCTAAAATAAAATAAACAGAGCCTCACAATATTAACCCACCCGCGGGGAAGCCTGGTTCAATAAAGCCACAAGTTCCATAAATCTGCGGGTCACTCCCCTAGGTGGGAATTCAAACACTTAAAAATAACTGACCATATCCTATTCTGGTACAGTAAATGAAAACTATACCCATTACACACTAACTTGGCCCAAACTTTTGTCCTTTTGCAGCCTATTTCACATCTTTGTCATAGCGCTTCTGCATGACTATATATATATTTTTTTTTCTTTTAAGGCGAAGATGCACTTGACAGCTTGGTGATGATTGGCTGAATGCAACATGTCCGAATAACATTTACTAACCCAAATTACCCTCCCAGATACATGTGGTCAATAATGCTAACGAGTAAAGAGATTATGAAGTAATGTTGCAATAAACCAGTCATCATCAACCTATCAAGCGCATCTACGCCTCCATTTAAAAAAAAAAAAAAAAAGAGTATAGTACAGTATTACTATAATCTACAGTATTACTAAAATCTATTGTTATAACTCAGCAAGGGTGACGGGGAGAAGGGAATTATAGGCCGGGGTGGAGGAACACGGGATTGAAACACATGTACTGAATACTTTACCGCTCCATTTAGCAATCCTAGTTAGGTATATTCTCGCTGGATACGGACGCTCCCTAACACCTCTTCCTAAACGATTTATTTTGCTTATTATACCATGCTGACTGTAACTTAAATATTGCCAAACTCTGCACAATGTACAAAACATTAACCAGCCATATTTAAAAATAATTATCCCTAACACCTCTTCCTAAGCGATTCATTTTGCTTATTACACCATGCTGACTTCTTTGTAACTTAAATAACGCCAAACTCTGCACACATTAACTAGCCATACCTAAAATAAATAGCTAAGGAAGAGGTGTTAGGGAGCTTCCTTAAGAGAGTATGGACCTCGCTCTCCCCCTCTGTAAGCTCTACATAACACGAAAATAATAATAATAATAATAATAAATAATAATAATAATCCATACATTCCAAGTTTATTTACATTTTCATACATCAAATCTAAAGACAGAATTATCATCATCATCATCATCATTATTATACAAACGCTTGATTCAACTTAACAACTATACGCCAGTTCAAATTACAACTCCCTGTACTGTAAAAAACTTATTCATCACTACATATATAGTTGGGATTTGTATCTATTAACTCTCCTAAGCTTACACTCTGTACAAGCTGAATTATACATAGGCTTAAGCTGTGTATGCTCCTTGAGGGGTTATGTGTAGTAGTAGTAATAGTAGTAGTAATTATGGTAGTAGTAGTAGTAGAGTAGTAGTAACTGTGGTGGTGGTGGTGGTGGTAGTAGCAGTAGTAGTAATAACATTAGTAGCAGCAGCAGTAGTAATAGTAGTAGTAGTAGTAGTAACAGTAGTAGTCCTAGGTTCATCTGAAACGTGAACCCAGTGGACTGCAGGACGTTTGTATAACTGGGCAGAGGAACAGCTGGGTTAAAACAGTACCACCGCATGAAGGGACCCCCTCCAGCAACACTCATGGGGTAAAAATGAAATGACTGACAAAACAAGCAACAAGAAAAGCAAACAACCTGAAAAAAACGAACACAAAACCTGAAAAAACGGACACACACGAATGACAATACAACCTGTGTAATTGTCAACACGAACCACAAAACGACTGTGGAAATAAGTACGCACGAACCACAAAACGACTGGAAAAATCAGTACACACAAACCGCCAAACGAACGTGAAAATAAACACACACGAACTGCCAAACGAGGGTGGAAATCAGTACACACGAACTGCCAAACGAGGGTGGAAATCAGTACACACGAACTACCAAACGAACGCGGAAACAGGCACACACGAACTGCCAAACGAGGGTCGAAATCAGTACACACGCGACACCAATATCGGCGAGAAATAAAACACACTAGAACAACCTCTAAAAGTTAGCTGCTATAGACGCTTGAATCCCGTAAAAAATAGATTCGAATGCTTTATAGATGGGACTGGAGTGCACTTACCTGGACATGTGTGGGTTCCAACTCCTCTTCATGGCATCAGTAACCTATCACCGGTAAATACGACACCAGAACGAAAAAATAGGTATCACTTCTTTCCCCTAATTTTGGATTATCTATGACGATGGCACTAGGTTTAAGAGGTGTGTGTGTGTGTGTGTGTGTTTCTTTTTTGCTTAGTTAAAAGAGAAAAAGTAGTGTGGTGTGTGTGTGTGTGTGTGTGTGTGTGTGTATTTACCTATTACCTCCGTGTGTGTGTGTGTGTGTGTGTGTGTGTGTTCACCTATTTGTATTTACCTATTCCGTGTGTGTGTGTGTGTGTGTGTGTGTGTGTAAAATAAGATGCATTTTTTTTTTTCCTTCTTTGCTTAATTAAAAGAGAAACAGTAAATGCAACAAACTTAGTCCCCATGGAATGCACTGTAATGTTCCCGATACATTTAGGAGTAAGAATGTATATCAGACAATGTTCCCTGAAATATGTACACCCAACCCTCGATTTAAGGGACCTCCATTTAAGGGATTTTGGATTTAAGGGACCTCCATTTAAGGGATTTTGGATTTAAGGGACCTCCATTTAAGGGATTTCGTATTTAAGGGACTCCATATTCTACCTGACAAACGGACAAGACCATTCAAAAATGATACGTAATGTCTAAGTTATACACATTAATGTTTCTTTATACAGTACCCGTAAAATAATATTCAGAATCACAGAAGTGAAACAATCATTGCATTTCATAATAAGATTGTCTTTATATGTGGTAAAACAATGGACATTTTCAAGTAAGGGACATTGTCAAGTAAGGGACATTTTCAAGTAAGGGACATTTTCAAGTAAGGGACATTGTCAAGTAAGGGGCATTTACAAGTAAGGGACATTGTCAAGTAAGGGGCATTTTCAAGTAAGGGACATTTTCAAGTAAGGGACATTGTCAAGTAAGGGACATTTTCAAGTAAGGGACATTTTCAAGTAAGGGACATTTTCAAGTAAGGGACATTTTCAAGTAAGGGACATTGTCAAGTAAGGGACATTTTCAAGTAAGGGACATTTTCAAGTAAGGGACATTTTCAAGTAAGGGACATTTTCAAGTAAGGGACATTGTCAAGTAAGGGACATTGTCAAGTAAGGGGCATTTTCAAGTAAGGGACATTGTCAAGTAAGGGGCATTTTCAAGTAAGGGACAAGTTGATTCCCAATTTAGTCCCTTAAATCGAGGTTTGAATGTATATCAGTGACTGTTTCCCTAAAAAGAAAATTAAAAAAAAAAAAAAGAGAGTGTATATCAAAGAATGTTTAGTGGAATAATAAAAAAAATAAGTGAGATCAAAACAAATACAAGAATTATGGTCCAACAGGAAGCCTGGCTGAAATATTATCAACAAATGGCGGCGTCAAAATCCGAACACGGAAAAGACGGCATTTTATAATATACATACAAAATATTCTGTATCTACCAATGGAAAAAAAAGTTCAGTAGTTACAAGAATATCTATGAATGAAAGATCTAAAAACTAGTACATAATATATAAGTAAATTATATTGGAAATCTGTAATATAACCAGTAATATACTGTAGGGTAAGAGATAATTCAAACATTCAAATATGGTACCACTGTTGGAAAAGTGGTTGTAAGATTGTTTTTGAGATGCAGGTCTTCAAAAAAACCAGTAAAACATTGAAATACAGAAAAACATCATAGTAAACAGTAATATATATGGGAATTTGAAACATAAAAGGGAAATATATGATAAGAGATCATTCAAATATGGTATCACTGGAGGAAAGATCATTCTAAGATCGTTTTTGAGATGCAGGTCTCCTAAAAACCAGTAAAACATCAAAGAAACCAGTAATACAGTATATGGCATGTGTTCAAACTGGACAGAATACAAAGCTAAGGAAGTACAGAAGAAATAAATACAGCATGTAATGTATTAGAGAATGGAGGGAGCAATGAGGCAAGAGAAATACATCCCTAAATAACAATATACTCTTTTTACTCTAACTTGGCCCAGATTCTCGTCTTTGTATCTTCTGTATCTTTGTATTTCCTTTCAATTTTATTTCTGTATCTTTGTATCTTCTAGTATGTTGCTTTGTGGCAGAGAAAGGCAATACTATGGCTCTACATCCTTTCCATAGCACTTCTTCATGAATGGCATCATATTCTAGTGCTGACTTAATACAACTCAGCATTCAAGATGGTGAGATGGCAATTTCAGGCCAAGTTTGAGTAAAAACAGCAATATTTTTTGTAACTGCATGGATACATCGGTAAACTATGGGACTGTACTTAAATTCTGTGGACATTTTAACCCCTAAATGATGGCCAGGAGTCTGTTAACATCTTATTCTGAGAGACAATAGTACGCTTGTTTCCATACGACAGAAATCCCTAACTCCATTTCAGCTTAGTTGATGGCCAGGTGTTGTCAGACTGGAGGGCGAATTTGACTATACTCTTGTCACTCTAACTTGGCCTAAACTTTCCTCCTTTTACAGCTTATTTCATGTAACTCAGTGTCAGAAAAAGAAATTGCAACAGCTCTTCCAATCCTTTCCATTGCACTTCTTCATGACAGGCATTCTATTCTAGTGTTAATCTATTGTTACAACTCAGCAATGAGGATGGATAGATGGCAATTTTAGGCCAAGTTGGTGTAGAAAGAGTGTAGTATCATAACCAAGGGAACTACAAAAGACATTGCAACAGCTCTTACATCCTCTCCATAGCACTTCTTCATGACAGGCATTATATTCTAGTGTAGGTCTATCGTTACAACTCAGCACTGAGAGAGAGATGTCAATTTTAGGCCAAGTTGTGCTGTTGGCATCTCTACGTGTCAAGTGGGGTTGGTGGAGGATTAGTGCCCCTCCCTGTAAAACAATTAACTCTAAGCCCTTGGCCACCCCGTTTGGGATACATGGCGTCTGGCAATGAACGAATGAATGGTGTAAAAGGAGTACAGTACAGTACCCAACAAAACTACAAGACACTGTACATCCTCTCCATTGCACTTCTTCATGACAGGCATTATATTCTAGTGTTAATCTACTGTTGCAACTCAGCAATGAGGATAGATGGATGGCAATTTTGGATCAAGTTAGAGTAAAAGGAGTATAGCAAAGTAATGAAGATAACTACACACATTCATACATAACACTCACTGTATTTCCACATATCCTCACCAACACAAGCACATCCTCATCGCATCTCCCTTGCAACACCATGACACATCACTTCAGAATATTAAGTAGAGGACATCACACCTCCACATCTCACCCGTAACATCACAAAACATCACCCAATCTTCACCACATCTCTCTCTTGTGTCAGGTGGGAAAAAAAACGACTATATTGCCACACGCGTTTACATTTGGTGTGGAAATTACTTGCCTTGGAGGGAAAAATGACGCTAGCCTACGATTGTGGCCGATATAACTGGAACCGGATACGATCTTCGAAAAATACCTTAACGCAATATTTCACTTGGGTTTGGGTGAGAATTTAAGAGAGAGAGAGAGAAACAGCGCAAGATATAAACCCAATCTTGACAAGGTTATAACATGTGACCTCAGGGATAGGGGACCGAACAAGAGGCTGCCAGAGATCAAGCAGCATGGAGAGCCGCTGTTAGGTGACCAAGGCTGACACAGGCAAGCGTACAGGAGCATTTATAAACAAAACAAAAAACAAATACACCGAGAAGGGTCAAAATGAAGGACAAAACAATGTATTTTTCAACCATACGCACAAAATGGTATGACAATATAAGAGTTCCAGTGCTTTCGTTATGTGTTAATAGTTTACAGAACACAACCATCCACTCTGTTGATGTAGCACTCTGAAAAGTAAACACTGGGTGGGGCGGGTGGGATGGAGTGAAGTGTGGGTGGGTGGGGGATGGGGTAAGGCAGTGGGGGGGAGAGGTTGGGGTAAGGTATTGGGTGGGGTGAGGTGTGGATGGTGGGTGGAGTGAGGTGTGGGTGGGGACTGGAGAGAGGTGTGGGTGGGGATTGGAGTGAGGTGTGGGTGGGGATTGGAGAGAGGTGTGGGTGGGGATTGGAGAGAGGTGTGGGTGGGGACTGGACTGAGGTGTGGGTGGGGACTGGACTGAGGTGTGGGTGGGGATTGGACTGAGGTGTGGGTGGGGGCTGGACTGAGGTGTGGGTGGGGACTGGACTGACGTGTGGGTGGGGGCTGGAGTGAGGTGTGGGTGGGATGGGTGGAGTGAAGGTGGAAGGTGGATAGATGGTGCCAAACACACTCCAATCATACACCTGCGTTTATATCACATACACACACACACCTTTTCAAACACAAACACCCTTATAAATACTTAGCTGCAACAAAGTATAATCATATCCTATATATAACCCAACTGGCACTTAACCACAATAATATTTCACTCAGTTAAGCAAGTTGAAAATTGCAATTGCACATAAATTAGTACGATTGAAATTAAGGCAACACTAACGTCATTGCACAGTAGACGCAAAAATATTATCAATTGATCATGCAACTCAATCATTTGCAAAGAACAATAATAAACACAACAATATTCACTCAGTTTAGCAAGAAGTTGAAAATTGCAATTGCACATAAATTGGTACGATTGAAATTAAGGCAACACTAACGTCATTGCACTGAAGAGGTGAATATATTATCCATCGATCATGCAACTCAATCATTTGCAAAGCACTATACTACCATAAGAGATTCCTCACTCCCACAGCACAATCAACACCATAACTCATCACCATATCACTCAGGACTTATGAACGATACGGATTTAAACGTACAAAAAAACACATTAATAAAACGTAAACAAACGAATACTGAATAACTCTTCCTAAACGCATAGCAATAAATAATGATAAATATAATCTTGTGTGTACTGGCTGGGTTGCTTATAAACTGTGTGTGTGTGTGTGTGTGTATGTGTGTGTGTGTGTAAGTTTGTGTGCATACATTACACACATGAAAGCTTATGCCTAATTAGCCTATGTATGTACAAGAATGTATGTATATCTGTGCATGTGTGTGTATGTGTGTGTTTATAGCTGCACATGTAGGCCAGGTATATATGTATGTATATGTGTATGTGTGTGTATATAGGAGCACATGTAGGCCAGGTATGTATGCATGTATGTGTATGTGTGTTTATAGCTGCACATGTAGGTCAGGTATGTGTGTATGTATATATGTATGTGTGTGTATATAGGTGCACATGTAGGCCAGGTATGTATGTGTTTATGTGTATGTGTGTGTATACAGGTGCACATGTAGGGTAAAGCTTCATACACTGGGGTCTAACCAGTGTTGCCAGGCAGGTTGGAAGGATTGCAGTGTTGCCAACTAAAACCAACACCCAATGTGGCTATCTTTGGCAAATTTAAAAGTATATAGAACATTAAGGCATCTCTATAAAAGGGAATTAAATATATATCAGTATTAATATAGATCAGTACATCCTCATTATAATTACCTTATTTTAAATTCATCTTAAAAATAGAATTCTTGTGGCCGGGTTAAATCTAGCACTCTATTCAAATTTAAACTCAGATTTTTTCAGTTAGTGAGGTCACAGGAGGCTGATTTAAATGATTTGATTTTTGGTCTGGAAGAACTGGCTTATAAGAAACAAGACCAGATTATTATTATTATTATTATTATTATTATTAGCATTATTATTATTATTATTATTACTTTGTGACTTATAATGAGGACTGACTGTATTATTATCATTATTATTATTACAGTATCATTATTATTACTTTATTTATTATTAGTCATTATTATTTTTACGAATATTATAATGATTATCTGAAAAATCTAATATACAGACCTTAAAACTACACCCATGTTTTTCTAGATTGATTTTTTACAGATAAATTATACGGGGACACAACACAGGCTCGGATCCACAAACAAACGTCACTGGCATATCCTCTCGTAACTTTAACCTGTTAGTAGTAGTTGTAGTAGTAATAGCAGTAGTAGTAGCAGCCCCAGGTTCCTATGAAATGTGAACCCAGTGGACTGCAGGCTGAAGCTGTCCCCTTCCTGCAGCCCACCATTGTCCTTTAGGGGGATAGGGAGGGAACTGAGGGACGTTTGCATAGCCAGGCAGTGGACCTGAAGCTATGCCAGCGCCACCGCATGAAGGCACCCTCCCAAGCACCCATTTTTTAAGACAGACTGGGAAATAAACACCTTCGTCTATCCTGGGGGAAAAAAACTGTTATAACGGGAGGTGGCGGCAATTTTGCTCGTGGATTCGGCCAGGGTACCTCAGGATTCCGAAAATGGAAAACATCAGTACAATTAGGTATATCGGAGCAGCTTGTACAGTCACACGTGAGAATTCGTTCGCCTCCTCTGCCCCTTCTTCTCTGCTGGTTTCACAGACGATGAATTACCTAACGAATGATAACAAGCAACTCGGTCTACTGTATCACATCCAAAAACACATGGATCAGATGTAATGGACAAAGATACATGTTATCAACCCTCGATCAATGACAACAAGCAACTCAGTCTACTGTATCACATCCAAAAACACATGGATCAGATGTAATGGACAAAGATGCATGTTAACCCTCAACGAATGATAACAAGCAACTCGGTCTACTAAATCACATTCACAAACACATGGATCAGATGTAATGGACAAAGATACATGTTATCAACCCTCGATGAATGACAACAAGCAACTCAACTACGTCAAAATTCGGAGGGACAGGGCGACATGGAGGTGATTTGTTTGTGGCCACCGCTTACAGGATTACGGCGTCTGGCAATAGATAGATAGATAGAAAGGAGAAAATATGGTAAAAGGATTATCTATATACCAACCATATACTGTTGTGCTGTGGCCTTGAATTACTTACACTTACAACCTCAATAACATCACTTGTAATATAAGTAGGTGACATCAAACCTCACTGGGGACATCACAAAACATCACCACATCCCACATCACTCTTACTTACAACCTCAATAACCTCACTTGTGATTTAAGTACATCACACATCACCACATCCCTCATCAGTAACATCACCACACCCCACATCACTTACAACCTCAATAACTTCACTTGTGATTTAAGTACATCAACATCACCACATCTCTCACCAGCAACATCACAAAACATCACCACATCTCACATCACTTCCACTTACAACCTCAATAACCTCACCTGTAATTTAAGTACGAGTAATCAAACATCATCACATCTCTCACCAGTAACATCACAAAACATCACCACATCTCACATCACTTACACTTACAACCTCAATAACCTCACCTGTAATTTAAGTACGAGTAATCAAACATCATTACATCTCTCACCAGTAACATCACAAAACATCACCACATCTCACATCACTTACACTTACAACCTCAATAACCTCACCTGTAATTTAAGTACGAGTAATCAAACATCATCACATCTCTCACCAGTAACATCACAAAACATCACCACATCTCACATCACTTACACTTACAACCTCAATAACCTCACCTGTAATTTAAGTACGAGTAATCAAACATCATTACATCTCTCACCAGCAACATCACAAAATATCACCACATCTCACATCACTTACACTTACAACCTCAATAACCTCACCTGTAATTTAAGTACGAGTAATCAAACATCATCACATCTCTCACCAGTAACATCACAAAACATCACCATCATAAGTACATCTTCAGCACATCTCTCCCCTGTACATCCTCACCACCTCTCTCTCTTGTAATATCACCAAACATCACTTCAGAATATTCAGTACAGTACAGGGCATCCAAACATCATCACATCTTTACACATCACACACCCCTGACATCACAAACATCACCATATCCACCACATCTCTCTCCTGTACATCCTCACCACCTCTCTCTCTCTCTTACATCACCAAACATCACTTCAGAATATTCAGTACAGTACAAGACATCAAAACATCATTACATCTTCACACATCACACATCCTTGACATCACAAACATCACCATATCTTCACCACATCTCTCCCCTGTACATCCTCACCACCTCTCTCTCTCTTACATCACCAAACATCACTTCAGAATATTCAGTACAGTACAAGACATCAAAACATCATTACATCTTTACACATCACACACCCCTGACATCACAAACATCACCATATCCACCACATCTCTCTCCTGTACATCCTCACCACCTCTCTCTCTCTCTTACATCACCAAACATCACTTCAGAATATTCAGTACAGCACAGGACATCCAAACATCACCACATCTTTACACATCACACATCCCTGACATCACAAACATCACATTCCTATAATATTTCTTCAAAAACTCAAAATTTACAGAATATTTAGGCAATGTATTTTCTTCCTGTGTGTGTGTGTGTGCGTGTGTGTGTGTGTGTGTGTGTGTGTGTGTGTGTGTGTGTGTGTGTGTGTGTGTGTGTGTGCATGTGTGCGTGTCTGTGCATGCATGTGTGTGTGTGTGTGTGTGTGTGTGTGTGTGTGTGTGTGTGTGTCTGCGTGCATGTGTGCGTGTCTGTGCATGCATGTGTGTGTGTGTGTGTGTGTGTGTGTGTGTGTAAACGATATTCACAAAATTACACACACCATCTCCTACAGTACTGCATTACACACACGCACACACACACACACACACACACACACACACACACACACATAAGTAAATAACAGCCACTTTAGAAGCACTTATAGGAGGTGAAGTGAGTGGTAGTAATTTATAAGTGGAGTTATGCCCCATTTCTAAGTGCCTAACGTGACCCCAAACACCTGTTCCTTAGTGATTTATTTTATTTATTACACCCTGATGTATTCCTAGTTATTTTTATTATTATTTTGTATTACTAAAGGATACAGTGCTGAGGTGTAAAGAATAAATTGCTGAGGAAGAGGTGTTTGGGAGTGTGAGTCAGCAGAGGAGGGAATGAGGTAAATAACATGGTGAGTCAGATGATAGTGAGTCAGCAGATAATGGTGAGTCAGCAGATAACACTAAGAGTCAGCATATAAGAGTGAGTCAGCAGATAACACTAAGAGTCAGCAGATAACACAGTGAGTCAGCAGATAATATTGAGTCAGCAGATAACACAGTGAGTCAGCAGAAGGGGGTATGAGGTAAATAACACAGTGAGTCAGCAGATAACACAGCGAGTCAGCAGAAGGGGCTTGAGGTAACACAATATCACCAACAGAGTCACTATCACCACAACACAGTGCTTCGTGATTAGGAATGTTATATCTTGGCCTACGAAGAGCTCCCTAACACCTCTTCCTTAGTGATTTATTCTTGGATATGGCTGGTTAACATCCTTTTGTACGTTATATATGGAGAGTATGGTGATGTTTGAAGGATTTATTTAACACAGAAAAGGATAGTGAGGTGTAATAAGCAGAATAAATCACTAAAACGGTGATGTTTGAAGGATTTATGTAAGCCACATTAGGACAGTAAGAGAGACTGACAAGGAGGGTGTATGTGTGTGAGGTGGAGGGGGAGGCCAAGGATGAGATGGAGGGATGGAGTGGAGAGGTATATGAGAGAGAGGAGGGTGTGAGCTGGGAGCAGGGCAGTGAAATGGCGGGGGGACAGGGCGACATGGAGGCGATTTGTTTGTGGCCACTCCTTACGGGATCAAGGCATCTGGCAATAGATAGATAGATAGACAGGACAGTAAGATGTAATAAGCAAAATAAATCACTAAGGAAGAGGTGTTAGGGGGCTTCCTCAACTGCCGAGAAGACAAACTCTGCTCACGTTTCTCCATTAATCCTGTTCTTCCGTTACAAGCTAAGTTAAACACCTTAAAACGCCGTAAAACACCTTAAAACATAAACAGGTCCTTTGAAAATACAGAGGCGTTATTTTCCTCCGCCTATGAATGGACAGACAGACATTAATTATACACCAGAATCATCACATAATCACACACAAGGGTTATAAGCGGCGTTTGTACAGGGATAAAAGCATTGGACTTGACACGGCCTGTACGAAAGGGTAAACGCAAGCTGGACGATTCCTGTGGACCTGGTGGGCTCCCTGACACCTCTTAGTGAGTGGTTTATTTTGCTTATTATTGTTATTATTATTATTATTATTATTATTATTATTATTATTCTCTTGTAAGCTCTCTTTTCAATAGTATAAATAATGATAGTAACCGTAATAATAATAATAATAATAATAATAACAATCACCATCATCATCCTCATCACCACCATCATTGTCATCATCATCACCATCACCACCATCATCACTGATAATAATAATAATAATAATAATAATAATAACAACAACAATCACCATCATCATCACCAACACCACCACCACCATCACCAATCCAAGACATAGGCAAGATATAAGCAGGAATAAACCACTATGCAGAAAGCGTTTGGGAGCCATCTAGGTCTACACGAACCCACAGTCCGCGACCCTAGTAACGAAAGCTTACGTTTTTATTCGTCTCGCGCTTAAATTCACCACCGCAACAAAGAAAACATCGTAACTACGCAAAATCCATTCCATCCGATTATATTATTGCATAGTAGTGTGTGTACTGCCTAAATCCTATATTATTAACAGTATATTTCAGTCCACAAGGCAGGGTTTTCTGAATATTGCTCCTCTCTTCACAAATACACTGGGATCTTGTGTGTTTGGGGCATAGGGAGTGATGATGATAATAATAATAATAATAATAATAGCTGTAGTAGTGGTGGTGGTGGTAACAGTAGTATTTGTAGCAGCAGTAGTAGTAGTAGTAGTAGTGGTGGTGGTGGTGGTGGTGGTAGTAGTAGTAGTAGTAGTAGTAGTAGCAGCAATAATAATAATAATAATAATAATAATAATAATAATAAAACACCGCCGAGCCCCAACACAAACAATAACCCAGCCAACCCCAAACCACACAATATTTCCCCATCTGGGTGACACGCGGGGGGCATGTGGACCCCCCTGCCTTGTGGGGGGGGGTGAAAAATGTTCCTTTACCTTGGGGGGGGTACAGGGGGGTAAGGAGGGGGGTGTACATAGGATAAACCACAAGTAGAGTATTGCCAAGGATTCAGGGGGGGGGGGAGAGGGAGGGGGAGGCCAAGGATGAGATGGAGGGATGGGGTGGAGAGGTATATGAGAGAGGGGGGTGTGGGCTGGGAGCAGGGCAGTGAAATGGTGGGGGACAGGGCGACATGGAGGCGATTTGTTTGTGGCCACCCCGTGAGGGATTGGGGCGCCTGGCAATAGATAGATAGATTGATAGATAGATTCCGTGGTCTGCAGCCTTACACGCGACCAGGCTAGGCACACATATACTCCTTTCACCTTAACTTGGCCCAGATTTTCGTCCTTCTCGTCAGCGTATTTCATGAAGTACCGGACGAGAATTTCACTTTTCTGCTTTTATAGAAGATGAAGGGAGGCAGGAAACAAATCATATAAAATAATAATAATAATAATAATTGATTTTCGTCTTTCTCACCAGCTTATTTCATGAAGTACCAGACGAGAATTTCAATTATTTTTTAAGACAATGACGAGAGGAAGGAAAGACAATTACAGTATAAATAATAATAATAATAATAATTGATTTTCATCTTGTCAGCTTATTTCACGAAGTACCAGATGAGATTTCACATAACTCACCACCTGACGAATCTCACGCACTTCACAACCACACGAAAACAGTGACCTGGCTCTCCCTGTCTCTCTCACGGCACTTCTTCGTGATTAGCGTCATGGTCTAGTGTTTTAAGATGGAGAGATGGCAATTTTAGGCCAAGTTAGGGTGAAAGGAGTATAGCAGATTGTAAGTGTCACAGAAGGCATCCAAACACCTCTTCCTTAGTGATTTATTTTGGGGTGTGAGCTGGGAGCGGGGCAGTGAAATGGCGGGGAACAGGGTGACATGGAGGTGATTTGTCTGTGGCCCCCCCTTACGGGATTAACGCGTCTGGCAATAGATAGATAGACAGATAGATTTTACACCTTATTCTGCTTTTATTTACAGGGCAAATGATAGATTATTATTATTATTATTATCATCCATTCATCATCCAATCAAATGCTGCCCCGTGGAGAGTAGGATCCCTGGGCTAGGCAAGTTGGTCCTGACATTTTCCTTCAATAATACACGCTGGGATACTGAGGTGTTTTGTCTAGAATAAATCACTACAGAATTGGTGTTAGGGGATTGCCTGTGCCACTCAAATCTGACTTATAATTCCTTCAGCATATTCTTAGTTCTGATCAGTTTATTCAGAATAGGAGAGGCCCTGGTAGTAGTAGTAGTAGTAGTAGTAGTAGTGGGGGTAGTAGCAGTAGTGGTAGTAGTAGTTGTGGTGGTGGTGGTAGTGGTAATAGTAGTTAGTAGTGGTGGTGGTGGTGGTAGAAGTAGTAGTAATAGTAGGAGGAGGAAGGGGAGGTGGAAGAGGAGGAGGAGGAGGAGGAGGAGGAGGAGGAGGAGAAGGAGGAGGAGGATAATAATAATAATAATAACAACCATAATAGTAGTAGTAGTAGTAGTAGTAGTAGTAGTAATAATAATAATAATAATAATAATAATAATAACAATAACAATAATAATAATAATAATAATAACAATAATAATAATAATAATAATAATAATAATAATAATAATAATCAGCTGCACTCATCTAAAGCATCATATTTTTAAAAGACTGATTGGAGAGGCTGCCAGAGATCAAGCAGCATGGAGAGCCGCCATTAGGTGACCAAGGCCGACACACGCACACTCAAACCTTATAAACGAATCTAAATGCTTTCAATACACTGCCTAGAATATAACAGAATAAGACAGTGTTGGTGGTAGGAATGGTGATAGATAGACAGATAGATAGTTAGATAGACAGATAAATAGATACAAGGTAGGGATAAATAGATAGGTAGACAAATAGATAGACAGATAGATAGACACATGGTAGGGATGGTAACAGATAGGTACATAGATGGATAGACATAAATAGATACATGGTAGGGATAGTAACAGATAGATAGATAGATAGTTAGATAGAGATAGGTAGATAGACAGATAAAAAGATGGATGGTAGGGATAGATAGGTAGACAGACAGATAGATAAATAGATAGATAGATAGTAGGGATGGTAATAGATAGATAAACAGGTAGACAAATAGACAGATACATGGATAGATAGATAGACAGATAGATATAGGGCTGGCTTGGACTGGGGTTGGCTTTACGAATACTGTACGAAGAATATTCGAGAAGAAAGCACCAAGACAAAAACAGATTAAATAATATGTTTTAATTCAACTCTTGCTCCCCAGTCAATATCTCCCCAGTTCCAAACGCCTGCCATACGCTGAGTAAAACGGACTGACAAACGGATAATAATGATAAACCGGTTGACATACGAAGGGAGGGGTAATCCTCATGCGATAAACGATGTATTGGTGACGATAATAATAATAATAATAATAATAATAATAATAAACTGGTGCCTATGAAGGGGGGTAGACCTCACGCGATAAACGATGTATTGACAATAATAATAATAATAATAATAAAAATAAATTAGTTACCATATGAAGTGGGGTAGACCTCATGAGATGAAGGACGTGTTAGTTCCCTTAAGACTGGCTTTTAGGATATTACCAAACAGACAGCAGGAGGAGGCTGTGGTGGGGATGGTGGTGGTTGTGGTGGTGGTGGTGGTGGTGGGGGGGGCGGTGGGGTTGGTCTTGGCGGGGTTCGACCTGGCCGGGCTCGAGTCCTGGGTGCCCTGGCCCTGGCTCGGCGTCCCGGCTGTGCCCTCGTCGCCGTCTCTGGTGGTGTCGGACGCGTGTGGTTCGTTCGTGACTGGCTCCCCGACTTTCGTGTGGCTCCCTAGAATGACACAAGGAGGAGGGGAAGACCAAGGATGAGATGGAGAGATGGAGAATAAGAGACTGACTAGAAGAGTGAGTGAGTGAGGTAGAAGGGGAGATGGAATGACAGAAGATTTATTCACACTGAGGTGGTTTGGCCATGTGGAGAGGATGGAGAGTGAGAGACTGACAAGGAGAGTGTATGTGAGTGAGGTGGATGTGGAGTTACATGGAGAGACAGACTGACAAATGAGGAAGTGAAGGAGCGTTGTGGTGTGGATGTGGATGTGATAGGAAGCGTTATGAGAAACACACTGAGGTGGTTTGGCCATGTGGAGAGGATGGAGAGTGAGAGACTGACGAGGAGAGTGTATGTGAGTGAGGTGGATGTGGAGTTACATGGAGAGACAGACTGACAAATGAGGAAGTGAAGGAGCGTTGTGGTGTGGATGTGGATGTGATAGGAAGCGTTAGGAGAAACACACTGAGGTGGTTTGGCCATGTGGAGAGGATGGAGAGTGAGAGACTGACGAGGAGAGTGAGAGACTGACGAGGAGAGTGTATGTGAGTGAGGTGGGGGGGGGAGAGGGAGGGAGAGGCCAAGGATGAGATGGAGGGATGGAGTGGAGAGGTATATGAGGGAGAGGGGTGTGAATTTGGGGCAGGGCAGTGAAATGGCAGGGGACAGGGTGACATGAAGGGGATCTGTTTGTGGCCACCCCTTGTGGGATTAAGACATCTGGCAACAAATAAACAGATAGATAGAGAGATAGATTATATTATTAGCTATTACTATCTACAGAAAATAAAGAATTAAGCTCTAACCTGTCTCTCTCTCTCACCCAGCACACACACACACACACACACACACACCCTAACCTGTGGATGGCGAGCGTCTGTTCCTGCGCGGAGATCCGTGTGGGGACGCGTTGGGTGTGCGTGGGCGGGATATGGACGGTGGGGGGGCGGTGGGGGTGTGGGCGGGGGTGTGGGACGAGCTGTGGGGGTGGCGGTGGCGGCGGGACGACTCTAGGAACACGCCCGCTGAGTTGTGCATGCGTGTCTGTAGCGCCAACACCTCCTCTAGATCACTCTCTCTGTTGGCACGGAATAGAAGGGATGTTATTGTGAGAGACTGACGAGGAGAGTGTATGTGAGTGAGGTGGAGGCTGAGGATGAGATGGAGGGATGGGGTGGAGAGGTATATGAGAGTGGGGGGTGTGAGTTGGGAGTGAAATGGCAGGGGACAGGGCGACGTGGAGGCGATTTGTTTGTGGCCACCCCATATGGGACTGAGGCGTCTGGCAATAGATAGATAGAATGTTGTTGGCAGCATTGTTATTGCTAAATGAGAGGAGCATCACCACCAAATATCATCATCATCATCATCACCACCACCATCATCATCACCATTACCACCACCATCATCATAACCATAACACCAAATAGGATAGTAATGAGTAATAAGAAAAATAAATCACTTAAGAAAAGGAGTTAGGGAGCTTCCTTAACTGATTTGCCTAACTTAAATATCATCTTCCATTACACTTACCCATTCCTATACCATATCAACACTATACTTGTCTTTATCACACTATCATCATCATCCGGACCTCCTTTCCCACCCTAGGGCAGGGTGAGGAGTAGCAATGTCCAGACAGCCCAAATTTGCCCAATCCAAAGGGCCATGCTTCCACTCACTCATCATTCAAGCCCCCGGAATCCTGGCTGTATCTGATATGCCAAAAACATTCACCACGTTCTGCAGCTTCACGTAAACGTATCCGATAGAGTCAATCCAGACGCTGCCATGTTAAAAAGGGGTGCCAAATCCCTGATCATGCACTTCTCCTCACAACATTCATCCAGCCAGCTCAATCTCTTGTCAGTTCCCTAGCCTCACCGACTTCCAAACCTCTCTTCCTCACACACTCATCCACCATATCTCTCCACCTTCTCCTTGGCCTACCTCGCCTCCTCCCTCCTTCAAATTCATCCAGCCAGCTCAATCTCTTGTCAGTTCCCTAGCCCCACTGACTTCCAAACCTCTCTTCCTCACACACTCATCCACCATATCCCTCCACCTTCTCCTTGGCCTACCTCGCCTCCTCCCTCCTTCAAATTTGCACAGATATACCTTTTTCACCACTCTATTGTTATCCATTCTCTCCACATGACCATACCATCTCAGTACACTCTCTTCAATTCTGGTGTCCACAGACTTCCTCACTCCACATCCTTCACGAATCACATTATTTCGTATCGTATCCACCCTCTGTACTCCCTGTTCTGTAGCTTCACACTCTTATTTACCATATCTACATTCCTATTTCTACACCCATTACCAATTTCACACAGATATCTACAGAACACTATCTATCTATCTATAGCCCGACGCCCTAATCCCGCAAAGGGTGGCCGCAGACAAAACACCTCCAAGTCGCTCTGTCACCCACCATTTGACTACCCTACCCCCAACTCACTCCCCCCTCCCACATATACCTCTCAACTCCATCCCTCCACCTCATCCTCAGTCTTTCCCTCCCTCCGCCTCACCTACATACACACTCTTAGTCAGTCTTTCGCTCTCCATTCTCTCCACATGTCCAAACCACCTCAGTGTATTTCTCCTAATCTTCTCAACCACATCCACATCCACCCCACAATATTCCTTTATTTCTTCATTCGTCAACCTGTCCCTCCATGTCACTCCACATGCACCTCTCAAGTAGCTCATTTCCACTGCTCTCAAGACTTGTTCCCCTCTTGCAACACACTAGCTACAGAACACGCTATCAGCCAGCTCGATCTCTTGTCAGTTCCCTAGCCTCACCGACTTCCAAACCTCTCTTCCTCACACACTCATCCACCATATCCCTCCACCATTCCAAACCTCTCTTCCTCACACACTCATCCACCATATCCCTCCACCATTCCAAACCTCTCTTCCTTACACACTCATCCACCATATCCCTCCACCATTCCAAACCTCTCTTCCTCACACACTCATCCACCATATCCCTCCATCATTCCAAACCTCTCTTCCTCACACACTCATCCACCATATCCCTCCACCATTCCAAACCTCTCTTCCTCACACACTCATCCACCATATCCCTCCACCATTCCAAACCTCTCTTCCTCACACACTCATCCACCATATCCCTCCACCTTCTCCTTGGCCTACCTCGCCTATTTCCACACTCATTACCACTCAGAAGCAGAGATCAGCAGAACACCACATCAGCGCACAAACTTCACATACCCAGCATTGGACATGAAGGCTCTATACAGCTCCATGGCTATATGCTCGTCCTGCTGCTGCTGTGTCTGCTGCTGCGTCTGCTGCTGTTCACTGCTCTGCTTATTTAGGTCACTGGAATCTAAGCTCGTTGACATCTTACTACCATCGCCCTCTGAAAAAATATATATATCTTTTTCATTATGTGTACGTGAGTGAGCGGGAGAGGGGACGAGGGGTAGGCCAAGGATGAGATGGAGGGATGGAGGGGGGAGAGGGAAGGGGAGGCCAAGGATGAGATGGAAGGATGGAGTGGGGAGAGGGAGGGGGGAGAGGGAGGGGGAGGCCAAGGATGAGATGGAAGGATGGAGTGGGGAGAGGGAAGGGGAGGCCAAGGATGAGATGGAGGGATGGAGGGGGGAGAGGGAGGGGGAGGCCAAGGATGAGATGGAGGGATGGAGTGGGGAGAGGGAAGGGGAGGCCAAGGATGAGATGGAAGGATGGAGTGGGGAGAGGGAAGGGGAGGCCAAGGATGAGATGGAGGGATGGAGTGGAGAGGTATATGAGAGAGGGGGGTGTGAGCTAGGAGCAGGGCAGTGAAATGGCAGGGGGACAGGGTGACATGGAGGCGATTTGTTTGTGGCCAACCCTTACGGGATCGAGGCATCTGGCAATATATAGACAGACAGACAGACAGACAGGAGCAAGTGGAGTTACATGGAGAGACAGACAGACAAATGAGGAAGTGAAGGAGCATTGTGGTGTGGATGTGGAGTTACATGGAGAGACAGACAGACAAATGAGGAAGTGAAGGAGCATTGTGGTGTGGATGTGGATGTGGAGTTACATGGAGAGACAGACAGACAAATGAGGAAGTGAAGGAGCATTGTGGTGTGGATGTGGATGTGGAGTTACATGGAGAGACAGACAGACAAATGAGGAAGTAAAGAAGCATTGTGGTGTGGATGTGGGTGTGACTGAAAGTACTAGGAGAAATACTTTGAGATGGTTTAGCCATGTGGAGAGGATGGAGAATGAGAAACTGACTAGAAGAGTGCATATGAGTGAGGTACAGGGGAAGAACATGGATGAGAGAGAGAGAGAACGAAGGACAAGGCAACATGGAGGTGATTTGTTTGTGGCCACCCCTCATGGGATTAAGGCGTCTGGCAATAGATTGACTGATAGATTAATATTACTGTACCACTATCATCACCACTACCATCAGCTATCACCACTACATAGATAGATAGATTACAGTATTATCATCACCAAATGTCATCACCACTATCATCATCACCACCACTCATCACTACTATTATCATCACCAAAAATAATCACCACTATCATCATCACCACCAGTCATCACCACTATCATCATCACCAAAAATAATCACCACTATCATCATCACCAAAAATAATCACCACTATCATCATCATCACCATCAGTCATCACCACTATCATCATCACCACCACTCACTATCATCATCACCAAAAATAATCACCACTATCATCATCACCACCACTCATCACTATCATCATCACCACTATCATCACTACCATCAGCACGTATACAGCATCTATTATCATCACTATCATCACCATTACCATCACTCATCACCACTATCATCATCACCATCAGCACATATACAGCACCTATTATCATCATTATCATCACCACCAGTTATCACCACTATCATCACTACCAGCAACACATATACAGCACCTATTATCATCACTATCATCACCACTATCATCATCACCATCAACACATACACAGCATCTATTATCATCACTATCATCACCAAGTCATCACTCATCACCACTATCATCATCACCATCAGCACCTATTATCACCACAAGTCATCATCACCATCAGCACGCATCTATGGCTACCTATCTATCTAAGGCCACCCCTTACGTGATGAAGGCGTCCGGCAATAGACAGATAGATAGACGTATACCTCACCTATGTTTACGGCGACTCCATCACTGTCGGACTTGAGGCGTCGAATCCTCGGGGGAAGGGCTGCCAGGTCGGCCCCAACATCAGATACAGAGGTGAAGGATGACATAGAGATCGAGGATGGTGTTTTGGAGGGTGATGGGAGGTTTATTGATGTGGAGGAACCAGTGACTGACACAGATGGAGGGCTGCAAATGGAATTGGAGGAGGCTGAAAAGGGAAGGGAAGAGGAGCCGTTAGTGGAGGCAAACGAGCTGGAGAGCGACTGAGGACTACCAAAAGAGCAAGAGTGGATCAACGAGGAGGGGTCAAGCACCGTGCCAGTTACCAGGGAGGCACTGGGGGTGTTACTAGCAGGTACTGGGGCGTTACAGGTGGGTACTAGGGGGGTACTACTAGGGATGCGACAGGCAGGAGGGATACCAGTAGCAGCAAGGGAAGGGAAACTGGATGTAAGGTGAGGTGGGGGAGTTACAAGGCTACCGAGAGAACACACAGACAAATTACTACCAGAACTATACGCACTGGATCCGGTAATGGAGGCAAAGGAATCCGATCTCATCCCACAAGATCCCAAAATAGTTTCCGATTTCTTCCCACTTACAGATCCCAAAATGGTGTCCGATCTCCTCCCACCTGATCCCCAGCTGGTTTCCGACTTCCTCCCACCTGACGTCAAACACCCAGCCTTCCTCCCGGCCACTGAGGCTGACGAGCATGATTTACTGATGGTCATGAAAGCAAACGACCGGAACTTGTGCCCAATGACTGAAGCTGAGGATTCTGACTTAGCAACACCAGAGTCTGACTTAGTTACGGCTGATTCTGACTTAGTTATGGCTGATTCTGACTTAGTTACAGCTGATTCTGACTCAACTATGCCAGAATCTGACTTAAGTATGCCAGATTCTGACTTAAGAGTGCCAGAATCTGACTTAGTTATGCATAATTCAGACTTTATGCCATATTCTGACTTAGGTATACCAGATTCTGACTTAAGTATGCCAGATTCTGACTTAGGTATGCCAGATTCTGACTTAGTTACAGATGATTTAGACTTTATGCCAGATTCTGACTTAGGTAAGCCAGATTCTGACTTAGGTACGCCAGATTCTGACTTAGGTACGCCAGATTCTGAGGTAGCTAGGGCAGGGGATGCGTCTGTGCTACAAGAGTGAGGTGCTAAGGAGGGCTTTACCACAGCACCTGAGTTGTTGATGGAGGTCGAGGAACCACAGAGGGCGGTCGGAGGTGTGTTAATGGAGGAGGTGGAGGCACTCATTGAGGCGGAGAGACTGGAGGCGCAGGCAGTGTAGGGAGGGGAGCTAATGGAGGAGGAGGAGGCAGTGTAGGGAGGGGAATTAACGGAGGTGCAGGAGGACGTGTACGGAGGGGAGGTGATGGATGTAGAGGAGGCGGTGAACGGAGGGGAGTTGATGTGTGGCGTGGAGGGCTCGGAGGCAGTGGAGACGGCGGTGGTGGGGCACTGAGAGGACAGGGAGGAGCAGGAGGCGGAGGCACCCTGGTCCAGGTAGATGTGTGTCTCCCGCGTGTACGCCTGGATGAAGTCTCCGAGCTGCTTGGAGATTACCACAGCACGTGCCTCACTGGGAAGGGTCTTGCTGGGGTTCTGCATGACGGAGAATACACGTTTTAATAATAATAATAATAACAATAATAATAAAAACATAATAAAGAAGGAAATGTATCATCATCCAGACTTATTCATTGCCTATCATGCCTTCTGCACCTTCACACTCACTCACATACACCTTTCTTTATGCAGTTTTAGACCAAATACACCTCACACACTGTCATACTCACTCACATACACCTCTTTCAAGCAGTTTAAGGCCACATACACCTCACACACTGTCACACTCACTCACATACACCCTTTTCCAGCTGTCTTAGGCCACATACACCCCCCATACCTTCACACTCACTCACATACACCCTTTTCAAGCAGTCTTAGGCCACATACACCTCCCCCATCTTCACACTCACTCACATACACCCTTTTCCAGCTGTCTTGGGCCACATACACCCCCCCCCATCTTCACACTCACTCACGTACACCTTTTCCAGCTGTCTTAGGCCACATACACCCCCCCCATCTTCACACTCACTCACATACACCCTTTTCCAGCTGTCTTAGGCCACATACACCCCCCCCATCTTCACACTCACTCACATACACCCTTTTCCAGCTGTCTTAGGCCTTATACACCTCCCTGACCTCACACTCACTCACATACACCTTATTCATACAGTCTTAAGCCAAATACACCCCCCATACCTTCACACTCACTCACATACACCTTTTTCATGGAGTCTCTATACAACATAAGGTGTAGCAAGCGATGCGTTCATTTTGAGATGCTGGACACATTGCATTTAAAAGACTGGAGGTCACAGGCAGAGGGAAGTAGGGATGGAGGAGGACTTAATACAGAAGATTGCGTTTAAAAGAGTGGAGGTCATAGGCAGAGGGAAATACAGAGAGAGGGGGACAGACTACAGAAGATTGTTTAAAAGAATGGAGGTCATAGGCAGAGGGAAGTAGAGACAGAGCAGAATACACAGGAGAAAGATGGAGATTAATCATAGGCAGAGGAAAATAAAGACGGGAAGAGTGACCACACAAGACTGCGAGTAAAAGAATGGAGGTCAAAGGCAGAGGGAAATAGGGAGAGAGAGAGAGACTGAACACAGAAGACTGTGATTAAAAGAATGGAGGCCATAAGCAGAGGGAAATATAGAGAGAGGAGGACAGACTGCAGAAGATTGTTTAAAAGAATGGAGGTCATAGGCAGAGGGAAATACAGACCGAGGAGGACAGACTACAGGTGAGAAGGGTGAAGAATAAGGTGGCCACTGTACCTGTATGTTCATGGGGGGGGTGTAGGGTCGAGAATGGAGGTCATAGGCAGAGGGAAATACAGACAAAGGAGGACAGACTACAGAAGATTGTGTCTGAAAGAATGGAGGTCATAGGCAGAGGGAAATAGTGTGAGTGAAGGACAGACTACAGAAGACTGCGTTTAAAAGAATGGAGGTCATAGGCAGAGGGAAATAGCGTGAGTGAAGGACAGACTACAGAAGACTGCGTTTAAAAGAATGGAGGTCATAGGCAGAGGGAAATACAGGTGAGAAGGGTGAAGAACAAGGTTGCCACTGTACCTGTATGTTCATGGGTGTGTGTAGGGTGGAGAATGGAGGTCATAGGCAGAGAGAAAGACAGATTACAGAGATGAAGGGTGAAGAATAAGGTGATGTATTGACCTGTATGTTCATGGGTGTGTGTAGGGTTGAGAATGGAGGTCATAGGCAGAGAGAACGACAGGTGAGAAGGGTGAAGAATAAGGTGGCCATTTACCTGTATGTTCATGG
>NC_136984.1:595000-610000 GCF_032717465.1 Coenobita brevimanus | reverse complement strand
CAGAAGAGCGGCCATCAGTACATATCTTCTCCTCTGGCACTGTCCGTCAATCAAAATTCCCCCTCAAGCACCGTAAGTCAATCAGAATGTCCCCTCAAGCACTGTCCATCAATCAAACTTTCCCCTCACCCGTCAATCAGAATGTCCCCTCAAGCACTGTCCATCAACCAAAATTTCCCCTCACCCGTCAATCAGAATGTCCCCTCATGCACCGTCCATCAATCAGAATGCCCCCTCACCCGTCAATCAGAATGTCCCCTCATGCACTGTTCATCAATCAAAATGTCCCCTCACCCCTCAATCAAAATGTCCCCTCAAGCACTGTCCACCAACCAAAATTTCCCCTCACCCGTCAATCAGAATGTCCCCTCAAGCACTGTCCGTCAATCAAAATGTCCCCTCATGCACTGTCCATCAACCAAAATGTCCCCTCATGCACTGTCCATCAATCAAAATGTCCCCTCATGCACTGTCCATCAATCAAAATGTCCCCTCATGCACTGTCCGTCAACCAAAATGTCCCCTCATGCACTGTCCATCAATCGTAATTTACAAGATACTCTGCCTACCACTCCCAAGTCAGAGGAGCTGGGTAAGTATGGGACAAACGAAATCAATTTTGATCTACTGTATTCTTCATTCCTATCATTTATAAAGGCTACAACACGCTTGAATGTATCAGCCTTGGTCACCTACTAGTGGCTCTCCATGTTGCTTCATCTCTAGCAGCCTCCCTGTTCAATCTCTTATCCCTGAGGTCATACTCTATGACCCTGTTGAAGGTCTTTTTCAGTCTGCCTCTCTCGACCCTACCCTCAAGGTTCACACTTCACACCTTCTGCACCCAACTGTCGTCCTCCATCCCCTCCACATGATCACACCATCTCAGTCTACCTCTCCTCATCACAACACCAATACACCCTAGTCCCATCATTGTGACTGAAGAGCTACATTATACATCTATCTATCTATTGCCAGACGCTTTAATCCCGTAAGGGGTGGCCACTAACAAATTGCCTCCATGTCACCCTGTCCCCTGTCATTTCACTGCCCTGCTCCCAGCTCACACCCCCCTCTCACATACCTCTCCACTCCATCCCTCCATCTCATCCTTGGCCTCCCCCTCCTTTTCCCGTCCTCCACCTCACTCACATACACTCTCCTCGTCAGTCTCTCACTCTCCATCCTCTCCACATGGCCAAACCACCACAGTGTATTTCTCCGAACACTCCCTATCACATCCACATCCACACCACAACACTCTCCACTCCATCTCATCCTTGGCCTCCCCCTCCTTTCCCCTCTCCACCTCACTTACATACACTCTCCTCATCAGTCTCTCACTCTCCATCCTCTCCACATGGCCAAACCACCACAGCGTATTTCTCCTAACACTCCCTATCACATCCACACTCACAAATCCATCCCTCAATCCAATATATATCCATGAACTACATAAATCTCCATCCCAAGCCTTCCCCCCAGCCAAACAAATCGACGTACTAACCGAAACAGTTCCGTGAGTGTGGTACGAACATATTGGTGGCTGTGTTCATCTGGTACGAGGCAGCTAGAAGGGACTTGATGATGACGTCCTCTATTGACCTCATCAACGCGCCGGTATCGATGCCCTGGCTCTTGAGGTGGCGCAGGAAGGCACTCAATGACCACTTATTGCCCTGATCGTCAACCTCGGGGTCCTCGTTCCTGATGGCGTACATGTAGGGTTAAAAATGTACAGTAAATCTATCTATCTATCTATACACACACACACACACACACACACACTACTCAAGTCATGTAAGATCTGTGTAATGGAAGTTTATTTGCCAAGATAAATATGTGCATGTGGACAGGATGAAGGATGACAACTGAGAATGTGAGAGGTGTGAATGTTGCGGGTAGGGTTGCATGTGGATAGGATGCAGTAAAGGAGGAGGATATTCGCAGGCTTCAACGGATGATGGATGATAATGGATGATGATGATGATGATGATGAAGATGAAGACAAAGACGACATTGAAAAGGTCGTCACTCACTGGACATAGCTGGTGTGCGTGCGTGCGTGTGTGTGTCATTATCTTGAAAAATTTCCACCTGAGGATAGGGTGAGAGAGGTGTGATGATGATGATGATAATGGATGACTGATAGACGATGATGAAGACAACAACGAAGATGACGATGAAAAGGTAGTCACTCACTGGACATAGTTGGAGTGGAACTTGTTGACGGAGTAGTTGGTGAGGTGTATGCAGGGATTCCAGAGGTTGCGGCCGTGCTGGTACTTCACCGTGGCCAGCCGGACCAACCCCTCCTCGTATAAGTAGGCCACCAGTGGATCCAGCGACGTCACCCCCACGTACAGCCGCAGGTCGCACTTGTAACCGTCAACCAGTAAGGGGGACTCAATGTAGCGGCACAACAAAGAGGTCTCGTCTGCCGGGACCTGGTCGACCTGTGGAGAGGAATTAAGCAGTTAGGTGACAGGAACAAGGTTAATTGGAAAGCCCTCATTCTCCTTCTTTCTCTCTCTCTCTGTCTCTCTCTCTTTTTCTCTGTTTCCCTCTCTCTTTCTCCCTCCACTATCAGGCTGCCCTCCCTGCAACTCACACTCCAGCCCCAATCCAATACCTGGTTAATCAAGTATATGCCTTTCCCCTGAGATTTTGCAACAGGCTTGACCATCCAACAGTAAGCTCTTATATACCACCATCCTGCACACTCACACCGCCCTCCCTCCAACTCACACTCCAGCCCCAGTCCATTACCTGGTTAATCAAGTATATGCCCTTCCCCTGAGATGACGCAACAGGCTTGACGATCCAGGTGCCGCGCTCCCTCAGGTGTGTGTCGCAGAAGTCTCGGTACTCAGTGGGAAGGATGAAGCTGGTGGGAATGAAGTCAAAGAGCTTCACGCCGTACTGCCGCTGCATGCGCTTGATGTTCATGTACAGCCGGTCCTTTCGGGTCAACTCGGACGATCTGTAGGGGGGAGGAGGGTGTTAGTAGGGAGGGAAGTGATATCTGGATGATATGTGGTGGGGAGAAGCGTGTCAGTGGGGAGGGAAGTGTGTCAGTGGGGAGGGAAGGGTGTCAGTGGGGGAGGAAAGTGATATCTGGATGACTGTGGTGGGGAGAAAGGTGTCAGTGGGGAGGAAAGTGATATTTGGATGATGTGTGGTGGAGGGAAGTGGTTTGGCCATGTGAAGAGGATGGAGAGTGAGAGACTGATGAGGAGAGTGTATGTGAGTGAGGTGGAGGGGGAGAGAGAGGGAGGGGAAGGCCAAGAATGAGATGGAGGGATGGGGTGGAGAGGTATATGAGAGAGGGGCATATGAGCTGGGAGCAGGGCAGTGAAATGCCGGGGGACAGGGTGACGTGGAGGTGATTTGCTTGTGGCCACCCCATGTTAGGGATTAAGGCGTCTGGCAATAGATAGATAGATAGATGTAATGGAGGGAAGTGACAGTAGAGTGGTTTGAAAATTGCTATGCTGTTAAGTATGGAATTAACCCTATCATGTCACACCATCTCTTCAATTTCTATCCATCTATCTATCTATTGCCAGACGCCTTAATCCCCTACGGGGTGGCCACAAACAAATCGCCTCCACATCACCCTGTCCCCCGCCATTTCACTGCCCTGCTCCCAATGCACACCCCCCTCTCTCATATACCTCTTCTTCAGTATCTGTCTATCTATCTAACTATTGCCAGACGCCATAATCCCGTAAGGGGTGGCCATTTGACTTAATTTGTTTTATGGGGAGGGGCACTAACCCTCCACCAACCCACATGCTGACACGTAGGGAGCAGGTATGGTTTGGTTATATGGTTACCACCCAGCGTTGTAAATGGTTTCTTGGCTTCAATTTCATTCCAATTAATATGCAATTATTTTACTCTATTCAGCTGAAAGTAAGTCTGTACACTTGTCGGATAAGGAGGCTCCCTAGCACCTCTTCCTTAGTGGTTTATTTTTGGATATGGCTGGGTAATATCCTTTTAGAGAGTATGTGTGCAGAGTATGGTGATATTGGAAGCATTTATGTAGCACAAAGAAGGGCAGTAAGATGTAAGCAACCAACTCAGAAGCTCCCTAGCACCTCTTCCTTTGTGATTTATTTTTGGATATGGCTGGTTAATATCCTCATAGACAGTATGTACGCAGAGTATGATGATATTGGAAGCATTAATGTAGCACAAAGAAAGACAGTAAGATGTAATAAGCAAGCAACTCTCATCCCTTTTCTGTCCAACTCTCTAGTGCAAGAGTTAACCATTACCCCCAGTCCTTCAGGCATGCAACGGGTCAACTCTGGAACTGTCGCCCCCTGTCTGTATTTCCCCTCCCTCTGTCTGTCTGAATTTCCCCTCCCTCCGTCTGTATTTCCCACTGCCTATGATCTCCAGTCTTTCAAGTGCAGTGTGTCCAGGCATCTCAAAATGAATGGATCTTGAATTTGTCTCTCTCTTATCTTGTTTTTGTTTTTTTCTTGGAGGGAACAATTTGCAGGATCCTGGCCTTTGGTTCCTTCTTCCTTGCATAAAGAAAGAAAGCAAGAAAATAAATTGCTTAGGAAAAGGCGTTAGGGAGCCTCAAGTTGTACAGCCCAGTCATCATTACCATCATCATCATCATCACCATCATCATCATCATCACCATCATCATCATCATCAACATCATCATCATCACCACCATCACCACCACCACCACCATCATCATCATCATCATCATCACCACCACCATCATCATCATCATCACCACCACCACCAGCATCATCATCATCATCATCACCACCACCACCAGCATCATCATCATCATCATCACCACCACCACCACCACCACCAGCATCATCATCATCATCATCACCACCACCACCAGCATCATCATCATCATCATCACCACCACCACCACCACCACCAGCATTATCATCATCATCATCATCATCATCCAGACCTCCTTTCCCACCCTAGGGCAGGGTGAGGAGTAGCAATGTCCAGGCAGCTACTATACAGAGAAGCCAACACAAGATAGTGCAATTGGACACAACTACATGGAGGTGATTTGTTTGTGGCCACCCCTTATGGGATTAAGGTGTCAGGCTATAGACAGATAGACAGACAGATAGAATGACATAGACAGACACAGATAGATAGATAGACAGACAGACAGATAGATAGATAGATAGATAGACAGACAAACAGTAAGGAACATCATACATTGGGAATTAGGGCAGCGAAATGGCAGGGGACAGGGTGACATGGAGGCGATTTGTTTGTGGCTACCCCTTATGGGATTAACGCGTCTGGCTATAGATAAACAGATAGATACAGATAGATAGTTATACACGGTACCTGGGGAAGTGATTAACCTTCTGCCAGTCTTGCAATTGGCATATCTCGTTAGGGTTGAAGTGCGCGTTGCCCCAGTACACGTTAAAGAAGAAATGTAGATAGATAGATAATAGACAAATGGACAGACAGACAGATAGATAGACAGATAGACTGAAACACACAGTACCTGGGGAAGTGGTTAACCTTCTGCCAGTCTTGCAACTGGCGTATCTCATTCGGGTTGAAGTGCGCGTTGCCCCAGTACACGTTGAAGAAGGAACACCCACTGTCCACCTCCGTCAGCCCGTGCGCCTCCATCAATAATCGGATCAGCTTGGAGTCGGACTGGGGTTAAGAGTATGAGCATTGTTACCATCATCGTCGTCGTTGTCATCATCATCATCATCTTCAACATCCTCCTCCTCCTCCCCTTCCTCTTCATCACTGTTGTTATCATCACTATCATCACCACCATCACCATCATCTATAACATCCTCCTCCACCTCCTCCTCCTCATCATCATCATCATCACCATCATCTTCCCCCTCCTCCTCCTCATCATCATCATCATCATCACCATCATCTTCCCCCTCCTCCTCCTCCTCCTCATCATCATCATCATCATCTTCCCCCTCCTCCTCCTCATCATCACCACCACCATCATAATCATCACCATAAGTAAATATGTAAAATAAATCACTTAGGAAGAGGTGTTGGGGAGTGCAGAGTATGGTGATAATAGAATGACTTAAGGCTGAAGGGGACAAGGTGTAATAAGCAAAATAAATCACTCAGGAAGAGGTGTTAGGGAGTGCAGTAGTACCTGTGAGAATTTGAAAGCCATGGCGTATCTTCGTGCGGTTGGGTCGCGTGGTGGATCTTCGAGGTTGCCGCAGTTGAAGAGGAGGTGGCCGGTACGACGACTACCACTGCCAACCCACATCACATCGCCCTCTATTGTCACATTCTCCTCACTGCGCGAATACACAAGCACATGCTAGGGTAAATATCTGACTGTGGATGTGGATGTGATAGGAAGCGTTAGGAGAAACACACTGAGGTGGTTTGGCCATGTGGAGAGAATGGTGAGTGAGAGACTGATGAGGAGAGTGTATGTGGGTGAGGTGGAAGGGGCGTTAATGGAGAGACAGACTGACAAATGAGTAAGTGAAGGAGCGTTGTGGTGTGGATGTGATAGGAAGCGTTAGGAGAAACACACTGAGGTGGTTTGGACACGTGTAGAGGATGGACAGTGTGAGACTGACGAGGAGAGTGTATGTGAGTGAGGTGGAGAGGGGGAGAGGGAGGGGGAGGCCAAGGATGAGATGGAGAGATGGGGTGGAGAGGTATATGAGAGAGGGAGGTGTGAGCTGGGAGCAGGGCAATGAAATGGTGGGGGACAGGGTGACATGGAGGCGCTTTGTTTGTGGCCACCCCTTACGGGATTACGGTGTCTGGCCATAGATAGATAGACAGAAAATTAAACTTCAGTGCTGTCTTCCAAATAATTCTATCTATCTATCTATCTATAGCCCGACGCCCTAATCCCGCAAAGGGCGGCCTCAGACAAAACGCCTCCAAGTCGCTCTGTCACCCACCATTTGACTGCCCTCCATCCAACTCACCCCCCCCTCCCTCATGTACCTCTCAACTCCATCCCTCCATCTCATCCTCGGTCTCCCCCTCCCTCCATTTGACTGCCCTCCCCCCAACTAACTCCCCCCTCCCTCATATACCTCTCTGCTCAATGCATATACCTGTACATGCAGCCCTTGCTTTTAAACAGGAGCTGGACACAATCTTCATCATCATCATCATCATCATCCGGACCTCCTTTCCCACCCTAGGGCAGGGTGAGGAGTAGCAATGTCCAGACAGCCCAAATATGTACAATCCAATGGGCCACGCTTCCACTCACTCATCATTCAAGCCCCCGGAATCCTGGCTATATTGGATACGCCAAAAACATTCACCACGTTCTGTAGCTTCACATAAACGTATCCCTTCAATTACCCTTTTACGACAAGAGTGTTGTCCTAGGCCGGTTAAAAACATCTGGCCATATCTATCTATCTATCTATTGCCAGACGCCTCAATCCTGTTTGGGGTGGCCACAAACAAATCGCCTCCACGTCGCCCTGTCCCCCGCCATTTCACTGCCCTGCTCCCAACTCACACCCCCCTCTCTCATATACCTCTCCACCCCATCCCTCCATCTCATCCTCGGCCTCCCCCTCCCTCTTCCCCCCTCCATCTCACTCACATACACTCTCTTCGTCAGTCTCTCACTCTCCATCCTCTCCACATGGCCAAACCACCTCAGTGTGTTCCTCATAACGCTTCCTATCACATCCACATCCACACCACAACGCTCCTTTATATCCTCATTCGTCAGCCTGGCCACATCAAGTATATATATTTACACCTTCAAACCCCCACAGGACTGAATAGGCATAGGCTACTAAGATTCCTTCATGTTTAAAAAAATACTATCCATCCATCCATCCATCCATCATCCAATCCTACGTTGCCCCATGAGGAGTGTAGGACCCCGGGGCTAGGCAAGTTGGTCCTGACATTTAAGATGAGTGAATGTTGGTGGCGACCATCATCCACTCACTTGATGTAGTGCTGCCTACTTCTTCCTTAGCCTTTATCATTCTTTATCTGTGCCTGTCCTCCTCTCTTCCTATTTCTCCCATCTTTCCTGTCACTTATTATTCTTCTTTCCTTTTCAGGTGGCTTTACATTGAGTGACAAGCCTAATGGTTTCCTGTAAGCCAAGAAACCATTTACAACGCTGGGTGGTAACCATATAACCAAACCATACGTGTTCCCTACGTGTCAGCAAGTGGGCTGGTGGAGGGTTAGTGCCCCTCCCCATGAAACAAATAACTCAGAGTCAAATGGCCACCCCTTATGGAATTGTGGCGTCTGGCAATAGACAGATATAGACAGATAGATAATACTACCTACAGTAAAAAAAAGAAGTATCACTAGGGAGGGTGAGGGAAAGAGCTAATCTAACCTAACCTAACCTGACCTAATCTAACCTGACCTAACCTGACCTAATCTAACCTGACCTAATCTAACCTAACCTAATCTAACCTGACCTAATCTAACCTGACCTAAACTAGGAAAAGTTGTTATTTTTTTTCCTGATACTTTCTTTCCGATTCCTCCATTGAGTTTCGTACTGAACAATCCAGCTGTTTCAGTAGGAATGGAAACATGTGTGAGATGCTAAACAAGTCTGCTGTAGAATATACTGTACTGTTGCCTGATACACATAAAGTATATCTATTTTAATCTTCTATCTATCTATTGCCAGACGCCTTAATCCCGTAAGGGGTGGCCACAAACAAATTACCTCCATGTCGCCCTGTCCCCCGCCATTTCACTGCCCTGCTCCCAGCTCACACCCCCCTCTCTCATATACCTCTCCACTCCATCCCCCCATCTCATCCTTGGCCTCTCCCTCCCTCTCCCCCGCTCCACCTCACTCACATACACTCTCCTCATCAGTCTCTCACTCTCCACATGGCCAAACCACCTCAGTGTGTTTCTCCTAATGCTTCCTATCACATCCACATTTAATCTTGTACTAACTATATGACAGATCAAAACTTTCTTTGTGTAAGTTTTGCATGAAAGTTGAAATGATTCTTTTTTTCCCCCATACAGTATATATCTGACGTGGGGGACAGGGCGACGTGGAGGCGATTTGTTTGTGGCCACCCTGTATGGGATTAAGGCATCTGGCAATAGACAGATAGATTTTAATAACAATACAGTACTGGATGGCTTACTATTTGTGCTTTCCGTTGGTGATCTTCATGTTACGGTTTTCCCTCTTCAGTGATCGGCCTCGCTCTTTCTTGCTGTCCTGCGTTTTCCCGTCCGCTCTGTGTTTTTCCTTCTCGTTTTCCTTGTCCTCCCTGGCGGAAACGTCCCCATTGACCTGGCTCCTACAGGGGCTTCTCGAGGCCGCGCGCTTCATCCTCTCCGCCCAGTCCAAGTGAAACCGACTCAGTGGTTTCTTTTCCTCCACCTGCATCGTCACTTTCTGGTCACTGTCTGTCCTGTTTAGGGTCGGTGGGGGCAGCTTGGGTCTGGCTGGTAGTTTGGGCCGCTCCCCTGAATAGCTCCGGCTGTGGGCCATGCCGGGGATGCGGGTCTTGGGCTTCTTCTCTCGACTCTGGGCGTCTCGGTTCTCACACTCGCGCCGCTTCCGCTCCGTGCTGGAGTGGCTCGGACTGCCACCCTCGCGGAGCGCATTCTCCGCTCTTCTCCGGTCAAGTGAGAGACTCCTGTTGATGTCGCTCTTCTGGGAATGGTCATTGGTCTTGCTTCTGACGGACCCAGATCGCTTGCGGTCCAAAGATGTGGTCCATTTGGAAGAGTCCGGACCCCTACTGGGAACCCTCTCTAATGTGGAGGTACTGCCGCCCCCACTACTTAACTTACTGGTGCTGGAACTGCTACTGCTACTGCTGATGCTGCTACTGCCACTCAGCCTGCTACTGCTGCGGCTGTAGGGAGGGGCCCGGGGTACCTCTGGGGGCTTGCCGCTCACCTTCTGGCCTCGGAGTCGGAGTGTGGCTTCATCTGAGAACTGTACTTTCTGCTCTCCCTTTTTTGTGCTCTTGCTGGGAGAGTTTGACTCGGAGGCAACTTTGGGTAACTTCTCCATTGTGGATCATACAATAATATACTACAAACGAAAGCATAACATTTATATTAAGCTATAAAAATAATAAATCTATAGAATCAACATAAAGACCTCATTCTGACTAGATGATTATACTCTCAAAGTGTACATAAACTTCTCTAAGGGTCATGAATGCTTAAACTCAAAGGGAAAAGCAGAAGGAAGGAGGGAAAGCCACCACAAGACATCTAATCACAGCAAGAAGTACGGCAAATGGAAACCAGCATTCACTTGAAGCCCAGAAGCCTCTCCCTCGTTGTGCAGAAAGGTTTCCGAAGAGGAGCGTAAACAAGACGGGTACTTGGCCGTGGAAATATACGAGAACTTCAGCCAACAACTACCCCAGCCAAATTTCAGCCTGACAGTAGCTTCACTCAAATTCAAATGCTAGATCTTCAGTTAATTATGGCTGATGAAGTGCTCCGTTAAATTTAGCTGCCAAATCTTCAGACATTCAGTTGAGGTGTGGAATCCTGGGGAATATTTAGCTGTACAAATCTTCAAGCAATTCAAACATTTAAAATTTCAAATGTGGGAATATCCAGGCAATCCAGCTGTTTGAATTTTTACTTTTGGGAATCTTGATGGTGCTCAGTAATTCAAATCTGTCGTATATATTCTGAAAACCAAGATGATGGAATATTGTGACGATCCTGAGGCAAATCAATCTCAATCCTCAATTATGGAAATCTCAGAGGCAGTTAAACAGAGAGTGTGACCTAAATCCTGGCAATGAAATCTTCTAGTAATTCCATCATTCTCTTCTGCTCTGTGGAAATTGTAGGGTAAACACAGCACTTTTAAAATCTTCCAGTAATATTGGTGTTTGAATCTTCAGCTGTGGATATATGTGGGTAATTCAGTAGTCTAGATCTTGAGAAATATTTGTTGCTCTGATGGAAGGTGTTGGGTGATCAGTATAAGTTTAAATCTTGAGGGATATTTGTTGTCTTAAGCTGTGGAGGGAGAGAATTCACTTGTTAAAGCTCTTGCCTAAAGCTGCAGTATTCTCTTCTAAATCTGTGGTGCTTAAATCTCAGTCAGTTGTGGCGGGATCTCAGTTGTTAAGCTGTGGTAAGATCTCAGTTATTAAGCTGTGGTAAGATCTCAGTTACTAAGCTGTGGTAAGATCTCAGTTGTTAAGCTGTGGTAAGATCTCAGTTATTAAGCTGTGGTGGGATCTCAGTTGTGGTATAATCTTGCGGTAAATCCAGTCGTTATATTCCGTAGTGGTGTCGAAGATCTTAGGGTAAATTCAGTGTTGGTGGAGGTGGGGGAAGCAGTGGGTGAGGGTGGCAGGGCAGTGAGTTAGGGGTGTGTGGAGGGATGAGGGGGGCTTGACTAGGTGGGGTGCTCCTTAGCCGACGTCAGCATCGTCCTGGCCACGGCTGGGGCTCCAAGGCGATGTGGTGTCACCGAGACGAGGCCAACTTTCTCATTGATTACTTAGGAGGGATGATCCAAACTGGAGACCCTGAGGAATAGAAAGGAAATTGGATTAGTATGGGGGAGGGTTAAAACTGCACCTCTTTCTCTCTCCCTCCCTCCTTCCCTCTCTCCCTCCATTAACCTATTTTTGTCCCTCTTTCTTCCAGTCTCTATCTGTCTGTCAGTCTGCCTCTGTCTGTCTGTCTCTCTCCATTACCTCATATTTTTCCTCTCTTTTTTCCAGGCTCTCTCCATCTCTGTCTGTCTGTCTGTCTGTCTCTGTCTCTCTCTCTCTCTCTCTCCATTATCCTATTTTTCTCCCTCTACCTTCCAGTCTTTCTCTGTCTCTGTCTGTCTGTCTGCCTGCCTGTCTCTGTATGTGTCTGTCTGCCTGCCTGTCTCTGTATGTGTGTCTGTCTGCCTGCCTGTCTCTGTATGTGTGTCTGTCTGCCTGCCTGTCTCTGTATGTGTGTCTGTCTGCCTGCCTGTCTCTGTATGTGTCTGTCTGCCTGCCTGTCTCTGTATGTGTGTCTGTCTGCCTGCCTGTCTCTGTATGTGTGTCTGTCTGCCTGCCTGTCTCTGTATGTGTCTGTCTGTCTGCCTGCCTGTCTCTGTATGTGTCTGTCTGCCTGCCTGTCTCTGTATGTGTCTGTCTGTCTGCCTGTCTCTGTATGTGTCTGCCTGTCTCTGTCTCTCTCTCTCTCTCTCTCTCTCTCCATTATGGTATTTTATTTTTCTCTCTCTTCCTTCCAGTCTGTCTGTCTGTCTCTATTATCCCATTTTTCTCCCTCTTCTTTCCACTCTCCTTGTCAGTCTCTCACTCTCCATCCTCTCCACATGGCCAAACCAGCTCAAGATATTGGTCTGTATTCTCGTCGGTTAAGGATGCTCCCTAACACCTCTTCCTTAGTGATTTATTTTTGGATGCAACTGGTTTATATCAATTTCCAGGTTACTTATGCTGAGTATGGTGGAATCTGAGTGAATTATATAACACAGAAGAGGATAGTAAGGTGTAATAAGTAAAATAAATCACTTAGGAATAGGCGTTAGGGAGTTTTCTTTACCAACCAAAATATGGGCCAATGCTGAAGAGGATAGTGAGGAGTAATAAGTAAAATAAACCACTTACGAATAGGCATTAGGCAGCTTCCTCACCTGACAATAATATGAGTCATGTTGAAGAGAATAGTAAGGAGTAATAAGTAAAATAAATCACTTAGGAATAGGCGTTATGGAGTTTTCTTAACCACCCGAAATATGGGCCAATGCTGAAGAGGATAGTGAGGAGTAATAAGTAAAATAAATCACTTAGGAAGAGGTGTTAGGGTGCTTCCTTAACTGACAAGAATACAGTACAGACCAATACTGAAGAGGATAGTAAGGAGTAATAAGTAAAATAAATCACTTAGGAAAAGGTGTTAGGAAGCTTCCTTAACTGACAGTATACAGACCAATGCTGAAGAGGATAGTAAGGTGTAATAAGTAAAATAAATCACTTGGAAAGAGGTGTTAGGGAGCTTCCTGAACTGACAGTATACAAACCAATGTTGATGAGGACAGTAAAGAATAATAACTAAAATAAATCACTTAGGAAGAGGTGTTAGGGAGCTTCCTTAACTAACAATAATCCAGCCAATGTTGAAGAGGGCAGTAAGGAGTAATAAGTAAAATAAATCACTTAGGAGGAGGAGTTAGGGCCAACGTCAACCACGGAAGGGTGTAAATATGCCTCACTGTACACAGGGAACAAAGATTCTCCATCAGCGCAGTGGTGATGGTGCCTCGCAGGATTGACACATGAATTATTAACGTGTGGCGCGTTACCAGCATCACCAATGGCAGTGGGGAATCACTAGACCCTCCTTACCTCATCCACTCACTTGATGTAGCACTGACTAATTCTTCCCCACCTTTATCATTCTTTCACTCCCTCCCCCCCTCCTCTCTTCTTACTTCCCCCTTTCTCTCCTCTTTTTATTGCTCTTCCTTCCACATCAAGTGACTCTGCACTGAATGACAAGCCTAATGGTTTCCTGTAACCATAAAACCACTTACAATGCTGGGTGGTAACCATATAACCAATGAGGCGATGTGGAGCCCGCTACGATACCCCTACAGTGGAGATGCAAATGAGGCATCCACCCGGGAACCAAACCTCTGCCTTGCTAGTATTTGGCACTTGATTTTAGCCATTAACACTATTCTTACACTAATTTCAAAGATGCTAAATATATATATATATATATATATGATGACAATTCTGTGGACAAATTCACAATCAACGCCCACTAATCTTTTCCGTATAACTCACTGGAAAAAGAAAATTACCGTATGTACATATCTTTCCTTTGATTATAGCCATTTAGAGCATATAAAGGAGCGTTGTGGTGTGGATGTGGGTGTGATGGGAAGCGTTATGAGGAACACACTGAGGTGGTTTGGCCATGTGGAGAGGATGGAGAGTGAGAGACTGACGAGGAGAGTGTATGTGAGTGTGGTGGATGTGGAGTTACATGGAGAGACAGACTGACAAATGAGGAAGTGAAGGAGCGTTGTGGTGTGGATGTGGGTGTGATGGGAAGCGTTATGAGGAATACACTGAGGTGATTTGGCCATGTGGAGAGGATGGAGAGTGAGAGACTGACGAGGAGAGTGTATGTGAGTGAGGTGGATGTGGAGTTACATGGAGAGACAGACTGACAAATGAGGAAGTGAAGGAGCGTTGTGGTGTGGATGTGGATGTGATGGGAAGCGTTATGAGGAATACACTGAGGTGGTTTGGCCATGTGGAGAGGATGGAGGGTGAGAGACTGATGAGGAGAGTGTATGTGAGTGAGGTGGAAGGGGGGAGAGGGAGGGGAAGGCCGAGGATGAGACGGAGGGATGGAGTGGAGAGGTATATGAGGGAGGGGAGTGTGAGCTGGGAGCAGGGCAGTGAAATGGCGGGGGACAGGGCGACGTGGAGGCAATTTGTTTGTGGCCACCCCTTATGGGATTAAGGCGTCTGGCAATAGATAGATAGACAGATTCAAGAACTACACACATTCCTTGATAATTATGCAAACAAATTCACCTACTCAATGCCTACCTGATATTTTCCTGACTCAAAGACAAGAGGAAAAAATTGTCTTTCACCTCACAATAATCTTTAACACCGTTTGTCAACCATTTTCAACAATTAACCACATTTCTTGATAATTAAGCACACAAATTCACCTACTCAATGCCTACCTGATATTTTCCTGACTCAAAGACAGGAGGAAAAAATTGTCTTCTTCACTATACTCATTAACACTTCTTTGTCAACTCTTTTCAAGCAAACTTTCAAAAATAAACCACATTTCATGATAATTAAGCACACATATTCACCTCCTCAATGCCTATCTGATATTTTCCTGACTCAAAGACAAGAGGAAAAAATTGTCTCCTTCATTATAATCATTAACACTTATCTGTCAACCACTTTCAACCACATTCTCAATAACAAACTATACTCCTTGATAATTCAGCACACAAATTCA
>NC_136984.1:587500-590000 GCF_032717465.1 Coenobita brevimanus | reverse complement strand
ACATGCAAGAGGTTGTGAAGACAGAGGCAGCTAAGGTGGGGTTGGGAGAGGCGCTGGCAGAGTTGTTAGCTGTGATGATGACGAGAATGATATGTTTACGGCAAAAAGTAATTGACATCTCGCTGGCTTAAATGATTCAGTAATATTAGCTTTATGAAATAGGATGTGTGTGTTATTCTGTTGCGTTACTGATGAAACTACATACTCACACACACATACATACACATACATAGATACACAGGTACATACACAAATACACGCACATACATTATACACGCATACACACAGGCACAGACACAAACACATAGATACACACACACACACACACACACACACACACATACATACAGACACAGACACACACATATATACATTATACACGTACACACAGGCACAGACACAAACACATAGATACACACGCACGCACACAAACACAAAGAGACACACACATACACACACTCTCCCTTCCTCTCTCTCCTTCCCTCCCACCCCTCCCTCTCTCTCTCTCTCTCTCTCTCTCTCTCTTCTTTGCCATAGCTACTGCCCCGTTCATCGTAAAGACAGCTCAAAATCTCAGAAACTATCTACATTCTCTACCGTCCTAGCAACTCCACGCCAGGGCGGTAAAACATCTCAAGCCCCAGGAGTGTAATGTCAGGCAGCCGAGTGTGACATATGGCTAGTGTGAGGCCAGGCAAGGGGCAGTGTGGCGTGGCTTGGGGTCGGGCAGTGTACAAGGGCAGTGTGCAGTTGCTACGAGTGCATCATCATGGCTGCAACACACCCTACCCTGGCTGCAACACACCCTACTATGCTTGCAACACACCCTACCAGCATCATCATCATCATCTTGTGCAACTTGATGCTCATTCCACGCCTTGCACTGGCTGACAACAAGGTAATTCTAGTGACAGGAAGCGAGGAGGACTGACGCTGTGTGTGTGTGAGTGTGTGTGTGTGTGTGTGTGTGTGTGTGTGTGTGTGTGTGTGTGTGTGTGTGTGTGTGTGTGTGTGTGTTAAGTAGGTTGATCTAAATAAGCAGACAGGCATATATGGTTGTGTGTGTGTGTGTGTGTGTGTGTGTGTGTGTGTGTGTGTGTGTGTGTGTGTGTGTGTGTGTGTGTGTGTGTGTGTGTGTGTGTGTGTACAGCATGTCTATCTATCCATCCATCCACCCATCTATCTATCTGTCTCCTAGCAAAACCCAAGACGTGATTAAATTACGAGGGGCAGGAGGGGAAGACCGAGGATGCCCGCAATGGTGAATGTATCTAATTGATGCGGTAGTTGTATCGACCCTTCACTGTAAAGACGCATTTTTAAAGCAGCTACATGAGGGGGAGGCCAAGCTAGTGTGTCCCTAACTGTGTCACTCACTCACTCACCCACTCACTTACCAACTCACTTATTCACCTACCCACTCACTCACTCACCCATTCACTGACTCTCTCTCTCTCTTTCACACACACACACACACACACACACACACACACACACACACACACACACACACACACACACACAGTCACTGCACCGCACTGAAGAGGTTTAGATCTTATGGTGTGTGTGTGTGTGTGTGTGTGTGTGTGTGTGTGTGTGTGTGTGTGTGTGTGTGTGTGTGTGTGTGTGTGTGTGTGTGAAGAGGTTTAGATCTTATGGTGTGTGTGTGTGTGTGTCTGCATCTATACTCAATCAATCTGGTCACGAAGAAGTGCCATGGAAAGCATGGACAGCCATAGCAGTCTTGTGGTGCTAGTCACGAAGAAGTGCTATGGAACGGATGTAGAGCCACAGTATTGTCTTACGATGATAGTCACGAAGAAGTGCTATGGAACGGATGTAGAGCCACAGTACTGTCTTACGATGGTAGTTACGAAGAAGTGCTATGGAAAGGATGTAGAGCCACAGTACTGTCTTACGATGGTAGTCACGAAGAAGTGCTATGGAACGGATGTAGAGCCACAGTACTGTCTTACGATGGTAGTCACGAAGAAGTGCTATGGAACGGATGTAGAGCCACAGTACTGTCTTACGATGGTAGTTACGAAGAAGTGCTATGGAACGGATGTAGAGCCACAGTACTGTCTTACGATGGTAGTTACGAAGAAGTGCTATGGAACGGATGTAGAGCCACAGTACTGTCTTACGATGGTAGTTACGAAGAAGTGCTATGGAACGGATGTAGAGCCACAGTACTGTCTTACGATGGTAGTCACGAAGAAGTGCTATGGAAAGGATGCAGTGCAGCATCAATGTCTTTTTCTTCCACTGAGTTACGTGAAATATGAGTGAAAATCTGGCCACGTTGACGTGAAAGGATATTACCATTATCACCACCATATAACAACAACAACAACAACAACAACAACAATAATAATAATAATAATAATAATAATAATCTACTGTATATTATAATGATCCTATATCTGTATGTTTGTTGGTTGGTGCGTCACCGTAACAGCAAAAACAGTGCAACAATTAAAATGTTCTAACTTGAAGA
>NC_136984.1:540000-582500 GCF_032717465.1 Coenobita brevimanus | reverse complement strand
AGGGTATACGTGTTGGCAGGGCACAGTAAGGATTCACTTGCACTACATATACATCAACAAGTTACAAGTGACAGCTAAATGCCCCACACCACCTGACTTATGTTACACGTCAGAGAACAGTGAGATGAGGAGACCAGTGTAAGAAGTCCAGCGTAGCGTGTATGAGTGAGGCTGTTTGTCTACCTACACTCTGTTCACTTGCACTACCTATTCACCAACAAATTAAAAGTGACAGCTTAATGCACCACACCACCTGACTTATGTTACACGTCAGAGAACAGTGAGAGGAGGAGACCAGTGTAAATAGACGAGTGTAGAATGTATGAGTGAGGTTGTTTGTCTACCTACACTCTGTTCACATTAACTAGGTGTAACAGCGCCCTCTCTGCACCTTGACTGCCGACCTGAATAGATTAACATTGGAATATGGTGCTGGTCACGAAGAAGTGCTATGGACAGGATTCCGGGTCATAGTCGATTTTATTGATATTAATGTTACCTGTCTATCTATCTATATCCGGACGCCATAAGCCCACTTGCTGACACGTACGGAACACGTATGGGTTAGTTATATGGTTACCACCCAGCGTTGTAATGGTTTCCTGGCTTACAGGAAACCATTAGGCTTGTCACTCAATGTAAAGCCACCTGTAAAGGAAAGAAGAGTAATAAAAAGTGACAGGAAAGATGGGAGAAATAGGAAGAGAGGAGGACAGACACAGAAAAAGAATGATAGTAGGCAGCACTACATCAAGTGAGTGGATGATGGTGAGAAATAGGAAGAGAGGAGGGCAGACACAGAAAAAGAACGACAGAGGTGAAAGAAGAAGTAGGCTGCACTACATTAAGCGAGTGGATGACAGTGAGAAACAGGAAGAGAGGAGGACACAGAAAAAGAATGGTAAGTGTGAAGGAAGAAGTAGGCAGCACTACATCCAGTGAGTGGATGATCGTCGCCACCACTAAGACGTCCATGTCAAAGCATATAAATATCATCATGAAAATACTAATATGCTAAATAAATCGCTATGGGACAGGTGTTAAGGGCCTCCTATGAACCATGTAATTTAACCACCTTGCCAATAATTTCCTTCCTTTTGCAGCTTATATTACGACTCTACATCCTTCCCACAGCACTTCTTCGTGACTAGTATCATATTCCAGTGTCCCTCTCTTGGAGATATAATTTTGGCCAAGTTAAAGTGACCAGAGCATTGAATACGAGCCTCATGATGTAGTAATAGTAGTAGTAGTAGTAATAGTAGTAGTAGTAATAGTAGTAGTGGTACTAGTAGTGACAGTAGTAGTAGTAGTAGTAGTAGTAGCAGTAGTAGTAGTAGTAGTTGTGGTGGTGGTGAAGGTAGTAGTAGTAGTAGTAGTAGTAGTAGTAGTAGTAGTAGTAGTAGTTGTGGTGGTGGTGGTGGTGAAGGTAGTAGTAGTAGTAGTAGTAGTAGTAGTAGTAGTAGTAGTAGTAGTAGTAGTTGTAGTGGTGGTGGTGGTGGTAACAGTAGTAGCAGTAACATTAGATGTAGTAGTAGTAGTAGCATTGATGGTGGTGGTAGTTTCCGAATTCTCATCTTTAAGGACGCTCCCTAACACCTCTTCCTTAGCGATTTATTCCTGATACATTAATATATTCCCTTATGCTATCACTCTGTGTTGGGTGAGAATGAATCGCTTACTGGAAAATGATAAGGTGTAACATGTAAAATAGTCACGAAGAAGTGCTGGTGAGTCGATGAGAATACTTTAATATATTTCCCTCTGCTATCAGCCTGTGTTGGGTGAGAATGAATCGCTTACTGGAAAATGATAAGGCGTAACATGTCAAATAAATAGTCATGAAGAAGTGCTACACCTTGGCAAGTGGATGAGAAGACTTTAATATATTTCTCTATCAGTCTGTGTTGGGTGAGAATGAATCGCTTACTGGAAAATGATAAGGTGTAACGTGTAAAATAGTCACGAAGAAGTGCTGGTAAGGCGATGAGAATACCTTAAGATATTTCTCTCTGCTATCTTTCTATGTTGGGTGAGAATGAATCGCCTACTGGAAAACGATAAGGTGTAACGTGGAAAATAGTCACAAAGAAGTGCTACACCCTGGCAAGTCGAGGAGAATAATATATTTTTTTGTATTATCAATCTGTGTTGGGTGAGAATGAATCGCTTACTGGAAAACGATAAGGTGTAACGTGTAAAATAGTCACGATGAAGTGCTGGTAGGTCGATGAGAATATTTCAAGATATTTCTCTATGGTATAAGTCTGTGTTGGGTGAGAATGAATCGCTTACTGGAAGACGATAAGATGTAACATGTAAAACTGTCACGAAGAAGTGCTGGTGAGTCGATGAGAATGCATTAATATATTTCCCTCTGCTATCAGTCTGTGTTGGGTGAGAATGAATCGCTTACTGGAAAATGATAAGGTGTAACATGCAAAACAGTCACGAAGAAGTGCTACATCCTGGCAAGTCGATGAGAAAAACTTTAATATATTTCTCTATCAGTCTGTGTTGGGTGAGAATGAATCGCTTACTGGAAAACGATAAGATGTAACATATAAAATAGTCACGAAGAAGTGCTGGTGAGTCGATGAGAATACCGGCTTGGTATTTAGATGACTCACATCCTCTCAACGCCACCTCACCCCACGCCACTCCTATATATAGTCATCATCATCATCACTACCATCATCACCACCACCATCATCACCACCACTACCATCACCACCATCATCACCACCATCATCACCACTACCATCATCATCATCATCACTACCATCATCACTACTATCATCATCACCAGCACCATCATCACCACTACCACTATCATCATCACGACCATCATCATCACCATTATCACCACCACGATCATCATTATCATCACCACCACTACTATCATCATCATCACCACCACCATTATCATCATCACCACTACTATCATCATCATCACCACCACCATTATCATCATCACCACTACTATCATCATCATCACCACCACCATTATCATCATCACCACTGCTATCATCATCACCACCACCACCATCATAACCATTATCATCATCATCATCACCACCACCACCACCACCATCATAACCATCATCATCATCATCACCACCACCACCACCACCACCACCATCTTTCCTGTTCTTCTTTACTACTGCTACTATTACTATTATCATTATTATTATTATTATTATTATTTTCTTCCAGCATGGCATAACTGAAGGCGTGATACAGGAACCTCTCCATATTAAGCTCCTTCCCTCCATCAGCGCATTCAACCACTACACCACCCACTCAAACCCACTCTTCACCCACCCCGACGCGCCCTCCAACCCCCCTACCCACCACACCGCCCCCAGCAGCGCACCAAGATACTACACTACCCACCGTGCCACCAAAACCGTCGCAGGTAGGATAAGTCGGTTAGATAACGACGTTACGATCACTGTTGTAACTGAGAGAGAGAGAGAGAGAGAGAGAGAGAGAGAGAGAGAGAGAGAGAAACTTGGTTACGATTTAATTGTCATACCGTAAGTATTATTATTATTATTATTATCATTATTATTTAGATTATTTAGTAGTAGTAGTAGTGCAGTAGTAATATTGCTTCCACAACTACCACCACTATTACTACTACTACTACTACTACTATTACTACGCTTATTATTATTATTATTATTATTATTATCTTAGGAAGGAGAGTACAAACTTGTCACGCTTCTACTCTTGTAAAAACAGTTAGTAAAACAGTAGGAAAACTTAACATAAACCAGAAATGAATAAACCCTCCTCATCATCATCATCATCATCATCATCACCATCATCTTCATCCCCCTTCACATTCTCCTCATCATCATCATCCTTCTCCTCCTCCTCCGCATCACCATCATCCCTCCTCCTTCTCCTCCTCCTCATCCTTCTTTTCCTCCTCCTCCTCATCATCATTCGCCTCCTCCTCCCCCTCCCTGGACAACAGCCGCGCCTTACCCACTCCTAGCAAGCTGTAGTGTGGCAACAAATCCTACAGCAGTGTATTAATCATTACTAAATCACAGGAAGAACGTGATGAGGGGAAAATACTGTACACTTCATCCCTTGTCCATCCTACCTAAAGAAATACCAAACGTCAGGCACTCTCCATTCGTTGTCCATCCTGCCTAAAGAAATCATAAATTGGTCAGATACTCTCTATTCGTTGTCCATCCTGCACAAAGAAATCATTAAATTGGTCAGATACTCTCTATTCGTTGTCCATCCTGCCTAAAGAAACAGGATAGGTATTCTCCATCCCTTGTCCATCCTACCTAAAGAAATAGGAAATGTCAGGTACTCTCCATCCTTGTCCATCCTACCTAAAGAAATAAATATGTCCGGTTGCTCTCCATTCGTTGTCCATCCTGGCTAAAGAAATCATAAACAGGTTAAGTATCCTCCATTCCTTGTCCATCCTACCTATAGAAATCAGAAATAAGTCATGGAATTGATCGTTGAAGTAATTATTCCCTTGAGTTTGAATTTCTGGGAGGTGATTTGGGATAATGAGGGGTAATTAGAGCGAATTATGCTAAACTGGCGATACAGGTATTTTGAGCGTCACGGAAGAGTCAGTTTTATAAGTTTTCCGTACTGTAACCTATATTCTTTCTATATTATCATTATTATTATTATTATGAACATTAAAAAATATCAATCCAAACATGCTATAGTTTTCAAAGACCGTTAAAAAAAAACATACAAGCAAGCTAGTTTTCAAAAGATTATAAGTTCATAACCTGGCCCCTTATGTCCTCTTGTAGCGTACCTGCTCACTGACTGCACTTCTTCGTGACTAGCACCGTATTCCAGTGCTCGTTTCTTGTCACAGCCACGATGGAGAGACGGCAATTTTAGGCATGGTAAAAAAAATATATATATATATATAGCTTATCCATACTGATTTGCCGGGAAATTTTCTATAAGCAGCTCATTTCCCGCTCAAAAAAATACTCCGCCCCCCCACCCACCCCCCCAAAAAAAAAAATCCAGGTACTTCTTCGTGACTAGCACCATATTTTATAGATCTTTTGTTCAGCATTCAAAAAGGCGAGTTGGCAAATTCATGCATGTTAAGACAAAGTTAATTCACATTTAACTGGCACATTTTCGCCCTATTGCTTATTTCCCTTTGTTCAGTGACTCCACGTCGATTCTTCGTGACTAGCATAATATTCTAGTGTTCATCTATCGCTACTGATTATTATTCAGGGAGAGATGACAAAATTAGGCCATGAACTGGACAAAGTATAAGTTAGGTCAAAATGGGTGACCAATACTTCGTGGTACCTTGCGCATCTTGAAAATACGATAATTACTGACCTTTCATGGTTGAGACGGTCACACGATTCGTAGAAATGAGAGACAAATCCTTCAGGTCCTCCTTGGTACGCAGATGATTCACTTCAAGGGCCTTATCACCTTAAAAACCGACATTATAAAGACGAGAGCGACATGACACCGCCAAACGTAGACGCTGGAGAGAAATGGCGGGACATTTGATGATGGGACACTTCGTAGCGTCTCTCTCAGGGATTTACTTTCCATGCGGCACTTTAATACGCTACTATATGTGCGTTATTCATATATTTTAGCATCGACATAATCTGCATTTGTACAAGAGGAGTGTTAAGGTAAAATATGCAAAATAAACATGAGGCGCAACATTACGAAATCTCCTAAGTCAACAAAAATCAGCTCAAACATTGGCATGAACATCGAGCTAGTTTAGCGCTTTATTTTACATATTATACCACAAAATTCTCTTGTGTGATATCTGTGTTTTTATTATCGTCGACATAGATTGGCATAAGAGAATTCATAAGGTATTAAATGCAAGTACTAAAAAAACTCTGAATTAAAAAGTAACGCGGCCAAAATCTTTTCTCTCCGACGTACATGGGATGCAGGCCAATAAGTATAAGCCAGACAACCTCCATTTGATAAAATTTGAACTCCATTACACATACACGAATAAGATCGGGCCCTTTTTAGCCTAGGAAATGGCCGTGTTTTGTCAGACTGGAGCGTAAATTAGACTAGTAACCAGGGAGACTCATTCCATCATACCTAAGGCTACGATATAGTATTCAAGCTGTGGGAATGGCACAGTTCCGACAGATAAAGGCAAGGCGATTAGGGTAACAACAGTTAAAGTATCACCGTACAACAAAAATGCCGCCCACAACCACCATTACAAAGCCTGCACATAATGGCTATATAAAGTAACTGGACACCGTATCAAATAAAAACAAGATTGTCAGCCGCATTTTGCATCCATTTTGGCAGTCGTCTTATTATGGTTATCAGAACAGTTCACATGCATTAAGAGCCATCAGGAGCCATTCAGTTTACATGTATTCTAGTCTTTCTTGTTTGATTCAGCCATTTTCAAATCAAAGCACATCAATTCTAGAATATTTTTGACAATTCAGCTTTCAGGTCACGCCGTCTCTTAAGTATGAAATCTACACATCTTTCTATACACGGGGTAGCCACAAACAAATTACCTCCATGCCACCGTTCTCTATCATCAGGCTGCCATTTCTCCAACTCATATAAAGTTATGATACTTGTCTTCCATTCCCAAATGAAGTAAACTGCACATCTATTTATTTTTTTACAGGTCCCATCAGTCTCCGAGCCAAGAGAAGTCCCGGTCATCGAAAGCTGCGTCGAACCTACCGTATTTGGGTGAGACCACGCAAGACCATATACCTACACAGGTCTCGTACTGGGGTGGTGTCCAGGTCGAGAAATGGTCACCGGACATCACCCGATCATACGGAGAGACCAGGACCTAACGTGACAGATTCCAGTGGCTATTCTTCAGCAGACTCCAATGGCTTTCCTTCAGTAGACTCCAATGGGTCTCTGCCACACATACCCCCTGTCGATTACACTGACTTGCCGTACTATTCCCCTTCGTATTCCTCGCAGGTTTCTCCGGACTCTCCCCCAAGTTTCCGACATTATCAACAGTTCTTTGAAGAGGGTGAGACGGGACGGGACGTGACGGAAGATGGTACAGACCAAACAGGACAGGGACCACGAGAACATGAAGCCATTGGCCTCAACATCCCTGATACTATCATAAAGGATGGCCAGGTGTTCTACAGATATGACTTCCCAGGAGACGATGAAGTTGAGGATGAAGAGTCGGTGCACTGGGCAGAGCAAGGGCGGGTCCAGGGCAAGCGAAGCCATGACAGCCAGATGAATGTGGACGAGCAGGATGTGGCAGAGTACCCTGGAGACACTGACGGATATTTGTACAATGAAATTGCCAATGGATATTCATACAATGGAGTTGCCATGGATAATGGATTTGTCTCTGCTCAAGCCCACTCAATTGGAGGCGATGATGGTGGATTGAGCCATGTGCTTGTAACTGGCAGTATGGATGGTGGGGCAGGGATGGCAGTTGTAGGACACGGTGACCAACAAGCTCAGGCCTGGGTTGAAACTGGCCCTTACGCTGCCTCCACAGCCCAAGTGGCATCACCCCCCGGTGGACCACAGCTGCTATCCACGGTGAATGCATCACCGGAGGGCGGCATTGCTGACGCCTGGGCTGATGACATATCCACTGTGCAGACTCACGCTCAGATGGACCTGTTACCAGGTACAAATGGTGGTGTGGGACACGGGCTGGCCTCTGCTGTCCTCACTCCTAATGGAGGATCAACTTTGGCCTCTTTAAGTGGCCAAGCTGGCCAAGATTCCTATCTCGGCACTGCCATCGCTGCCAGTGACTCCAGATCCCTGGAATCTCCATATCATGGGCAAGGCCCCACCATTCAGCATGTAGATGGCAATGTGCAGACTCTTCAAGAGGATGGGGAGGGGCAGAGCATACACGGTGATGGACAACAAACAGCAGACTACGATCACGACATGCTAAGTGGCATCATGGAGGTTGTACATCAGCCTGACATGTCGCCTGAAATGGCTGTTTTCCCTCCACCACCACCCGTCACCATGGACAGTGGTGGGGCCACAGGCGGCAGCGGGACACCCGTACAGGAAAGCGAGGTGGAACAAGTCCCTCGCCTGACGTACGAAGAAGAAGGCCGAGAGCATCGTCAGAGCGCTGAGGAAGAGGAGGTAAGTCAGGTGGGTCAGGTCACGTACTACGAAGGAGAGCCGGGACCCTCTCCCGAGTACGACCGATACGACTACTACGACGGCCTCAGCCCCGAGATGCACTACCACGATCCCGGACATTTAGCCGAACCCGACACTCCGTACTTTGAAATGGGTCCAGAAATCTTCCCAGACAGTCTCCTAGAACCCACCCCTCCCCCCTACTCCCCCACCCTGGCCCCCACCCCACCCTCACCCGTCCAGCCCACCACCACACCATACACCCCCATCCGGGTTTATCAGATTGTCACTACTACCACACACCCTCCAAGCCCCGGTCTGGAACAACCACAGCCTGATTATTTCAGCCAACCACAGCCATACGACCCACGACAGCCACCACCACAGCCATACGACCCACGACAGCCACCACCACAGCCATACGACCCAAGACAGCCACCATATGACCCTAGACAACCACAACCATACGACCCCGGCCAACCACAACTTCAACCACAGCCATATGACCCAAGACAGCCACAGCCACCATATGATCCTAGACATCCACAGCCATATGACCCCAGTCAACCACAGCCACAGCCATATGACCCTCGACAAGCACAGCCAGAGAGATATGACCCCAGTCAACCACAGCCACAGTCACCATATGACCCCAGCCAACCACAGCCACCATATGACCCCAGCCAACTACAGCCATATGACCCCAGTCAACCACAGCCATATGACCCCAGCCAACTACAGCCATATGACCCCAGTCAACCACAGCCATATGACCCCAGCCAACCACAGCCACCATATGACCCCAGCCAACCACAGCCATATGACCCCAGCCAACCACAGCCACCATATGACCCCAGTCAACCACAGCAATATGACCCCAGCCAACCACAGCCATATGACCCCAGTCAACCACAGCCACCATATGACCCCAGTCAACCACAGCCACCATATGACCCCAGTCAACCACAGCCACCATATGACCCCAGCCAACCACAGCCACCATACGACCCCAGCCAACCACAGCCACCATATGACCCCAGCCAACCACAGCCACCATACGACCCCAGCCAACCACAGCCACCATATGACCCCAGCCAACCACAGCCACCTTATGACCCCAGCCAACCACAGTCACCATATGACCCCAGTCAACCACAGCCACCATATGACCCCAGCCAACCACAGCCACCATATGACCCCAGCCAACCACAGCCACCTTATGACCCCAGCCAACCACAGCCACCATACGACCCCAGCCAACCACAGCCACCATATGACCCCAGCCAACCACAGCCATATGACCCCAGCCAACCACAGCCACCATACGACCCCAGCCAACCACAGCCACAACCACAGCCTGGGGTAACAGACACAGAGGCAGGAATTCCGCTGGTGCCGGGCAGACTGGGTACGATGCACGTTGTGGACAATGGCGAGGATGGTCCAACGGTTAATGTGATGACGATGGCCAACACCAACGGCATGATGTCCCAGCGCATCGGCAGACCCATCCAGCCGGGGCAGAAGATTCCTGGTGCTCCGGGCTACCACGTCCCGCCAGGCTTCCGAGGCCACGTGATACTGGGTCACGACATGCCCGTGGAAGCCTCCTCTCGTCGGGTTCTTGAGGGTTTCAACACCAGGGTTCGTCTGGAGCCTGAGGATCCTCTCACGGGACCCGTTTTTGCTTCGGTCAGCGGTCCTCAGGCCTCAGAACACCTCCCTGGGGACGTACCAGGTGTCCACATAACGCTAAGTCAGGGAGGCAGCCGCTATGCACAGTCACCCACCAGCGCTGAGTACAGGAGTGACAGGACAGATCACAGGCCCACGGGCGCTCAGCCAGGCTCTCAGCGTCGAAGGCCATCCACGAGTCAACAGCGAGGCCCAACGTGGCAGGACAGGGACGATGCTGGTGATTCTAGGACCCGAGGGAGATCAAGAAGTCAAGACTGGGACAGACAGGGCTCAAGCAGACAGGCCTGGAGCCAGAGAGGATCAGCAGGACGATCGGACACTCGGGTATCCAGCGGTAGGTCGTGGGATCAGGGGGACTGTGGGACGTACGTGATCACCTGCAGGATAGTGTTGTCGCCTCAGCGGTCACAACAGAGGGAGTGTCGACCAACGTTCACCACGAGATTCTGCTGCTGCTGATACCTGCCACCCCACCACATCGTTAACACCTAAGGACCTACTCTCATCAGTTATGGAAGCTCCCTAACACACCTCCCATCTTTTTTAATATAAGGAAGAGGGAACTATCTATCTATCTATTGCCAGATGCCTTAATCCCATACGGGGTGGCCACAAACAAATCACCACCACATAAACTAAAGGCCAGAAACCCGCAAGATTGGTCCCTCAAAAAAACAAAACAAAAACACAAGACAAGAAACCCAAATTCAAGATGGCTTATTTTGCTTACTACACCTTCCTGTCCCCTGTTACATAAATTCTTCCAATATCACCTGACTCTACAAAATGAACAAATCATTTTCACCAGCCATATTCAAAAATAAATCGCTAAGGAAGAGGTGTTAGGGAGCTTCCTTAACCGAAAAGAATAAAGGCCTTACCATTCCCACCACAGCAGCCGATTCCTGACATCTTGGTGAACCCTTAGCAACTGACAATGATGAGTTTATTTGGCCGCGGATCAGTGTCATGAGTGTCGGTTACTGAGGCTTCGCTACAGTGGTATTCAAAATCCATGGAGAGAGAGGAGCGAAAGGCAACAGAACTTTTGAAGCCAACTGTGCAACTGCAGCCACTCATCAGCTATCCCTGACTATAACTATACTCAGTTTTTTTTTTTCATTGAGACGAAGATGCACTTGACAGGTTGATGATGCTTGGCTGAATGCAACATGTCCGAATAACATCGCTGTATTTCAAATAATTGCCGGTGATGTGAATCGAAACGGTCTATCTATCTATCTATTGCCAGACGCCATAATCCCGTATGGGGTGGCCATTTGACTCATGAGTTATTTGTTTTACAGGGAGGGGCACTAACCCTCCACCAACCCACTAGTTGACACGTAGGGAGCACGTAGCAATGTTATTCGGACACGAAACATTCGGCCAAACATCACCAATCAGTCCAGTGCATCTTCGCCTTGATAAAACAAAAACTGAGTATAAAGTAGACCCTTGCTATAACGAACTAACCGGGGGGAAATTTGATCCGATAAAACCGATAATCCATTATATCCGATGGTCCCCTGAGGTGGGATATCAAGCACATCCGAAAATAAATGAATACAGTATCATATTCTAGCACTAAATATGAAAACTATACCCATTTTACACTAACCTGGCCCAAAATTTCGTCCTTTTGCAGCTTATTTCACACCCTGGTCATAGCACTTCTTCATGACTAGTACAGTACTATTATAATCTGTTATAAGAATTCAGTAATCGTGCTGGGAGAAGGTAATGTTAGGCCAGCTTGGAGTAAAAAGGGTAGGAAACACATGTAACTGTAACCCACTGTGCTCCATTTAACGGACATTGTTTATTAGTGTCAACGGAAGTCCTGTGACCTTCATAGTGTCTGTTAAATCCCATATCAGGTCCACTAAGGTCTGTTAAATCCCACATCAGGTCCACTAAGGTCTGTTAAATCCCATATCAGGTCCACTAAGGTCTGTTAAATCCCATATCAGGTCCACTAAGGTCTGTTAAATCCCATATCAGGTCCACTAAGGTCCGTTAAATCCCATATCAGGTCCACTAAGGTCTGTTAAATCCCATATCAGGTCCACAAAGGTCTGTTAAATCCACTATCAGGTCCACTAAGGTCCGTTAAATCAAGGGTCTACTGTATAGCACTGTCACACTCAGCCTCGGAGCATAATATCACCAGCATATTATTACACAGGAACTACAATCATTCACTTTAACTTGGCCCAAACTTTCATCCTTTTGCAGCTTATTTCATGTAACTCAGTGGCAGAAAAAGACAATACTGTGGCACTACATCATATTCCCCTGCACTTCTTCGTGACTAGCACCATATTCTAGTGTTAATCTATTGTTATAACTCAGCATTCAAGATGGAGGGATGGCAATTTTAGGCCAAGTTAGAGTAAATGGGGTACAGCAGTTGGTATGGGATATATTTATGGGGTGTGTGTGACTCTGCCATATATATATAATTTCAAGATATCAGTGGAAAAGAGAATATCTATCTATCTATCTATTCCCAGACGCCATAATCCCATAAGGGGTGGCCATTTGTCTTTGAGTTAGTTGTTTTACGGGGAGGGGCACTAACCCTCCACCAACCCACTTGTTGACATGTAGGGAACACATATGGGTTGGTTATATGGTTACCACCCAGCTTTGTAAATGGTTTTGTGGCTTACAGGAAACCATTAGGCTTGTCACTCAATGTAAAGCCACCTGAAAAGGAAAGAAGAGTAATAAAAAGTGACAGGAAAGATGGGAGAAATAGGAAGAGGGGAAGACAGGCACGGAAAAAGAATGATAAAGGTGAAGGAAGAAGTAGGCAGCACTACATCAAGTGAGTGAATGATGGTGAGAAATAAGAAGAGAGGAGGAAAGACACAGAAAAAGAATGATAAAGGTGAAGGAAGAAGTAGGCAGCACTACATCAAGTGATTGAATGATGGTGAGAAATAGGAAGAGAGGAGGACAGACACAGAAAAAGAATGATAAAGGTGAAGGAAGAAGTAGGCAGCACTACATCAAGTGATTGAATGATGGTGAGAAATACGAAGAAAGGAGGACAGACACAGAAAAAGAATGATAAAGGTGAAGGAAGAAGTAGGCAGCACTACATCAAGTGAGTGGACGATGGTCAGTACTGGCCATAAAAGCACATACACCATAACATACAACCACATAACCAGTGTGTATCAGTCTGTGCTTGAAATACTGAACCATATTACATCCATGTGAGAGTTAATAAAAATACAATACAATACAATACCAAGTTCTATTCACATTATTTCCATCACTAATGTAAAAATAATATACAGTTATATTTTACGTATATACATTTGGTTCTTTAAGGCTTTTTTGACCTGCAGTTGGGGCTTCAAAAATAATAATAATAATAACAAGATACACAATTCTACAGTACAGGTTTTTCATATATTGCACATCTCAGTGTCTACCTGGCCTTTTTTCTTTCTCCTAACTTCTCATGCTTTTATACACATATATTTAAATCCATATAATTCATGAGTTTTCAGCTGTCAAAGATCCCTAACTCCTTTTCACCTTAGTTGATGGCCAAGTGTAGTCAGATTGGAATTTGACTAGTGACCAAGGAGACTCATTCCCATCTCATAGCTCCTTTCACCTTAGTTGATGGCCATGTGTAGTCAGATTGGAGGGCTGATTTGACTAGTAACCAAGGAGACTCATTCCTATCTCATAACTCCTTGATGGCTAAGTGTAGTCAGATTGGAGGGTTGATTTGACTAGTAACCAAGGAGACTCATCCTTACCTCACAATGCCTTTCAGCTTAGTTAACGGCATTGTGTAATCAGATTAGGATTTTACTAGTAACCAAGGAGACTCATCCTTATCTCAAAATTCCTTTCAGCTTAGTTAATGGCCATGTGTAATCAAATTAGGATTTTACTAGAAACCAAGGAGACTCATTCCTATCTCATAGCTCCTTTCAGCTTAGTTAATGGCCAAGTGTAATCAGATTGGGATTTGACTAGTAACCAAGGAGACTCATTCGTATCTCCTAGGACGCATCAAATTCCATAAACCACAACTTTGTACTCGTCACATGAAAACACACAAGAGTTCTTTCAAGAGGGAAATAAAAATGTTCACCCCCACACCAGCAGACTGAGCCGCAACCGCACAAGACACAAGGGTGCAATATATGAACTACCCTAAGTAAATAATCACTACTATACATCTATGGGCTGCAGACTATAGTGATAACCCGTACGCCTTTCACCGTAACTTGGCCCAGATTTTCGTCCTTTACCGGTGGCAGAGACAATATTATGGCTCTACATTCTTTCCACAGCACTTCTTCGTGACAGGCATTACTTCCTAGAGTCAATCTTATGTTAAAACTCAGCAATGGCAATGGGGAGATGGAAATTCTGGGCCAAGTTGGAGTGAAACGAGTATAGCGTTATTTTCACCTTTTTAAACGAAGTTGTATTGATTCTACCATATGTCTGATTGTACTCAACTTAGGAGAGACTATGTAGTAGTAGTAGTAGTAGTAGTAGTAGTAGTAGTAGTAGTGGTGATGGTAGTAGCAGTAGTAGCAATAACAGTAATAGTAATAACAGTAGTAGTAGCAGTAGTAATAATAGTAGTAGTAATTGTAACAGCAGTAGTAGTAGTAGTAGTTGTGTCCCCAGGTTCATCGTAAACCCAGTAGACTGCCGACATAAAGCTGCCCTTCCCCTGCAGTCCACCATCGTCCTTTTGGGGGATAGGGAGGTAGTTGAGGGACGTTTGTATAACCAGGCAGTGGAGCCGCCCAGTTACATCAGCGCCACCACCTGAAGGCTTCCCTCACCAGCACCGTACCTTGTAGTAAAACAGATTAATTTGTTCACACCCTTGTCGAGTAAGCAAGCTCCCTAACACCTCTTCCTTAGTGATTTATTTTTGGATATGGTTGGTTATGATCATTCTGCATGTTATTTATGAGGAGTATAGTGGAAAAAAAAATAAAAATAAATCAACTGGGAAAAGGTGTTAAGAAGCTCCCTAGCACCTTTTCCTTAGTGATTTATTTTTTGATACGGCTGGTTAAGATCCTTCTGCATGTTATTTATGAGGAGTATAGTGTTGGAAAGAAAAATAAAAATAAATCACTTGGGAAAAGGTGTTCAGAAGCTCCCTAACACCTCTTCCTTAGTGATTTATTTTTGGATATGGCTGATTAAGATCCTTCTGAAGGTTATTTACACAAAGTATGGCAATATTTGAAGGATTTGCATAACACAGGATAGGACAGTAGGGTGTAACCAAAATAAGTCACTTAGGAAAAGGTGTTCAGGAGCTTAATGGATGAGAATAACAGTGTACATCATACCCTACCATTCAAAGTCTCTCCTGAATGGAATAAAATCGTCCAGAGGTACAAGGAACAAAACAGAACAACTCCATTATCGTACAGGAGCGGCCAACCTCTCAACAGACAAGTTCGTACAGCGTAACACACGTACTGATACAGGAGGCATTACAGTACTTACAAAGGGCCATATGTACCACACTCAACACAGTACAAGCTGCATAATAAACAGGAGTACAGGCAGCCCTCGTTACAGTTACAGATGTGCTTAATGAATACAATATAACAGTTCGATAATTACAATTCCTTTACCCTGACTTGGTTCACTTTTTCAACCTTTTGCAGTCTATTTCATGTAGCTCTATGGTAAAATAAAGACAAGAGCCCTACATCCTTCCCAACAGCACTTCTTCATGACTAGTGCCATATTCTAGTGCTAATCTACTGCTACAACTCAGCATTCAAGTTGGAGAGATGGCAAGTGTTACTATATTGTTACAACTCAGCATTCAAGTTGGAGAGATAGCCAGTGTTATCATATAGTTACACCTCAGCATTCAAGTTGGAGAGATGGCAATTTTAGGCCAAGTTAGAGTAAAATGAGTATAGCAAACACATGTGAGATAGCCAGTGTTATCATATAGCTACAGCTCAGCATTTAAGATAAAGAGAAGGCAATTTTAGGCCAAGTTAGAGTAAAATAAGTATGGCCTACAGAATAGTGGACTTTATGTGTCACAATAACACACCAACGACTTCTAACGAGGGCGTACTGCAGTGTCGTTCGGTATATACAATCAGTCATTACCTGCACAATATTATGGTGTATCTCAGTAGGACACCATAACCGCCAGTGGTTCTGTGTCTAGCTTACTTGCAGAGGTTGTGGGTTTGAATTGGGGTTATGTGATGATTTTACAACTCAGGTTAGGTTAGTCTGGGAAGAAGCAGCCTTCGGTTTTAATCTGAGGGAAGTTGTGGGCCATCCTTCACTTCTTCCTCCTCCTCCTCTTCGCTTCTTCCTCCTCCTCCTCTTCGCTTCTTCCTCCTCCTCCTCTTCTTCTTCTTCTTCCTCCTCCTCCTCTTCTTCTTCTTCTTCCTCCTCCTCTTCTTCTTCTTCTTCTTCCTCCTCCTCTTCTTCTTCTTCTTCCTCCTCCTATTCTTCTTTTCTTCCTCCTCCTCCTCTTCTTCTTCTTCTTCCTCCTCCTCCTCTTCTTCTTCTTCCTGCTCCTCCTCCCCTTCTTCTTCTTCCTCCTTCTCTTCTTCATTGTCCTTCCTCTTCTTCCTCCTTCTCTTCCTCTTCATCTTCCTCCTCCTCCTCTTCTTCTTCTACCCCCTCATCCTCTTCATCTTCCTTCCTGTTGTTCCGCCTCCTTTTAGTTCTCTTCCTCCTCCTCCTCCTCCTCTTTTTCTTCCTCCTCCCCCTCTTCATCTTCCCTCTCCTCCTCCTCCTCCTCATCATCATCATCAACCTGACATTTTCCTAGCTAATGAAGGAGTGACAAGGGAATTTGAAACCGCACTCACAGTAATAATAAAACAGTTTTGGCCCATCTTGGACCCTATCAAAATAAATGGAGACACAAACTGGACAAAACTCAGACTAAAAATACTGCATCTTCACTACTGAGAATTAAGTAGGTGAGTAATATTCTTCCAAGAGCAATATTACTATCTATCTATATCTATCTGTAGCCTGACGCCCTAATCCCGCAAAGGGTGGCCACAGACAAAACGCCTCCAAGTTGCTCTGTCACCCACCATTTGGCTGCCCTCCCCCCAGCTCACTCCTTCCCTCATATGCCTCTCAACTCCATCCCTCCACCTCATCCTCGGTCTTCCCCTCCCTCCATTTGACTGCCCTCCCCCCAGCTCACTCCTTCCCTCATATACCTCTCCACTCCATCCCTCCACCTCATCCTCGGCCTCCCCCTCCCTCATATAATACACTTATACGAATATCTGCCTGAGCAAGTAAGGTAAAATACTGAACCCAACTCTGGCAATATCTGACTCTCTCTCTACACAGCACAGAGGAATATTACAGCAGAGTACAGTGCTTAAGAGTAATATTACAGCAGAGTACAGTGCTTAAGAGTAATATTACAGCAGAGTACAGTGCTTAAAAGTAATATTACAGCAGAGTACAGTGCTTAAAAGTAATATTACAGCAGAGTACAGTGCTTAAAAGTAATATTACAGCAAAGTACAGTGCTTAAGAGGGATATTAAGCAGAGTACGGTGCTTTACAGGAATATTACAGCAGAGTACAGTGCTTAAAAGTAATATTACAGCAGAGTACAGTGCTTAAGAGGGATACTAAGCAGAGTACAGTGCCTAGGAGGGATATTACAGTTGAGTACAGTGCTTAGGAAGAATGTTACAGCAGAGTACAGTGCCTGGGAGAAATATTACAACAGAGTACAGTGCCTGAGAGAAATATTACAGTTGAGTACAGTGCTTATGTATCAATAAATATGCAACTACAGCAACAGATTAAAACTCCCACTCACATTACAAAATCTAGGCTGTATTCTCGTTGCCATGGCGACCCCTTAACACCTCCACCTTAGCACTTTATTTTACACATAAACTCGGCTCAGTCTGCTGGAGTGGGGGCGTGTATAGGCCAGTGGGAGTGGGATATAAGCAGGATGGACACCAATAATGCTCCCAAACACTCTAGGAATTACAGGAAAAAATAAACTGCTTAGGAACAGGTCTCAAGAGCCAATCCAAATGCTTCCCAACACCAATCAAAGGCTCTAGGACTCACGAAATAAATTGCTTATGATCAGGTGTTAAGAGGTCCCCCACGCCAAAGAGAATAGCAAAAACTATCATAGCTACCATAACACACATTGTACATGGATTGGTAGGAAGCGTAGTAACGAACTGGTGGGTTAGGATACGTACGCTTTGTGTGTGTGTGTGTGTGTGTGTGTGTGTGTGTGTGTGTTCTTACCTAATTGTATCTTTACAGGAATGAGTCAATTTTAAGCATGTGTGTGTGTGTGTGTGTGTGTGTGTGTGTGTGTGTGTGTGTGTGTGTGTGTTCTGACCTAATTGTATCTTTACAGGAATGAGTCAATTTTGTGTGTGTGTGTGTGTGTGTGTGTGTGTGTGCGCTGTCATTGGTTATGTCCCTGTAAACAACTATTCTTTGATTATACATGACTACAGTATCATCATCATCATCATCATCACCACCACCATCATCACCACCACCACCACCACCACCATCATCATCATCATCACCATCACCAATACATAACACATCTTTGCAACCACAATATTCTTTGCTAATACAACAACTAATACATCATCACTACCACCATCATCAACAAAGGTAGTTATCAGTGACCCAGTTCCATCAGATGACGACAAACACTACCCACAAACTCTCTCTCTATCTCCTTTGCGTATAAAATCGACTACTTCTGGGTGGATCTGTATTGATGTATGCTAGTAAGTATATATGGAGAAAAAGACATACGCAGTTCAGGTGGGTCCCTTCATACGAGCATCGGCAACAGGAGAGACCGGTGGGACGAGACAGCGGTGGGACGAGAAACCGGTGGGACGAGAAACTGGCGAGATGAGAAACTGGTGAGACGAGGAACCGGTGGGACGAGAAAAAGATGGGATGAGGAACTGGTGATACGAGAAACTGGTGAGACAAAAAACTGGTGAGATGAGAAACCGGTGAGACGAGGAACCGGTGAGACGAGGAACCGGTGAGACGAGAAACCGGTGAGACGAGGAACCGGTGAGACGAGAAACCAACGATCTCAGAAACCGGCGAGACTAGAATACGATGATGCAAGTGTCGTAATCAGTTTTCTTTCAATCTATTAATAAAATGTTCACAATCTCCTTTTTGAAAATCCATTATATATGAGTTTTGCAATCCATTATTATTATTATTATTATTATTTTTTGTTATAGGAGTGTCATGATCTTTCCTTTTGTTTTTTTTTTAACCTTTTACTGTATTTGAGTTTTGCGTTTTTTTTGTGTGTGTTTTTTCAATCTATTATACAAGTTCCAAGTTATTTTTTTTAAACTCATTACTGTATATGAGTTTCTTGATGCATTTCTTTTTTTTTTCAATCTATTATACAAGTTTCATGATTTTTTTGTTTTATCTATTATACAAGTTACACGGTCCTTTTTAAAAATCCGTTATTTGAATTTTGCTCTTTTTATTCTTTCTTTATTAATCCGTTACTGTATATAAGTTTCTTGATCTGTTTTTTTTTTTTTTCAATCTATTATACAAGTTACACGGTCCTTTTTAAAAATCCGTTATTTGAATTTTGCTCTTTAAAAATCCGTTATTTGAATTTTGCTCTTTAAAAATCCGTTATTTGAATTTTGCTCTTTAAAAATCCGTTATTTGAATTTTGCTCTTTAAAAATCCGTTATTTGAATTTTGCTCTTTAAAAATCCGTTATTTGAATTTTGCTCTTTTTTTTCTTTTCTTAATCTGTTATATGAGTTTGTGATTCGTTTCTCTTTCAATCTGTTTTAAAAGTTTTGTGATTTCCTTTTAAAAAATCCGTTATTTGAATTCTGCTAACTTTTTTCTTTTTTATAAATCCGTTATATGAGTTGGTGATCCATTTTTTTTTTTCAATCTCCTTTTTAAAAATCCGTTATTTGAATTTTGCTGTCTTTGTTTCTTTTTTTAATCTGTTTTATGAGTTTGTGATGTTTTTGTTTTTTAATCTATTATACAAGTCTCGCGATCCTTTTAAAGACACGTGAGTTTTGCAGTGACATGGAGGCGATTTGTTTGTGGCCACCCCGAACGGGACTGAGGCATCTGGCAATAGATAGACAGATAGATAGTTTCGCAGTCTGCTTTTATCCCATCCATCATGCCAGTTTCCGCTCACCTGACCCACCTGCACTGCGCTGGATCTATCTATCAAATCTATCTATTGACTCTGGGACATCTATTTAACTTAATTTAGGACATCTATCTATCTAATCTATCTATTGACTCTGGGCCATCTATTTAACTTAATTCTTGCCATATCCTAATATTTCTACTCAACTTTGGGGATTTTTATTTCAAACATGAGGTGTGTAGGAGCCCGGGGCTAGGCAGTTGGTCCACACCCATAAATAAATCACTAAAGAAGAGGTGTTGGGGAGCTTCCTTGCAACAGAAACACAAGAACTATAAATTGAATAAAATTGGCGATGTGGAGAGGATGGAGAGTGAGAGACTGACGAGGAGAGTGTATGTGAGTGAGGTGGAAGGGGGGAGAGGGAGGGGGAGGCCAAGGATGAGATGGAGGGATGGGGTGGAGAGGTATATGAGAGAGGGAGGTGTGAGTTGGGAGCAGGGCAGTGAAATGGCGGGGGACAGGGCGACGTGGAGGCAATTTGTTTGTGGCCACCCCGTATGGGATTAAGGCATCTGGCAATAGATAGACAGACAGATAGAACAAGACTGAAGATATTTTTCCTAACTTTTTCAAAGTTGAATTTAAATATCTAGGCAATGCAAGAACTAGGAAGGATGTCGCCTAGAATTACGTGGCTGTTTCTAGGTAATGTAGGAAGGATGTGGCCAAGAATTACGTGGCTGTTTCTAGGTAATGTAGGAAGGATGTGGCCAAGAATTACGTGGCTGTTTCTAGGTAATGTTTGGCTACCTTGATGCTGGCTGACTATAGATGTGTTTTTTTAGAAGCTCACACTGGAGGGGACGTGGTTGAGAGGGAAGGCACAGTGATGTTCCAAAACTGATGAGGTTAGTACTATCCCTGACTATATTGGTGGACTGTGAGTTACTGCATTGTTAAAATAATAATAATAATAATAAATAAGACAGTAATAATAATAATAATAATAATAATAATAATAATAATAGTAATAATAATAATACATAATAATAATAATAATAATAATAATAATAATAATAATAACAGTAATCATCATCATCATCTGGACCTCCTTTCCCACCTTAGGGCTGGTGAGGAGTAATAAAAATAATAATAATAATAATAGTAATAATCATCATCATTATCACCATCATTATAGTAACAGTAATAATAATAATCACCATCATTATAGTAATAGTAATAATAAACAATGAATAAATGAATAATAATAATAATAATAACAACAACAGATGATGAATGAATGAATGAATAAATAATAATAATTAATAATAATAGTAAGCATCATCATCATCATCATCATAACAACAACACAGCTCAAAACTGCTCAAAATCAATACATTACAATATTTCTCACAATAATTTCAGAAAACTGCTCTAGCACCATTTAAATTCTACCACATTTTGACAAAGGATAAAATTATACCTCACTATTATGGCTAAAAAAATAATGAGAATAAACAAGTGAATCGTACAGTATATTTAAAACCACCAACTGATTCTCTTTTTAAACATGTGGTACTTTTAAATTATCAACATGGCTAATATTTGTGCTTATTGCAACTGTTATGCATAATTACTACACTGGTAATTATGGTAACTACTGAATGTGAATATTATGGTAACTACTGAATATTATGGTAACTACTGGATCTGAATATTATGGTAACTACTGAATCTGAATATTATGGTAGCTACTGACTTTGAATATTATGGTAACTACTGAATATTATGGTAACTACTGGATTTGAATATTATGGTAACTAATGAATTTGAATATACAGTACACTCCCTATAACAGACTGGGGGAAAAAACAAATCCGAAGATTCAAAAACAATCCGTTATATCAGATGGTTCCCCTTGAGGCAGGATTTACACGTTTGAAAATAAATACAACAGCATATTCTAGTACTAAATATGAACACTATACCCATTTTACACTAACTTGGCCCAGAAATTCACCCTTTTTGCAGCCTGACATCCTTATCACTGCACTTCTTCATGACTAGTACAGAATAATGATAAGTCTGCCATTACAACTCAGAATCATGATGGAGAGAAGGTAATTTCAGGCCAGGATGGATTTAAAAAGGGTATTAAACACATGTATAGCAATCCACTGTGTTCTATTAAACGGACATTCATTTTTTTAACCAATGGATGTCCGATGTCTATGGCAGTTCACTTAATTCACCTATACTCTTTTCACCATAACTTGGCCCAGAATTTTGTCCTTTTGCAGCTTACTTCATGTAGATCAGCGGGAGGAAAGGGCTCTCCACCCTTTCCACAGCACTTCTTCATGACTAGCGCCATATTCTAGTGCTAATCGCTTGTTACAGCTCAACGCTCATGGTGGGGAGATGGCAATTTTAGGCCAAGTTAGAGTAAAAAGGGTATAGACAAAGATTTTCGCCATTTTGCAGCTTATTTCACGTGTCGTTGGCGGAAAAAGACAATGCTATGGCTCTACATCCTTTCCAAAGAATTTCTTCAGGACAATACTCCTTTCACCTTAACTCGGCCTAGCTTTTCATCCTTTGGTGGCTTTATTTTACACAGCAAAGAGGCAGAAAAAGACAATGCTATGGTACTACATCCTTTCCAAAGCACTTCTTCATGACTATACGCCTTTCACCTTAACTTGGCCTAGATTTTCATCCTTTTGCGGTTTACTACATATATCTCAGTGACAGAGAGACAATACTATGGCTCTACCTCCTTTCCAAAGCACTTCTTCATGACTATACTCCTTTCACCTTGACTTGGCCCAGGTTTTCGTCCTTTTGCAGCTTACTTCATGTACCTCAGTGGCAGAAAGACAACGCTATGGCTCTACATTCTTTCCAAAGCACTTCATCACGACTTCTCATGAACATACATGTCACGCTACTTGTATACAAAACTTATGCACACCACATCTCCTTAGGTTGTGCCAGGTTTGAACAGGACTGTCAGTTGTGTAGACAGAACCTGTGAGAATATATTGACATGGGTGGTGAAGGTTCGTTTTGTTTTTAAAGGCTCCAACATGCTTGCATGTGTCGGCCTTGGTCACCTAATGGCGGCTCTCCACGCTGCACGATCCATTGCAGCCTCCCTGTTCAGTCCTTTAACCCTGAGGTCACACTTAATGACCTCGTCCCATGTCTTTCTCGGTCTACCCCTCATAACCCCACCCCCAATATTAACACTTCTCACCTTCCTCACCCAATTATCATCCCCCATCCTCTCCACATGTCCAAACCATCTCAATCTACCTCTCCTCATCACAACACCAATAAACTCCAGTCCCATCCTACCTCTCAACTCTTCCATCGTGAACCCAGCCCCCCCAGACCTTGGACGCAGGGACGCACTGCACATCCACCTAATCATTGCCATTTCTGTACGTCCAAACCACCTCTGCCAGTCTGCCCACAGGTGTAGTGCCAAAAAGTAGCTCCTCCCCAAAACAATGGCTTCTTATAGCTGAGCAAGTATCACATTTTTCTTTGAAACATACACAGTTTTTATGATTGATACTGCTGAAAAGTGCATAAAGGATTATTAACATGTGATAAATTCAATTCCTGTATTTTTATTTTTCCACATATACCATCTTCTGCCTGGAGTACCATGTATGTCATGCTTGGCTAATAGGGAGCTGCTTTTCATATATACATTATTTATTTACAACGCTGGGTGGTAACCATGTAACCAAACCATACGTGCTCCCTACGTGTCAACAAGTGGGTTGGTGGAGGGTTAGTGCCCCTCCTTGTAAAACAACTAACTCAGTGTCAAATGGCCACCCTTTGTGGGATTGTGGTGTCTGGCAATAGATAGATAGACATTCTCTAGCGTGTTACTAACCATAACTATAATTTTTATTCCAGACCTTTGAGTTCTGAAGAAACTGTGACTATAATAGAAGAAAATACACCTGCTGCAATGTATAGTGAACCGACTAATGATGAACTGATGGATGAAGATTCTGCTGAGGAAGATGAATGTGGCCTGAGAGGCAATTTGTCAAGCACACTACTGAATGCTCCAGCTGAGGCAGTTTTCCCTGATGAACGTCGCACAACAGACGATGGTGTGGACAATGAACAACATGGCAGTATCTGTCGTAATCTGGGATACAAGAATCCAACTGGTCTCACAGTACTTCTTTCAAATCAGTTGATTTTATCTTTCCAGAGGCCAATTATGCACAGTACCAGAGATTTTTCATCCATGGAACTTTTTGAACTATTTTTTGATGAAGAAGTGTGGAATATGATAGTTGATCATTTACGTGGGAGGGTGTGTGTGTCACTGACAGGAAAAATACAGTGTATCTTATGCTTATGATATTTTTATGATGTGCAGATGCAGCTGAAGGCATCTGGGTACGCAGTTTGGAGCAGCTGGGGTTATATTTGGAAGTCTGTGTCTGAGGCCACTGTTAGAGAAACAGCCTCTGTTATTTACAATGTGCTGTGTATATCTGCAGTTCATGGCATGCTAACATCTGGTCAGGAACGGCAAGGCACATGACAGTATAAGGAAGTACTGAAACTGGGTGTCCAGGCAAGCGTCGGGAAAAACACACTCTTTGCTGCGCTTACTTTGTGCTTACGATGTGATTGATGGTGTCCAGATATTTGCTTAGGAATAGCTGGATTTACGATGATATCTGGAAGTGTGAGAAAAAATATGCTCTTTGTTGCGCTTACGATGTGCGTAGATTCGACTCACAGCATCCAGGTATGTGGCTCTGAACAGCTGGACTTATGATGATATCTGGAAATAGCTGGGTGTTGGAAGAAACGCAGTCTTTCTTGCGTTTACGATGTGATTATGATGCATACGTGGAACTTATGGTGTCCGCGTGTGTAGTCTGGAACAGCTGGTTTTACGACATTTGGAAGTACAGTAGTTGGGTGTCAGAAAAAAAAAGCATTCTTTCTTGTGTTTATGATGCGTACAGGCAATGGATGGCGTCTTGGTATTTGATCTGGAACTGGTGGTTTTACGATGATGTTTGGAAGTAACTGGGTGTCAGAAGAAAACGCATTCTTTCTTGTGTTTACGATGCGTACATGCGGTTGATGGCGTCTTGGTATTTGGTCTGGATGCTCTTGCGTTTGAGTTTGAATGCAGCGGTGACCAGGCCAGTGTCTGGCGTCCACAGCTCGGAGGTCAAGTACACCTTCCCCGGCAGCTCAAATTTCTCCAATTTGGCTGTGGACGAGAAAAATTAAAGTTAGGATGAAAGTGACAAACTGAGACGTAGGCCAAGGAGAAGGTGGAGGGATATGGTGGATGAGTGTGTGAGGAAGTCAGTGAGGCTAGGGAACTGACAAGAGATCGAGCTGGCTGGATGAATTTGAAGGAGGGAGGAGGCGAGGTAGGCCAAGGAGAAGGTGGAGGGATATGGTGGATGAGTGTGTGAGGAAGAGAGGTTTGGAAGTCAGTGAGGCTAGGGAACTGACAAGAGATTGAGCTGGCTGGATGAATGTTGTGAGGAGAAGTGCATGATCAGGGATTTGGCACCCCTTTTTAACATGGCAGCGTCCGGATTGACTCTATCGGATACGTTTATGTGAAGCTACAGAACGTGGTGAATGTTTTTGGCATATCTGATAGAGCCAGGATTCCGGGGGCTTGAACGATGAGTAAGTGGAAGCGTGGCCCATTGGATTGGGCAAATTTGGGCTGTCTGGACATTGTTACTCCTCACCCTGCCCTAGGGTGGGAAAGGAGGTCCGGATGATGATGATGATGATGATGATGATGATAAAAGTGACTCAAGGTATTTTGTAAGGAAAGACATCATCATCATCATCATCATCATTATTCTCAATCTACATCAATGTAATCATCACCACCATTCTCAATCCTCATCACTGTCATCATCATTATTCTCAATCCTCATCACTGTCACCATCATCATCATCATCATCATCATTATAATCTGTTTACATACATACATATATTCTCTCCCCCCCTGACAGTCCATCTCTTCCCCCCCCTGACAGTCCATCTCTCCCCCCCTGACAGTCCATCTCTTCCCCACCTGACAGTTCATCTCTTCCCCCCCTGACAGTCCATCTCTCCCCCCCTGACAGTCCATCTCTTCCCCCCCTGACAGTCCATCTCTTCCCCCCTGACAGTCCATCTCTTCCCCACCTGACAGTCCATCTCTTCCCCCCTGACAGTCCATCTCTCCCCCCCCCTGACAGTCCATCTCTTCCCCCTGACAGTCCATCTCTCCCCCCCTGACAGTCCATCTCTCCCCCCCTGACAGTCCATCTCTTCCCCCCTGACAGTCCATCTCTTCCCCCCCTGACAGTCCATCTCTCCCCCCCTGACAGTCCATCTTTCCCCCCCCCTGACAGTCCATCTCTCCCCCCCTGACAGTCCATCTCTCCCCCCCTGACAGTCCATCTCTTCCCCCCTGACAGTCCATCTCTTCCCCCATCCTCTAGTCTAGCAATTTTACCTTCATCATCTCAATACCTCAATTATCATCATCAACATCATCATCAACCGGACCTCCTTTCCCATCCTAGGGCAGGGTGAGGAGTAGCAATGTCCAGACAGCTCAAATTTGCCCAGTCCAGTGGGCCACGCTTCCATTCACTCACCATTCAAGCCCCCGGAATCCTGGCTCTATCTGATACATCAAAAACATTCACCACATTCTGTAGCTTCACATAAATGTATCCGATAGAGTCATTCTTCCTTTCTTAATTCCCCTACGAGGCCCCGTTCTTTCCTCTCACTACTTTGTCTGTCTATCTGTCTGTGTCTGTGTGTGTGTCTGTCTGTCTATGTCCATCCGTCCATCTGCATGCCTGTTTTCCATCCAGGATATTACCAATTGGCCGGGAACAGAACCAGGGACTCTCAGGTGAGCCAGGCAGCACACCACTACACCAAGACCAGGTAAAAGTTAACTCCCATTGTCACAGTCTTGCAGCCAATGTCCCTCCGCCCCCACTGTGGGCCTGAAGAGGGTGAGTTAACCCCCTGGCACTCCGGCAAGTAGATGCTTTTAATCTATCCCAAACACTGACGGCAGAATGAAGAGAGTAACCTGTACTGTACACAGGAGAATGCATCCAAGATATTACTGGCATATTGGTCATTTCTTGGATGATTTTTCCTGTGTAGAGTACAGGTTTCTCTCAGCATGCCTGTCTCTGTCTGCCTGCCTCTCTCTCCTACAACCTCACCTTTCTTCCTGGTACTCAATAAATCCTGTAGTCTAGCATATTAACTTATCACCTCCATACCTCAGCTTCTTCCTTCCTTAATTCCCCTACAAGGCCCCTTTCTCTCCTCTTGTAACTTTCTGTCTATCTATCTGCCAGTGTGTGTGTGTCTATCTATGTGTCTATCTGTCTGTCTGCCTGCCTGTCTCTTCTACAACCTCACCTTTCTTGCCGGTGCTGATCAGCTCCTTGAGTATAGCATTATTCACTTCATCATCCAGACACAGCTTCTCCCGCCTCAAATCCTTCTTCCCCAGGTCCTTTGCCAGCTCCTCCAGGTTCTTCTGAACGGGGCTCACGATGGCCACGATGCTGTTCTTCGAGGAGTCGCCGTACACGCAGAGGTTCTCCACGACAGGACTGACTTTCATGGCCGCCTCTACCTTCCCCAGCGATACATACTCCCCGAACTGCAGCTTCACCAGGTCCTTCTTGCGATCTGGGAATTGAGAGAGATTGATGGCGAATAATGTGTAGTTTGCAGATCGAGGGGGAGGCCAAGGATGAGATGGAGGGATGGAGTGGAGAGGTATATGAGAGAAGGGTGTGTGAGCTGGGAGCAGGGCAGTGAAATGGTGGGGGACAGGGCGACATGGAGGCGATTTGTTTGTGGCCACCCCTTACGGGATTAAGGTGTCTGGCAATAGATAGATAGATAGATATGTATAATTTAGTAGACTTTATTATACAGTACAGGCATACCCTGGTTTAACGATGCAACTGGTTAGGTAAAACCCCATCGTTAGGCGGGGTATTGTATATCGGGGTATTTTAACATGTGAAGCAATGCGAAGAATTTACCAGCCTTGGGTTTCCCCCCAGCCAAGTCCAAACCCATCCAAATGAGTCCAAAAACAAGTGTAAAGCCAATCTAAATGGCCTAACAGTTGTCAAGGAAGCTAACCTAAGCCTAACACCTGTAAATAACTCACTAAAACCAACAAATATAATTTGAAAATCCTCAAATATAAGTCTGGATAAAAACAAGCTTAGTAAACTGTACCCCTGAATGACTGTTCACCCCACCTATGGCTAAAACACATTAATCTAAGTCTAAAAACAGTTTATAAATCAACCTAAACACAATGTTCACCCCACCTATGGCTAAAACACATTAATCTAAGTCTAAAAACAGTTTATAAATCAACCTAAACACAATGTTCACCCCACCTATGACTAAAACACATTAATCTAAGTCTAAAAACAGTTTATAAATCAACCTAAACACAATGTTCACCCCACCTATGGCTAAAACACATTAATCTAAGTCTAAAAACAGTTTATAAATCAACCTAAACACAATGTTCACCCCACCTATGGCTAAAACACATTAATCTAAGTCTAAAAACAGTTTATAAATCAACCTATACACAATGTTCACCCCACCTATGGCTAAAACACATTAATCTAAGTCTAAAAACAGTTTATAAATCAACCTAAACACAATGTTCACCCCACCTATGGCTAAAACACATTAATCTAAGTCTAAAAACAGTTTATAAATCAACCTAAACACAATGTTCACCCCACCTATGGCTAAAACACATTAATCTAAGTCTAAAAACAGTTTATAAATCAACCTATACACAATGTTCACCCCACCTATGGCTAAAACACATTAATCTAAGTCTAAAAACAGTTTATAAATCAACCTAAACACAATGTTCACCCCACCTATGGCTAAAACACATTAATCTAAGTCTAAAAACAGTTTATAAATCAACCTAAACACAATGTTCACCCCACCTATGGCTAAAACACATTAATCTAAGTCTAAAAACAGTTTATAAATCAACCTAAACACAATGTTCACCCCACCTATGGCTAAAACACATTAATCTAAGTCTAAAAACAGTTTATAAATCAACCTAAACACAATGTTCACCCCACCTATGGCTAAAACACATTAATCTAAGTCTAAAAACAGTTTATAAATCAACCTAAACACAATGTTCACCCCACCTATGGCTAAAACACATTAATCTAAGTCTAAAAACAGTTTATAAATCAACCTAAACACAATGTTCACCCCACCTATGGCTAAAACACATTAATCTAAGTCTAAAAACAGTTTATAAATCAACCTAAACACACAATTTTAGTCTACAATGTCATCAGAATCAGTAAAAAAATCAGAACCCATCATTAAGCAGGGTTTGGTCATCGTTAGGTGGGGTATGGTGGTGTTTCTACCCCCCATCGTTAAGCCGGGGTATTGCATCCAGGGGTACTGTAGATCGAGGTATTACTGTATTATGAATGAAATAATGTGGGTGTCTGTATTCTAATGCACACTGTAGTTATCTTCAATCTTCCTGCATGCACACACTCTTACCAATCACACACACACTCTTACCAATCCCACACACACTCTCAACAATCACACACACACTCTTACCAATCCCACACACACACTCAACAATCCCACACACACTCTCAACAATCCCACACACACTCTTACCAATCACACACACTCTTACCAATCCCACACACACTCTTACCAATCACACACACACTCTCACCAATCACACACACACTCTCACCAATCACCACAATCTTATATGCACCATCCTCATCAGAATCTCCCCTCTCTCTCTCACACCACTCCCCGGCCACTCACCAATAATCTTCAGTGAACCGTCCTCATCAACCTCGCCCACATCACCCGTCCTGAACCACCTCTGGCCGTCCTCGTCACAGAAGTCCTCTCTGGTCTTCTCTGGGTTCTTGTAGTACCCTGTGGCGATGTTGGTGCCACCTGGAAGTAAGGAAAGTTTCAGTCATCTTGCATATTTCCCTAATAATCCTATATTCATTCATTCATTCACCATCCAATCCTACACTGCCCCATGAATGAAGGAAAGAAAGACAGAAGAGGGAGTGTAAAGTCACTCATAGGCTGAAGGATGAGGAAAGAATGAAGGAAAGAAAGACAGAAGAGGGAGTGTAAAGTCACCCACAGGCAGAAGGAAGAGGAAAGAATGAAGGAAAGAAAGACAGATGAGGGAGTGTAAAGTCACCCACAGGCAGAAGGAAGAGGAAAGAATGAAGGAAAGAAAGACAGAAGAGGGAGTGTAAAGTCACCCACAGGCAGAAGGAAGAGGAAAGAATGAAGGAAAGAAAGACAGAAGAGGGAGTGTAAAGTCACCCACAGGCAGAAGGAAGAGGAAAGAATAAAGGAAAGAAAGACAGAAGAGGGAGTGTAAAGTCACCCACAGGCAGAAGGACGAGGAAAGAATGAAGGAAAGAAAGACAGAAGAGGGAGTGTAAAGTCACCCACAGGCAGAAGGAAGAGGAAAGAATGAAGGAAAGAAAGACAGAAGAGGGAGTGTAAAGTCACCCACAGGCAGAAGGAACAGGAAAGAATGAAGGAAAGAAAGACAGAAGAGGGAGTGTAAAGTCACCCACAGGCAGAAGGAAGAGGAAAGAATGAAGGAAAGAAAGACAGAAGAGGGAGTGTAAAGTCACCCACAGGCACAACATTTCAATAAACATCCTATATCATCATCATCATCATCGTCATCATCATCATCATCTGGACCTCCTTTCCCACCCTAGGGCAGGGTGAGGAGTAGCAATGTCCAGACAGCCCAAATTTGCCCAATCCAATGGGCCAGGCTTCCATTTGCTCACCATTCAAGCCCCTGGAATCCTGGCTCTATCTGATACGCCAAAAACATTCACCACGTTCAGTAGCTTCACATAAACATATAAATAACACATAAAATGATGTCACCTGCTGCACCCAAAATAAGTCTGTAAGAAAGAGGTGTTAGGGAGCCTCCTTACTAAACCAGAATACAGGCGTTTAACTCCTGGATTGTGCAGTTAACTTTTTCTATCCTATCCCGTGGTGCAAAAAAAAATTAATAAAATAATAATAATAATAATAATAATAATAATTTTAGTTTTTCTTTATTATAAACTTGAAGATACAACTCCAGGGCATCATCTGGTGAGGGGAGGAAAAAAACTCTCTCTCCCCCCCCCCTCTCTCTCTCCCCATCTTTGTGTAGCGTCATGTGTAAGCCTGATCTATCTATCTATTTATTGCCAGAGGCCTCAATCCCGTTCGGGGTGGCCACAAACAAATCACCTCCACGTCGCCCTGTCCCCCGCCATTTCACTGCCCTGCTCCCAACTCACCCCCCCTCCCACTCTCTCATATACCTCTCCACCCCATCCCTCCATCTCATCCTTGGCCTCCCCCTCCCCCCTCCACCTCACTCACACACACTCTCTTCGTCAGCCTGAAATACTGAATGCATGGCGATAAAGAAAGTGGCACCAGAAATACTGAACGCACCTCCCCACTCACCAATCATAATCTCCCTTTGAAGTCTACACCTCCCTTCAAAGCCTCCCTCACCACTCATAACCTCCCTTCAAAGCCCCACTCACCACTCATAACCTCCCTTCTAAGCCTCACTCACCACTCATAATCTCCCTTCAAAGCCTCCCTCACCACTCACAATCTCCCTTCAAAGTCTAAACCTCCCTTCAGAGCCCCATTCACCACTTATAATCTCCCTGCAAAGCCTCCCTCACCACTCACAATCTCCCTTCAATGCCCCACTCACCACTTATAATCACCCTTCAAAGCCTCCCTCACCACTCATAATCTCCCTTCAAAGCCTCAATCTCCCTTCAACACCCCATTCACCACCTATAATCTCCCTTCAAAGCCTCCCCCACCACTCACAATCATCCTTCAAAGCCTCCCTCACCACTTATAATCTCCCTTCAAAGCCTCCCTCACCACTCATAATCTCCCTTCAAAGCCTCCCTCACCACTTATAATCACCCTTCAAAGCCTCCCTCACCACTCATAATCTCCCTTCAAAGTCTAAACCTCCCTTCAGAGCCCCATTCACCACTTATAATCTCCCTGCAAAGCCTCCCTCACCACTCACAATCTCCCTTCAATGCCCCACTCACCACTTATAATCACCCTTCAAAGCCTCCCTCACCACTCACAATCTCCCTTCAAAGTCTAAACCTCCCTTCAGAGCCCCATTCACCACCTATAATCTCCCTTCAAAGCCTCCCTCACCACTCACAATCTCCCTTCAATGCCCCACTCACCACTTATAATTACCCTTCAAAGACTCAATCACCACTTATAATCTCCCTTCAAAGACTCAATCACCCGTCCACGCCCCACTCACCAATCATAATCTCTCCTCGTGGCCTGGGTTTGTCGGTGATGCGGTAGTTGCCTTCCTCCCAGTTGACCAGCCTGATATCGCACACCTGCAGCGGCGCACCAACGCGTCCCGTCGAAAGGTCGTGTTGGTCCATTAGCGTCGCGCATCCACAGGTCTCCGTCAAACCATACCCCTGGGGAGGAATAAGGGGGATGTGTGTGGGATGTGTAAGGAATCTGTTTTGGCTGCCATCACCATCATCATCACAAAAAGGGTGATGTTTGTCGGATGAACATAGAAGAGGACAGTAAGGTGTAAAACAAATCACTTAGAAAAAGGTGTTTGGGAGCTTCCTTGTCTGTCGTACCTGTAGGACTGGGATGCCTAAGGTGACAAACACAGAAGAGGACAGTAAGGTGTAAAACAAATCACTCAGAAAAAGGTGTTTGGAAGCTTCCTTGTCTGTCGTACCTGCAGAACTGGAATACTTACCCTGAACCACAGATGAAATACAAGAAGACAGTAAGGTGTAAAACAAATCACTTAGAAAAAGGTGTTTGGGAGCTTCCTTGTCTGTCGTACCTGAAGGACTGGGACGCCAAGGCTGACGCGGATGAAGTCATGGGTGTCGGCTGAGAGAGGAGCACCACCAACGGCCATGAACCTCAGCCGCCCTCCCAACAAAGCTCGTATCTTACGGAAGACGAACCTGCAGTGTGGATGACAGGTTAATGTACGATGGTAGGCGGGTACTGTGTGTGTTGGGGGAGGGGGAGGGGTGAGGAGGGGAGGGGGAAGAGGGAGGAAGAGGGAGAGGGGGATGGGGAGGAGGAAGGGGAGATGGAAGTGCTATACTCTTATTACTGTGTGTGGGTTAGGGGGAAGGGGAGGGGGAGAGGAATGGAAAGGGGAAGGGGAAGGGGAAAGGAAGGGGAGGGGGAAGGAGGAGGAAGAGGGGGAGGGGGATGGAGAAGAGGAGGAGGAGATGGGGGGGATGGAAGTGCTACACTCTTTTTACTGTGTGTGTGTGTGTGTGTGTGTGTGTGTGTGTGTGTTTTGGGGGAGGGGGAGAGGAATAGGAGTTAGGATTGGAGAGGAAAAAGGGAGGGAGAGGGTGAAGAAGGAGGGGGAGGGGAAGGGGGAGAAGTATGGGAATGGGGATTGGGATGGGAGAGGGGGAGGGCAAAGGGAGGGGTAAGGGTAGGGGTAGAGGTAGGGGGAGGGGGAGGGGAAGAGGAGGAGGGAGGAGAAAGAGATGGAAGCGACTATACTCTCTTCACACTAACCTGGCCTAAAACTGCCATCTCTCCACTTTGAATGCTCAGTAACAAGACACTAAAATACACTGCTAGTCATGAAGAAGTGCTGTGGAAAGGATGTAGAGCCGTAGCGTTGTCTTTTCCTGCCACCGAGCTATGTGAAATAAGTTGCTACGGGACGAAAATCTGGGACAACGCAAGTCTCTCATTCACCATTCTCTTTACATCGTCTGGTCTGACAATACTCTCCTAGCCAGTCTCTCATTCTCCATTCTCTGTCCTGGCAATACACTCTCCTTGTCAGTCTCTCACTCTCCATTCTCTCCACATGGTCTATCTCTCCTAGTTAGTCTCTAAATCTCACCAGTTACATATTGGTGTGTCCCATCCTCTCTTCATCCACATCTTCTTGTACTGCAGCCCATACTCAAAATACACTCTCCTTGTCAGTCTCTCACTCTCCATTCTCTCTCCTGGCAATACTCTCTCCTAGCCAGTCTCTCTCCATTCTCTCCACATGGTCTATCTCTCCTAGTTAGTCTCTAAAACTCACCAGTTACATATTAGAGTGTCCCATCCTCTCTTCATCCACATCTTCTTGTACTGCAGCCCATACTCAAAATACACACTCCATGTCAGTCTCTCACTCTCTATTCTCTCCACACGGTCTGTCCTGGCAATATACTCTCCTAGTTAGTCTCTAAACCTCACCAGTTACATATTGGAGTATCCCATCCTCTCTTCATCCACATCTTCTTGTACTGCAGCCCATACTCAAAATACACGCTCCATGTCAGTCTCTCACTCTCTATTCTCTCCACACGGTCTGTCCTGGCAATATACTCTCCTAGTTAGTCTCTAAACCTCACCAGTTACATATTGGAGTGTCCCATCCTCTCTTCATCCACATCTTGTACTGCAGCCCATACTCAAAATACACGCTCCATGTCAGTCTCTCACTCTCTATTCTCTCCACACGGTCTGTCCTGGAAATATACTCTCCTAGTTAGTCTCTAAACCTCACCAGTTACATATTGGAGTATCCCATCCTCTCTTCATCCACATCTTCCTGTACTGCAGCCCATACTCAAACAGTTTAGTCAGCCAAGGCCCCTGCGACACCACCTTGTCCAAGATCCCTTTGTAGATGCGGTCCAGGATCAGCTGACGATGGGGAAAGAGATACACCTGAATATGTACTTTTAAACACATCATCATCATCATCATCCTGACCTCCTTTCCCACCCTAGGGCACGCAATAATAATAATCTATCTATCTATCTCTTGTCAGACGCCTCAATCCCGTTTGGGGTGGCCACAATCAAATTGCCTCCACGTCGCCCTGTCCCCCGCCATTTCACTGCCCTGCTCCCAACTCACGCCCCCCTCTCTCATATACCTCTCCACTCCATCCCACCATCTCATCCTCAGCCTCCCCATCCGCCTCACTCACATACTGTACACTCTCCTCGTCAGTCTCTCACTCTCCATCCTCTCCACATGGCCAAACCACCTCAATGTGTTTCTCCTAACGCTTCCCATCACATCCACATCCACACCACAACGCTCCTTCACTTCCTCATTTGTCAGTCTCTCTCCATGTAATTCCACATCCACCTCACTCACACACACTCTCCTCATCAGTCTCTCACTCTCCATCCTCTCCACATGGCCAAACCACCTCAATGTGTTTCTCCTAATGCTTTCTACCACATCCACATCCACACCACAATGCTCTCCACTCTATCCCTCCATCTCATCCTTGGCCTCCCCTTCCTCTCTCCCCCTCCACCTCACTCACATACACCCTCCTTGTCAGTCTCTCACTCTCCATTCTCTCCACATGGCCAAACCACCTCAGTGTGTTTCTCCTAACGCTTCCCATCACATCCACATCCACACCACAACGCTCCTTCACTTCCTCATTTGTCAGTCTGTCTCTCCATGTAACTCCACATCCACCTCACTCACATACACCCTCCTTGTCAGTCTCTCACTCTCTATTCTCTCCACATGGCCAAACCACCTCAGTGTGTTTCTCCTAAAGCTTCCTATCACATCCACATCCACACCACAACGCTCTCCACTCCATCCCTCCATCTCATCCTTGGCCTCCCCTTCCACCTCACTCACATACACTCTCCTCATCAGTCTCTCACTCTCCATCCTCTCTACATGGCCAAACCACCTCAATGTGTTACGCTATAATTCTCCCACTACTTACAGGAACAGCTGCCATCATGGTGGGCTGCAGTACAGAGCAATCACCTTTACAGCCGCGTTTGATCTTGCTGGAGCGGTCTGTCATGGTGAGAGGCGTTGAGTACCCCATTGGCACTCCATACATTAACATCATCGACTCTGGTGGAAGAGGAACATCAACATTAACATCATCATCATCATCATCTGGACCTCCTTTCCCACTCAAGGGCAGGGCGAAGAGTAGCAATGTCCAGACAGCTCAAAATTGCCCAATCCAATGGGCCACGCTTCCATTCACTCACCATTCAAGCCCCCGGAATCCTGGCTCTATCGGACACGCCAAAAACATTCACCACGTTCTGTAGCTTCACATAATCGTATCCGACAGAGTCAATCCAGATGCTGCCATATTAAAATGGGGTGCCAAATCCCTGATCATGCACTTCTCCTCACAAAGTTCATTAACATCACTGACGATTATTACGGAAAAATCATCATCATCAACATCATTTCTTTTTGCATCAGAGAGAGGTAAATAAGACTCAGATCAAGGAAAGAGAGAATGTCTGTGCCTGTCCTCCTCTCTTCCTATTTCTCACCATCATCCACTCACTTGATGTAGTGCTGCCTACTTCTTCCTTAGCCTTTATCATTCTTTTTCTGTGTCTGTCCTCCTCTCTTCCTATTTCTCACCATCATCCACTCACTTGATGTAGTGCTGCCTACTTCTTCCTTAGCCTTTATCATTCTTTTTCTGTGTCTGTCCTCCTCTCTTCCTATTTCTCACCATCATCCACTCACTTGATGTAGTGCTGCCTACTTCTTCCTTAGCCTTTATCATTCTTTTTCTGTGTCTGTCCTCCTCTCTTCCTATTTCTCACCATCATCCACTCACTTGATGTAGTGCTGCCTACTTCTTCCTTCGCCTTTATCATTCTTTTTCTGTGTCTGTCCTCCTCTCTTCCTATTTCTCACCATCATCCACTCACTTGATGTAGTGCTGCCTACTTCTTCCTTAGCCTTTATCATTCTTTTTCTGTGTCTGTCCTCCTCTCTTCCTATTTCTCACCATCATCCACTCACTTGATGTAGTGCTGCCTACTATCATTCTTTTTCTGTGTCTGTCCTCCTCTCTTCCTATTTCTCCCATCTTTCCTGTCACTTTTTATTACTCTTCTTTCCTTTTCAGGTGGCTTTACATTGAGTGACAAGCCTAATGGTTTCCTGTAAGCCAGGAAACCATTTACAATGCTGGGTGGTAACCATATAACCAAACCATACGTGTTCCCTACGTGTCATCAAGTGGGTTGGCGGAGGGTTAGTGCCCCTCCCCGTAAAACAGCCACCCCTTATGGGATTATGGTGTCTGGATATAGATAGAATGATAGATAGAGAGTATATATGAACAAAACCCACCTGCCATAAGCTCCAACACATGCGCCAGAGGGAGGTAGGCCAGGTACACGTCATCCTGCTTCATGTTGAGTCCCACGGCATACCCCACCATGGAGTTGACCAGGTTGCAGTGCGACATGACCACGCCCTTGGGTGCCCCTGTCGACCCTGAGGTGTACATGATGATGGCTGTGTCGTTTTCCGTTGGTGGAGTGTCTGCGTGGCAAGAAAAATGAACTGGATGAAGGACAAGCTATTTGACTAACCACACTTTCTCTTTCTCTCTCTCTCTCTCTCTCCCTTTCTCTCTCTCAAAGAATAAGGTGGATGTAGGACACACTATATGACCTCCTACCCTACAGGAAATAAATAAAATGGAGAGGGAGGGAGGGGGAGGCCAAGGATGAGATGGAGGGATGAAGTGAGAGGTATATGAGAGAGGGGGGTGTCAGCTGGGAGCAGGTACAATAAATCCTCCCTACTACTACTACTACTACTATTTGGTACTGCTGCTGCTACTATTACTACTACTACTACTACTACTACTACTACTGTTCCTACTACAGTACTACCATTACTATTACTACTGTACTACTACTAAACCTGTACCAGTTACTATCTTCATTAACCAGTCACGGCAAACTTACTTGTGAAATCGCTCTTCCCTCCCTGAGCCACGATCTCACTGAAGGAGTTGAAGACGATGCCCGACTTGTATCCTACTACTACTTCTACTACTATTAAAACTACTACTACTTCTACTACTATTAAAACTACTATTACTTCTACTACTACTACACACGTACCAAGCGTTACTGTTTCCTTTCTCAGTCACACCAAACTTACTTGTAAAATCGCTCTTCCCTCCCTTGGCCACGATCTCATTGAAGGAGTTGAAGACGATGCCTGACTTGTACCCTGAGAGGTCTGTGCGCTGGAGCTGGTCAGGGAGGTAGGTGATGTGGGTGACGTTGGGGCATTTGGCTAGCAGGGTTTTGAACTTGGGCAGCAGCTCGTGTGATGTTATGACGTGCCTGACCTGTGGGGAGGGAAAGAGATTGTGGAGAGTGAAAGCTGGGGGTGCTCACCATCCACTCACTCAATGTAGTGCTGCTCTTGGGTATCTGCCTTTTCCTCTCCTCCACCCTTCTTTCCTTCCATCCTCTTCTGTCTTTATTTCCTTCATTCTTTCCTTGTCCTTCTGCCTATGGGTGACTTTACACTCCCTCTTCTGTCTTTCCTTCATTCTTTCCTCTTCCTTCTGTCTACGGGTGACTCTACACTTAAGTGACAGGTCAAATGGTTTCCTGTACACTGGGTGGTAACCATATAACCAAATTTTGGCCCCCGGTGGTTTAGTGGGTAACTATTGCGCTCCAATCGGATTGAGCCGGTGAAGGTTTATATCCAAGCGGTGGTTGGGGGTTACTGTTCACGTAATGCCACTCAGGGATGAGTGAGGCTGGTCACTCTCATCTTAAATGTCAGGACCAACTTGCCTAGCCCCGGCCTCCTATGCTTCTCAAGGGGCAACACAGGATTGGATGATGAATGATGAATGAAAGATGTGGAAAGTGAAAGAGAGTGTGAAAGATTAGGTGATGTTATACCATGCTATACCTGTGGAGAGTAAAAGATATTGTGATGCAAAAGACACGCACAGTATGTTGATAAATATTTTAGTAACAAGAGATGGACACTTACGTTACCCCTTTATCAATATCAATCATCATCATCATCATCATCCATACCATCCTTCTCCTCCTCCTCATCCTCATCATCATCATCCATACCATCCTTTATTCCCCTCTTCCTCCTTCTTCTCCTCTTCCTCCTCCTCATCATCATCCAGGCCTACACTCCCACCCTTTATCTTCCTCCTCCTCCTCCTCATCATCATCATCATCCAGGCCTATTTTCCCATCCAAAGAGCAAGAAACAAACTGACAATTGAAACTATCCACAAGTTGACCCACTTAAACGGAGCCACCTGTTTCAACTACACCTACTGCTCACCTCTGTTTCAACTACACCTACTGCTCACCTCTGTTTCAACTACACCTACTGCTCACCTCTGTTTCAACTACACCTACTGCTCACCTCTGTTTCAACTACACCTACTGCTCACCTCTGTTTCCACCACACCTACCACTCACCTCTGTTTCATTGATGCCGTGTACTATGGCATCATCGCCTAGTGTGGCATACAGCGTACACAAGGGTATACTCTGCTTGAAACACCCCATGGCCGCCACCAACCACTCCATCCTGGTCTCGGCAAATATCACGATGTTTTCCTTAGGCTTGTGACCCACACAGCGAAGCCCTCGGCCGAAGTCCTCAGCCATCTTGTCCACCTCTGTGTACGTCAGCCACGAGTACTCGCCCAACTCATACTGTGGACGAAAGAATGGAGGATGGGGCAAATACTACTCTGCTCATACTGTGGAAAAAAGAATGGAAGTTGAGGACATACTACTGAAAGAATGGAAGTTGGGAGACATACCACTCACCCTGGTCATACTATTGAGGAAAGAATGGATGATGAACGACATACTACTCCATTCATACTGTGGAAGAAAGAATGGAGGGTGGGGGACACTACCCAGCTCATACTAAGGAAAAAAGAATGGAAGTTGAGGACATACTACTGAAAAAATTGGAGCTGAGAAAATACTACTCATCCAGCTCATACTACTGAGAAAAGAATGGTAGTTGGAGGATATAACACAGTACAGGCAGGTAAGTAAGAATCCCATTATACTGAAAGGTATATTTTGTCATAAGGTACACAGAGGAGGGGTTGCAATCTATCTATCTATCTATAGCCCGACACCCTAATCCCGCAAAGGGTGGCCGCAGACAAAACGCCTCCAAGTCGCTCTGTCACCCACCATTTGACTAAAAAAAAAAACGCCTCCAAGTCACTCTGTCTCCCACCGTTTGACTGCCCTCCCCCCAACTCACAGGCTAAACTGAATATTCTAGCTCTCATCTATGGTGGATAAAAGTGTTAAGAATATAGTAAAGCTCTTCATGATAGTGGAGGGGTTCATGGCTTTCTATGGTAACTTCTTCTTCCTCCCCCCCAACATTCCCACATTCTTCCATTGGCTATCCTTATATCCATCCATCCATCCATCATCCAATCCTACGTTGCCCCATGAGAAGCGTATTGGCTATCCTCATATCCATCCATCCATCATCCAATCCTACGTTGCCCCATGAGGAGCGTATTGGCTACCCTCAGGCAGCCCATGTCTAACGCCCCGATCACACTAGGGGTCACGCCACGCACTCTGTTGCACTTCACGCTGCTTAAATCGTGTTGCTGAGGCCTGTGATGTCCACACTATAGTCACAGCGTGCGATTCTGAGGTTTTTATCATCGTGCCCTGGCAACGTACCTTTCAAAAGAGCGTCTGATTTTGTGTATAAGATGCAAGTGATTCGTGTGTAATATGTTCGTGTACAATAATACACTGAGGTGGTATGGCCATGTGGAGAGGATGGAGGGTGAAAGACTGATGAAGAGAGTGTATGTGAGTGAGGTGGAAGGGGGGAGAGGGAGGGGGAGGCTGAAGATGAGATGGAGGGATGGGGTGGAGAGGTATATGAAAGAGGAGGGTGTGAGTTGGGAGCAGGGCAGTGAAATGGCGGGGGACAGGGCGACGTGGAGGCAATTTGTTTGTGGCCACCCCGAACGGGACTGAGGCGTCTGGCAATAGATAGATAGATAGATAGATAATAATATTCATGTATAATATATTTGTGCAACATAATATGATTCGTGTATAGTATGATACAAATCGGACGCACTTTTGAATGGTAGGTTGCCAGGGTACGATAATGACAACCTCAGAGTCGTGCGCTGCGACTATAGAGTGGACATCTTTATACTACACTCCTACCCTCCCCACTCCCTCCTTAACTACACTCCTAACCTCCCCACTCACCTTTTACTAGTCTCCTAACCTCCCCACTCACCTTTTACTAGTCTCCTAACCTCCCCACTCACCTTATTACTAGTCATCTAACCTCCCCACTCACCTTTTACTACACTCCTAACTTCCCCACTCACTCCTTTACTAGACTCCTAACTTCCCCACCCAACGTTTTACTAGTCTCCTATCCTCACCACTCATCTTACTACACTCTTAACCTCCCCACTCACCTTTTACTAGTCTTCTAACCTCCCCATTCAATTTTTTATTAATCTAACCTCCCCACTCACTCCTTTACTACCCTCCTATGCTCCCCACTCACCTTCTTGAACACTTTGCCACTCTTCTGCAGCTCCTCGCTCTCCCTGATGATCCGTCGTGTGCCCAGGGCCCTCTTGGAGCTGTGTTTGCGGCAGGCGAACGAGAGTGCCTCCTCCACTGTCTTGATGTCGGCACTTCGGATCTCCAACTGGAAGGCGTTTGGTGGGTCTACGTTGTGGTAGCAGATGCCCTCACTCACTGCTACCTGTTCCGCCTGATATAAAAAAAAATCATTATTATTATTATTATTATTATTATCATCATAATTTCGCCAATAAGCAGGCGCTCTCACTCACTGCCACCTGTTCCACCTGATGTGTAAAAATCATCATTATTATTATTATTATTATTATTATCATCATTTCACCATTTAGCTGGAAAGGGTGCGGTGAGTCTGTGTTGTGGTGGCAGATGCCTTCACTCACTGTTACTTGCTCGGCCAGATGTGTAAAAATCATCATCATCATTATTATTATTATTACCATCATCCACTCACTTGATGTAGTGCTGCCAACTTCTTCCTTAGCCTTTATCATTCTTTTTCTGTGCCTGTCCTCCTCTCTTCCTATATCTCCCATCTTTCCTGTCACTTCTTATTCCTTTTCTTTCCTTTTCAGGTGGCTTTACATTGAGTGATAAGCCATATGGTTTCCTGTAAGCCAGGAAACCATTTACAATGCTGGGTGGTAACCATATAACCAAACCATACGTGCTCCCTATGTGTCAACAAGTGGGTTGGTGGAGGGTTAGTGCCCCTCCCTGTAAAACAACTAACTCAGAGTCAAATGGCCACCCCTTACGGGATTATGGCGTCTGGGAATAGACAGACAGATAGATTATTATTATTATTATTATCATTTTGCCAATTAGCAGGTCTGTGTTGTGG